>NC_083628.1:18074952-18447452 GCF_963584025.1 Labrus mixtus | reverse complement strand
CTGCTGGGCATTAGAGAGAATGCAGGTTCGAGCCACAATTACATTTTCAGACCGTGAGGCTAACGTCCACTTCTTATATACAGTCTGTGGGAATGACCCCAAACTTTAGCCTTTATGCTAACGAACAGGAAGTAAATAAAACCTGTAACGTAATCCAGATTGAAGAGCCTTTTTACGGTTCCTGAGGATTCTGGGTAAAGATGTGAAAACTGCCACAGAGCGATGGAGGGAAACAGGGTTCTTGTTATTTGTAACGTTCTGATCTTCTCAGCTTTTCCACAGAAACAAAACAGGTTTAGCATTTAGCATTCTCTGTCCTTTAATTTCAGGAGAGGAATGTGACATGACTCTTAGGTTAGTTGAATGTACTGTAAAATAACAATGATGATAATAAACACCGCCGTTTTAGGAGTTAGCATACATAGCCTCTCTTTGTTTCCTGCACAGACGGTTAGCGGTTAGCACGTTGTTGCTGTGCTGTTAGCATTTCCACTGCTGCAACCATCACTCTGCTTCAGCTGCACAGTGTGGAGCCAGGACTTTATAGACGTGTGTGTGTGTGTGTGTGTGTATCTGTGTGGAGAGGTTGTGAGGAGTGTGTGTGCATTCAGTACGTACGCAGTAGCCGTACACACTCTCATGCTCGTCAGTGTATTTAATATAGCCTCAGTACTTTGATACTATGTGTACGCATGTCAGGATCTGAAACTTTGAAAGCTCAAAGACGACCCCAGGTTCAGCTGGAGTGCACAACAGCGCCCCCCTCAGGCCTTGGTCTCGATTGCTAGACAACTTATAAACACGCACTGTGCACATCGACAGAAGAAACTCGTCCGATAAAGACCACAAACAAGATTAAAAACGTGACTGAGTTGAAGAGATCCAGAGCTGATTACGGCTGTTTGTTCATGTGATACGTTCCGTTTCACGATACAGGAGTATGAGTTGATATATTGTTAAAAAGTTTCACAGGATAAAGATCGCATCATCTGCATAAAATCTATTTTTTTCTGCTCTTTAATGCGTCACAGTCCGTGTAGCAACGCACAGAATGCTGTGAAAGAATCCAAACTTTGCTTTAATGGTTGTAAAATAAAATCTTAGCGTGCAGATGTTTAATTACAAAATAGATTCTGAGTCTGAGAACGTCATCAGTATCACCAAACATGATGTCACCATACTGAAGAGTATCAGTAATCTGTTGTTTCAGCACATCGAGTGGAGGATCTCCTGAGTTTGCATCCAAACTCCAAAAAAGGAGCGTTTTAAAAGTAGTTCCCTTGACGTCCTGCAGGACAAACCTTACAAATCCAGACTGTTCATAAATCTGCATCATGATGGTGTAGTTATGTCAGCATCCTTTCAGCCTGGTAATTGTGATTCCAAAGATCCAGAGAATCTTGTTACTTAAGGATAACGGAGCTAATCTCTCGGGATACCGACATAATGACGCTGAGATCTCCAGGAAACAACTGAAATATAAACCAGCGCTGTTATCTCTCATTAAATGAGATCTGGAGAATCCTGTGATTTCAGGACGTATTGCGACGCTCCTTTTCCTGTGATAATGAGTTAATTACACTTTTCTCGTGAGAACTTGAGGAATGAACACCTCGCAGGGAGGCCAGCGTAATTATCTCGAGATAAATGAGTGAAGATCCAGAGAATCTTGTCACGTCGGGGTAACAGCGCTGGTCTTCTCATAACGAGTTAAATTCTCGAGATCTTGAGGAAAGAGCTGAAATGTATCGTTATCATAGGATCAGCAGCGATGTTATCTCTGGAGATAAAGACGTTGAGATCTCGAGGTAATTAACTCATTGTCACCGGGAAAAGGAGTTTAAAAAAAACATGGATGAATGTCCGCTATGGGCTTCCGTAGAGCATAGCACAAGTTGTTGAATTTATGTGTTGCACACATTCAGGACAATAACAAAAAGCTTTTGGGCGATTCTGCCACCAAGGGGCGCTGTTGTGCACTCGCCTAAACAAAGGAGAGCATCTTTGACCGGTTTATTTGGCGTCACTCTCCGAGATCACGGGTCGCTCTATATTTGTACATTAAAGACTATAGAATATAAACTCTATATACACGTATATACAACGTATGAGTCTGACCACGAAAGGGGGGGGGCGGGGGGGTATTCACCTTTGATACGTCACGGAGACCTCCCGTCACATTTTACAACCAAATACTCCTCGTGTGTGTGGTCGTCCTCGTCTCTGTCCCGTAGGTAGATTCTGAGTCCTACTGAAGAAACCAAAACACACCTGTACCTGTCCTCACCTGGCGTCTCATTCTTACTGTGTACGTGTTTTGATTGCCAAAGCCCCTCCCCCTTTCCCCTTACCCCCTCCTGTCTCCTCGCCATGACGATGGGCGACGTGTAAAAAGTCATCCTTGGTCTTCTTCACACATGAACTAACCTGTAAATAATCGTCTGAGCGAACTACCGGAGGAGACTCTTCAGTCGAGTACGGAGAAAGATATTTATTTTAGTTTAGATTTTCTCCACTTTTTTTTTGTTTTTCTCGTCTTTTTTCGATTTTTCGGTTTGTGACTTAATTTGCATGTTGATTAATTTTTTCTTTAGTTGCTTTTTTTCTGATTGGAGCAGACGGTGTCTCTGTTCAGTGTATTCCTATCTTTTCGATGCCTTTTTGAAGAGAGGTTAGGATGGCGGCGGCTGTAGTGGCGGCGGCGGCGGCAGATCACACCTGCTCGCTCTCTCTCACACTCTCGTGGAAGGAATCGACCCCGCTGGTTAGAAGCAGGAATGTTTTGATACACTGTACTGTTAACAGTCACAGATATGCTTTTTCTAACATTTTAACATTTATGATTACCAATACTTTGTACATCTTTATTGCAATAAATAAATCAAATCAAATCAGTCTCATGTTGGTGCTCTTTTATTATCCCGCCTTCTTCACTCTCGTGCATGAAAACAAACCAAAGATCAAGTCCCTCTCCAAACTCTCTCAGCTGGCGCCATGAGCTCATAGTCCTGATCATGGACGGGTAATCATGACCACATACCCCGACCTACACATCCATCCCACAACCACACAGCACATATTCCTTTGAACTCTGTCATGTATTGTTTTATAGAAACTTAAACCCTGTCGGGGTTCTTCACAGATAAAAACTGAAGGATCAAACTTTAACTTTCTGGTGCGCATTATGGTCAGTGCACAATCAGGTAAAATGTGGAACTTCCTTAAAGGTGCACTATGTAGTTTTGGTAGAGAAATGTGAAAGTTGGAGAAGTGTACAGATTCTGTGGTATGTTCATAACTCCATACACAAACTGACCTCAGAGGAAAATTTGGTCCCTGTAACACTGAAGATAAAATGCTACAAGAGAAGTTGTGTTGGGGGGCCACTACAGTGAAACCGTAACTCTCCTGGTAGCTTTTTTAGCTCCAAACAGTGTCCAGGGATCCATTTTTTTCATTGAATAAAGTTTGTGTATTTAGTTCAGAAAATATATTTAACTTCTCTAACGTTTAAATTTCACTACCAAATCGACATAGTGCACCTTTAAGACTAATATGAGCAGCAGTCTCTAAAAGTTATTGATCCTTCATTTTCTAAAATAGTTTGTAGTTCCATTTAGCACGATGACAAGGCAGCTTACTTTCTCTCGTTGACTGTCTCTGTTCCCTTACCCGAGAAACCACCGAAAGCAAGAAGGCTAAGAACATTTAGCAAAAATAATTCTTAAGGCCAAGACTCCCATTGCCCAGCGTCCTGGACACTTGCCCAGTTTGCCCATGCAGTGATCGGCCTCTGGTCCTGATGGTGGCGCAGTAGCAAATACTCTGAAGTTTAAAACGTGAAATATTCAAAACAAGTCAATATTTATATTAAAATTGAAGAAAACTATCGCGTCCATGGAATTTGGGGGCCGATATCAGTAATAAGGGCCTTTTAGATTGGATGCACTGTGCTCGCTGCAGAGTAGGTGGGGGAGAGTGTGCAAATGAATGGCTTAAGTTGCTAGGTGACTGAAAGGATAGTCGGGAGAGTAGCTTCAACCACAGCACAATGTATGTAATGTATTCAGTAGAATGCTCTGACCTTTCTTCTGCTGAGGAGGGGGACACGAGCGGTTAGGAAGACATGGTGGTGTAATCTTAGATCCAGAGACTGGATCCACCTCTGGTTACATCATGACATTCAGAATAACAGGAAGAGAACTGGATCGGAATAATCCTCACCACCATCACGTTATCTCTCTGCACTTCCAACATTCAGATGCAAAGTCAGATGTTTTTACTATCAGGTTTTCAGGAAATGACCTTCATGTGCATGAGGGCGTGTCGTTGACATCAGCGGGTTATTTCCTTCTAATCTTCAGAACAAAATAACGATCAGCACATTTTGACCAAGCTGCAACCTCTGGTGTAGAAAAATGAAGCTGATGCTGAAGTGTAAAATCCTGCAGTTCCTCGAGTGTCCACTAGAGGCTGGCTGCAGAAGCACAGGAAGTCACATAAACACCCATTCTAAAAAGTCTGTTTTTACAGCAGAGATTAACATGTTTACAGCCTGGTTAAAAAAAACAAACAGGTCTGATTAGCTCATGTCTCGATCGACACACACTGTACGGGGGGTGAATGTTTTGATGACTCATCAGTTTTGATTTGATGAAGGATAAGAGTTATTCACAATAAGGCGTGTAGCTGACCTGATTGACAGGTGGGCGCGGTGTAACGGTTTGTCAGGAGATTTAAAACCCGCCTCAGCTCCAGCTCTCAGCCTGTCGTTAGGTTGACTGAAAGTTAGACTGAGACAGCATTTCCAGCATGGAGACCGCCATCGATGGGACTCCAGCGCCCCCTGCAGGAACAGACGGGTGACGTCACTCAGGCTTCGTCCAGTAATATTTACAGTCTCTGGTTTTGACAGGAGAGGTCTTCAATGTTGTCCTCGTCCTTCAGTTTTTCTTCTGGAGAACGAGGACTGGCACGATGATCACGACGAGAATCGCACAAACCGACAGGAAAACTGCAGACAGAATCTTACAAAGTTTTCTCCGTTTGTGTTCGGCTTCTGTTTTCTTCAGCAAAGAGTCGAATCCCGGCGTGTACAGATCCTCCAGCCAAAAGTCTAGATCTTTAGCCGTCTTCTCCTCCTCCTGGACAGAGAGAAAAACACGATGAAACTGAAGATCTGCTGTCGTTTAAACAGAGACAGATGGACTTTGAGTTTCTTTGTTTTTGTCATGTTGTAGAAAAACCGTCTAAGTGATCAACTCTCATCGTAATGTTTCATAACCATGAGTGAATTTTGTCCATTCATGAATAAAGAAACACCCTGAATAAAACATTTTTGTAGTTAGTGGCATTTTTAAACCCAAAGTACGGAAGCCCTAAGCGGACAACTTATTTTTCTCAATATTTCGGGATAATGACGCTGATTTCCTGGTGATAACTGCTTCATAGTGGCGCTGCTGGCACGCTCCTGAGACAGACCGTGGCGCTCGCTGTGGAACCACCATCATTGACTATAGTGGCAGTGAACGGCGGACATACTGCGACGTGCACGGACTGTGTGGAAACGGGCAGTCATGAGAGAAATGAGTCAAGATCTTCAGAAAACAACCTAAATGTTCTCTTCATCACGCGGAAATGTGGAGGTATGTTTGTCCGCTTAGCGCTTCCGTACCTCAAACTGAAAATAAAAAGCCTCAACATATTTAAATCAGACCCTTTAGGTCCTGTGGAGACTTAAAGCCCCCCCCCCCCCCCCCCCCCCTTTGACAGAAGGGTTTAGATGTAGAGGAGACATCTGCTGTTTTACAGAGAAATGACCAGTTGGTGGCAGTGCTGCTTCATTTCTCTCTGCTTGAGTCTCTGACATCTTTATCAACACTTTTGTTTTTGGTCTCTTCTTCTTCTTCTTTGGTATCAAAAACGACAGATTTACTCTTTTGTTTCAGGACTGACGTTTCAGCACAAACTCCCAAAACTTTTCATCTTTTTTCATCCTGTTAAAGTCGTTTATATTATGTGTTCTGCTCTGTTTCTAAAACCTGCACTGAGGTGTTCACGGAGCGTCATGGGGGGACGGGGAGGGGGACTGACGACCTCTGGCGGAGGGAGGGGCTCTGACTGGAACTAAAATAAGTTATTGTTTGAAACTGTCACAGTTCTGATATGTTTTTGTTTTCATTTAAATCTGATTCACAGTTGACCATCTGCACGTCTATAACCCGTCTGTCCTCCGCCTTCCCGTCACCCGTCCTCGCTCACCTTCAAGTAATCTCCCAGGTTTCCGTGCATCGTCTGTGTGTCGAACTCTCTGACGGTCCAGGACGGTTTGGTCTTCTTGCCGTCTCCTCCGGTGTCCGTGGCTCTGATGTCCGTGTACAGAGGGTTTCTCTTAATGTTGGACTTTAAGGTGAAGGGCGTGATGTGTTTCTCCAGGTATCTGTCCACAAACACCACCCGGGTGTCCTCTGGGGAGTGGGGGGGGGGCCTGCTGTCAGGCTTCAACCTGCTGCGCTCTCTCTGTGGAGAGAAAACCAGGACGAGAGAATATGAACATAAGATTGTACAGTGACACCTTGATGGCACACGCTGTTGTCTGAAAGCTTGAGATTTGCATTTTCTCTGCCACCATCTTGGATTTACAGAGTGAACATATGTGGACGAGCTGTAGCCTACTTAGCTGTGATGTCATTAAATGCTAACTCTGTATAAAGACCTATATAAGCCTCGCCCTGCAGACTGCTCAGCTCGTTCAGGAAGGCTGAAGAGATCTAAAACTAAAAACAAGTAAAAGAAAGCACAAATCGTCTGCAGGAGGGTGACAGACAAACAGAAAACATGAATATGCATGACTCAGCAGTAATTCAGGCTCAAGTTAGAGAGGATTATAATGTATAGAAGCAGCTGCACGGATCACTTCAAATGTCCTTCATTTGTTTGTTATTTGAAGGACGTTTTCAATCTTTCCCTGCAGCAGGCTGGACTGTGTTTATTTAAAGCACAGAGCTTCTTCAACTGTGAATCCAAACTGGACAAATCATCTGTGCAACAATCATACCAACTTCTTATTTCTTTATATATGTCGTACTGATGGAGGGACCCCTGTGAATCTTTGCCCAGGGGTCAGACGGACTCTAGACTCTCCTGTGTCCTAAAGTGACCCAGTACCGTCCCCATGTCAGAGTCAGTGAGGTGAAGAAGTCTTTACCTGTGAGTAGACTCTGTTGTGCCAGTGTCTCTGACTGGAAACCAGCGCTCCCACCTGGAACATCCCAGGCAGAGTCCTGGCGTCCAGCTGCAGGAACTTGTCCGGGTGGTTATTGTTGGGCAGCACAGAGACGTCCCTCCTGTCCATCCTGTCCATCCTGTCTCCGTCTGCGCTGCCCGAGCGAGTGTGCGACTGACTGCTTCACCTGCAGGCTCACTCTGACCTGCAGCTGAGTAATAATAGATGAGAAGCGGGATATTAATGAGGCTGTATCACTGTCGGGTGTGTGTAACTCGACCTGCTGCGTTCAGAGGCTGACGTGTCAGAGGTGAAGTCAACTAGTGTCACATAAAATACATTTACTCTCCCAGGAGTGATCTCTGATGTCCTCTGTGGCTGGGTTCTTAACGTTTTTATCACGTCAAGAACTCCTGAATTTACACAAATCAAACCACTGACTCTTATTGGACACGTTTTAGCCCCGAATTCATGCTCAGAATGTGTTTTCCTTTCAGATGTTTTAAACCAACTGGAACCTCCACAATGACCCCTTTTTGAAAAGGTCACAGAGGGAACCACGACTGCAGTGAAGCCTGCTGATGGTGATGATGGTGGTGATGATGGTGGTGATGATGATGGTGATGATGATGATGATGATGGTGGTGATGATGATGGTGATGATGATGGTGATGATGGTGATGATGATGGTGGTGATGAAGGTGATGTTGATGGTGATGATGGTGATGATGGTGATGATGATGATGGTGATGATGATGGTGATGATGGTGATGATGATGATGGTGATGATAATGGTGGTGATGGTGGTGATGGTGATGATGATGGTGGTGATGATGTGATGATGATGGTGGTGATGATGTGATGATGATGGTGGTGATGATGTGATGATGATAGTGATGGTGATGATGATAGTGATGGTGATGATGGTGATGGTGGTGATGATGGTGATGGTGGTGATGATGGTGATGATGATGATGATAGTGATGATGAAGGTGATGATGGTGATGGTGGTGATGATGATGATGATGATGATAGTGATGATGATGAAGGTGATGGTGATGATGATAGTGATGGTGATTTTGGTGATGATGGTGATGAAGGTGATGATGATAGTGATGATGATGAAGGTGATGATGGTGATAAAGGTGATGATGGTGATGGTGGTGATGATGGTGATGGTCGTGATGATGGTGATGATGATGGTGATGGAGATGGAGATGATAGTGATGATGATGAAGGTGATGGTGATGATGATAGTGGTGGTGATGATGGTGATGATGGAGATGATGGTGATGTGGTGATGATGGTGATGATGATAGTGATGGTGGTGATGAAGGTGATGATAGTGATGATGATGGTGATGATAGTGATGTGATGAAGGTGATGATGGTGATAAAGGTGATGGTGGTGATGATGATGGTGATGGTGGTGATGGTGATGGTGGTGATGATGGTGATGATGGTGATGATGACAGTGATGGTGGTGATGATGGTGGTGATGATGATGGTGATGATGGTGATGATGATGGTGATGGTGGTGATGATGGTGATGAAGGTGATGATGATGGTGATGGTGATGAAGGTGATGGTGATAATGATGGTGATGGTGGTGATGATGATAGTGGTGATGAAGGTGATGATGATGGTGATGGTGGTGATGATGATGGTGATGAATGTGATGATGGTGATGAAGGTGATGATGGTGATGATGAAGGTGATGGTGGTGATGATGGTGGTGGTGATGATGATGATAGTGATGGTGGTGATGATGATAGTGATGGTGGTGATGGTGAAGGTGGTGATGATGGTGATGAAGGTGATGGTGGTGATGATGGTGGTGGTGATGATGATGATAGTGATGGTGGTGATGAAGGTGATGATGGTGGTGATGGTGGTGATGATGATAGTGATGGTGGTGATGATGGTGAAGGTGATGATGATAGTGATGGTGATGAAGGTGATGGTGGTGATGATGGTGATGATGGTGATGAAGGTGATGATGGTGGTGATGATGGTGATGATGATGGTGGTGATGATGATGGTGGTGGTGGTGAAGGTGATGGTGGTGATGATGGTGATGATCATGGTGATGAAGGTGATGATGGTGATGATGATGGTGGTGGTGAAGGTGATGGTGGTGATGATGGTGGTGATGATGGTGATGAAGGTGATGATCATGGTGATGAAGGTGATGATGGTGATGATGATAGTGATGGTGATGAAGGTGATGGTGATGATGATGGTGATGAAGGTGATGATGGTGATGATGTCTGTAATCCTGGGCAGCCTCCTGCTGGGAGCATGAATATGCACAACAGATTTCCTTTATGAAAATATGTTCGTCTGAGGCAGACAGATGGAGGAGGAGGTGCTCAGGCGGACTCCTTGGCGGAGGTTTAAAGCGCGCGTGCTTCTGTCAGTGCTGCAGGCTGAGAGAGGGAGAAAGTGAGAGGAGAGAGAGTGAGAGGGGAGAGAGTGAGAGGAGAGGGAGAGAGGGCTGTGGTAGCTGTGGATGGTGCAGCGAGGTTGCGCAGCAATCCACCAACTACGCTCTCTCGCTTCGGGAGGAGGAGAGTGTGACCAATAAGGCGGATATTGCAGCTTTACCTTTTGCACATGTCCGATGTCGTCATTGGGAAACCACTCTCGTTCTGCCTCGGATCATCCGGGAGAAAAGATGGATGAGCAGAGCCAGGGAGCCCGGACTGATGCGGTAAGACATGCAGCTTTTTCCTGATTTACAGCACCGTGTGGTGGAGACACGGCTGCGGGGACACACAGATCCGCTCCCTGCAGCCGTCGAGCTGGACTGTCCCACCTCATTATGTGTCTTTAATTTGACAGAATCGATCAAACATTACGCTCTCGACATCGTGCATCAGTTTTTCTAATCTGTGCACACATCTCAACGTATGAAATGATGCGGTTCGTGCAAAGTGCGTCGTCGTGTGTGTGTGTGTGTGTGTGTGTGTGTGTGTGTGTGTGTGTGTGTGTGTGTGTGCGCGTGCGTGTGTGTGTGCGCGCCTGCATGTTCTGCACACATCAGAGTCGGCTGCAGTCACGTCCCTGCCGGCTCATGTTGGACTAATGTGTCCCCATCCTCGAACACTGACATCATCCTTCAGCAGGACCGAGGCTCCGGGCAGCAGCTCCTCTTCATGCAGCTGCAGACAGGAGATGCTACTACGCAGCGTTTGCTAGCTCTGCGCCTCAATGCGACGTTTGTTCGCTTTGGTGCGTTTCTGTTCGACCCAAGTTCATGTCGTGGAGGCTGAAAGAGGCCCTCAGCTCTGGGCCGGTGCAGCGGGGCGGACGGTGCATGGGTGGTTCTGGTTCTGTCGTGAGGAGAAGGAGAGGACCGGCAGGTTAGCTTAGCCAGCTGCTGCAGAGGTGTGCAGAGGCCACACAGTGTGCACATACATACACTTAGAGCATCATAACCTTGCATTAATTAACCTCATAGCTGAATTAAAACCGATTTCAGAACCTCACACTCACCTTCCCACAGACATCCTCATTATTGATCATTTGATCCATAAATGAAACATTTGTTTGACTGTATCCATCAGAAAACTCTGACAATGTATTTCTAATTTTACCCCAGTTTTTTTTTCTGATATTAATCCTCATTTTTGACCTTCCAAAATAAGCAAACATTTATTTTCAGCAGCATGATTGTGCAACACAGTGACACTAATAGTGAGCAGCTCTGCAGCACCCAAGCGGCCAAAACTGAGTTCTCGTCTCTGAAGACAAGATGAGTGATGGAGAGAGGAAACTGCAGCAGAGGGGAAACACAACTCAACCCGTCTGTGCAGCCCGATCTTCTTTAATCGTCAGTGTTCAGCTTTTATTGCTGTTTCTATTCTATATTCTCCAAAGTTTAAAAAGGCTAGCAGTAAAAACCAGGGTCATGTCAGAGACAGGTGGGGTGTTTTTTGCTCTGAGTCTGTTCATGTCTGTGATCAGATATCACATGTTTATCTATCACTCTTTATTGCGCCAGTTTATAACAAATGTTTTCTTAAGGGCAATAATCGATTAAATTGATGAATCAGATTTTTGGGAAAATCCCGATTCCCTTGGAGCTCCCGTAGTTCACACCCTCCCCTCCCCCCTCGGTGACTCCCTGCAGAGGGTCTGGGTGCTCCCGGGTATGTGACACCTGCAGCCTCAGGTGTTCTGCTAGTGTCTCGGCCTCATCTGTACTTTTGATGAACCCTGAAGTCAGGACCGGTTCTAAGAGGGGGCAAAAGGTTGCACAGCACCCTCGTTTTAAATGTATTCCCCCCATTAATTGAATGGATGCAAAGATATTTTTTTTTCTTTAGTAAGTCATCAAGGCTTTCAAATGATAACAGTGACTCACATCGGGTTCATTACATCCATGATCTGATGGTCATGACAGGTGCACTGTCTGTTCAGCAGGGACCAAATGAGGGACCACTAAGAGAACTAAAGAGAAGTGCAGGTTACTTTTTCAATCCTCCAGTTTGTTTCTGTTCAATTGTATTGATAATATAAGAGCAGGTAAATGACCACACTTTGTTATGTTATCTACAAAGACCAAATCCATCATGAACTCTAAGCAACATTTAGCAAAATTACAGTGGAGAGGAAAAACTTCCTTTAAGAGACAGAAACCTCGAGCTAGTGTTGTAGTCAAGACCAAGACGTACCAGAGACCAGAGTGATCCGAGACCGAGACAAGACCAAGCTATTTAGGGACTGAGACTTTGTCAAGACCAAGACCATAAATATCACAGACTAATCATCATCTTGTTTTTGGGGGCGTGTCACTTACTTAACACCGGGAAGGTTGTGGTCGTAACCGGGGGATAAAAATCAAACTATGGAGGAATTGAAGTTATTTGTTCTTTTAAAAAGAGGCATTTTCCTTCTAATCTCAGTAATGATGTGGACAAATAGCCGATCAGTGGTGGTCTTGATTTGAAATGTCTTCAGTGTATATTTCTACAGCGTCGGTTGGATTATCTGAGCCTGACGAACGCTTTCTGTGCTGCTGACTCAGAGCAGGGGACAGCTTCCAACTCACACACCTCTGATGCAGGACTTGAATGTTCGTCTCCCTTTATGACTCATTTCTGGTGATCGTCATGAACCTTTTAGTTTTTTGTTTTGGATTTTTCTTGCTGTTTCATTCTGGAAGCTGGGTGACGGTCATTAGATGCACATGATGGCGGTGGTACATGAAGGGGCACACGTGACAGGAAAAGAGGCGCACATGTCAGAGTCGATCAGGAACAGAAGCACAGACTACAACATGCAGGGATGGAAAAGAACAGCACGCACCGAAGGCAACAAACGACGAGCTAAACGACCTTTAAGGAGCGGGAAAATCTGATGTATAACCATTACTATCTGTGTGTTAATGATCTAAAGGAAGAAAAAACCAAGCGGCAACCTCCTGTCTTGAAAAATGAAGTGCAAAACCCTGCAGTTCCTCGAGTGTCCACTAGAGGCTGGCTCCAGGAACACAGGAAGTCACATACACACCCATTCTAAAAAGCCTGTTTTTACAGCAGAGATTAACATGTTTACAGCCTGGTTCAAAAAAACAAACAGGTCTGATTAGCTCATGTCTCGATCGACACACACTGTACGGGAGGTGAATGTTTTGATGACTCATCAGTTTTGATTTGATGAAGGATAAGAGTTATTCACAATAAGGCGTGTAGCTGATATGATTGACAGGTGGGCGCGGTGTAACGGTGTGTCAGGAGGTTTAAAACCCGCCTCAGCTCCAGCGCTCAGCCTGTCGTTAGGTTGACTGAAAGTTAGACTGAGACAGCATTTCAATCATGGAGACCGCCATCGATGGGACTCCAGCGCCCCCTGCAGGAACAGATGGGTGACTTCACTCTGGCTTCATCCTTTAATATTTACAGTCTATCTATAGTCTAAACTGTTTTCTAACTTAAACCAAAAGTTCTGCTGCCTCACAGGTATTCATGATTCCCTTTTTAAGTGCAGAAACTGAAAACATGAATATTTTTAAAACCTCTGCACAAAATAACCAAAAACAAGAACAACAGGGTTTCCCAACATCCGCCACAGAAATCTGATTCATGTGTTTAATAATCCAACACACGCATGCTGCAGCTGCTACAGTGAGATTAAGATCTCATAATTATGAGATCTCACAAACAGAAGCTTCATCATCATAATGAGATATAGACGTTGGTGATGTCGTAGAGCGCGCCTGCAGACGGAGCTCAAGTCTCTGACTCTGAACACTTTTGTGACACAAACAGGTCAAGATGTCGTCGTTCGTTCTGCTGACAGATATTCATTAAGGGCCACAGACGATAATCAGTAGCTCCAAAATGAAGATTTAGAAAAACTGAGGCGAGCAATGAGATTAAGAGAGTTTCAGATTGAGTTAAACTTGTTTCCTTCCAGCCGTCGGCTCTCCTCTCATCATCAGATGAGTTAACTGTTCTGATCTCTGTCATGAAAGGTTGCACGCGCTCATTGTGTTAGCTGTAAGCTAAGATCGTGTTTAATGTCAGGCAGAATTACCCCCAGAGGACCAAAGAAAACCAGGGGAAACCTGCACAGGTGACAAGATGTGCGAGAGTGTATTCATTAGACTTCATGCAAGAAAGAGAATAAACTTATGAATGTAGAACTTTAAAAACTGAATGATAATTATGCAATGATTTCCAGTTTCTCATCGATGACTAAATACAGGAGCAATCTGTTTATTTATGTGTTCAAGTACATTTAAATTATTATAATTCTAATAATTATTTTGATATTTGATAGAAAGTTGCCATAGGGTACGTCTTCAAAGGAAGAATGTGCAACTTTTTGATCCAGTAGATGTCGCCCTTGAGCTCCAGCATGAAACCAAAACAAACTTCCTGTTTGGCCACACCTCCTCCATACTGAAGCCTCCGCTCTCCTCCAGAGACACACCTCCAACCCCCCTCAACATGCACTCAAACGAAAAAAGATAAGAGCGAGCGGCGGACAAAACGTCCTCAGCTCGAGCTGCAATCACCCGTGTCCTGCATTGTTGTGTTAGCATGCTAATGTTAGCGCTCTTTAGTTAGCTTTTAGCTTCACATTGCATGTAAATGAGCGTGATCTAAAAACTCTTACTAACATCCAAATAATCAGTGAGTATGTTCTTCTTCTTCTCTCTAGTTCTTGACTAAAACAGCTTTTATACACAAGGGGAGGAGCCGGCCGTCCCGTTCATGTAAACACGACTCTGACAACAACACAGCCAGCGGGACTCGAGCTTCTCACTCATTGTAGACAGTCATGACTCAGAGACACATTTACACAAGAGATACTGGATTTATGACATATTTATGTGTCGCACATTCTTCCTATAAAACTGATGAACAAACATCAATAAATACTCTTTCATGCATGAATACATTCCTGCTAATTCTTCAGTGGGGACCGTTGGCAGCTCGTTGTTCTTCATGTTGACAGAGTTTCATTGTTCAGGTTGATCGTGCACGCTCTGATGATCGGAAGAAGAACAGCTGACTCGTCATTCCTCCACACTGACCTTTGGTCCAGAATGTATTTTATGTGTAAATTAGCATCAGAGCAGCAGAACGACAGGCTGATGTATTAGAGAGCACAGGTCGTATAAGAAATGCAGCTGAAGGGTCTCGGGGCTGCAGATTTATCCCCGCTGAGCCTCGTACATCAGAAAACACTGACGAGACTCAGGAGGCAACTCTGCAAATGGATGCGGGAAACGGAGCAGGAAGCAGCGCTTATAGAGCTGAAGAGTCAGCTCGCCCGCTCACATGTAATGGCACACTTCAGTCAGGAGGCGAGTGAGGATACTCAGAGGAATCAGGAGCTGAAAGCGAACAGATGGAGCACCAGCACTGATGGGGAGACTCTTTATGACACAGAGAGAATTCAGAACCTTTTCTTTCCCTCGGACATGTGAGGAATGTTTCTGGACATACAAGACTTTAGGATGTTAAAAGAGAACATGGAGTCGAATTATGAGACAATATCCAGAATTTATTTAAGTCGAAACAACCTATAGTGTTTTAGTCAAGACCACACACACCGAGACCAAGACATACCCGAGACCAGAGTGCTTCCAGACCGAGTCAAGACCAAGACCAAGACCAACGCAGGGCAAGACCAAGTCAAGACCATGACCATAAATATCACTTAAAACTCACCATCTTGTGTGCAAGGAGGCGTGTCACTCCCTTAGGAATTGTTGTGGACAAAGTTGATATGGTATCGTTAGTAAGACTCTTTCTTGATTTTGATTGGCTGAAGAAGGATAAGTGGTAACGATGAGCGCTGCTTGGTTCCAAATGTTGTTTTCACAGCGACAAAATAGAGCGGACACCGAGGGTGTACTTGTGCTCAGAGTGGTGAACTGCATTAGTCTGATGTAGAATATTGGCACAGCCGGTGCAAACAAAACAAGGTTAGTGGATACATTTACAGATCTAACTCTGGAAGTCAAGGGGCGCTGGATAGCCTAGCGGTTAAGTGTCCCATGTACAGAGTTTTTTTTTTTTTTTCGAAAAATCCTGGTTAAAGTCGGAGTGAAGGATTTGCGTTCTAACATGCAGCTCACCATGAACATCTCAGGACGTTTATCTGAGTTTGTGTGTGAAAGCACTAATAGAAATACTTCTTTTTAACATGAAAACTCCGGTATTTAGACCAAATTAAACATGCAGCACATTTCTGTTGGTCTTCAGCTCATGGCATGTTGAGCCGTTTTCAGATCTGCACTCCTGAAAATATCATCTGCACAAGAGAATATCCGACTGTATGCTCACATCAGCTCACTCAGACTTAATGCGGAAAAAATACTTGGAGGCTGGAGGAGAAAGTCTGGGTGAAGTCCGAGGGTAAAAATTGGATGTTTGCGTTCACACATGCAGCTTCTCCGGCAAATATCTGGAGTTTTTCAGGAGTTTTCTGCAAGTGTGAAAGCCCTATTTGTTAGGGTTTAAGAGACATGCATGTGCACCCAGAATGACCAGAACTGATGGTGATTATCAAGTACATTTGATACGTTTACACATAACCTTTTGTTCCTGTGCTGCCTTCTACTTGTTTGACTTACTTCATGCACCAAAGTTTCACAAATAACTCACACCTTCAATTTTTAAAACTAGAACAATGTTGTTCAGTATCTTGTTCCTGCGGTGACAAAGCCAGCCTCACTCTGTTCTCATGTGGGTGAGATTTAAGGCCAGCACTGAGGCTACCTCTCACTCTCCTGGCCCGGTTTAAAGGGACCTGAATACGACAGTTTCATATCCTCTCAGGCTTGAAAGGCCCAAATTATCTGACCCTCGACTAACAGCTTCTTTATCCGCAGCGCTGTGGGTCACGGAGCACTCACAAAGCTCAGCTCGCTCGCTGAGCTTTAATGGAGCTAGCTACCCTTTCTTAGCATTTTGCTAAGTATCACTGCCTCTCTCTTTGACACAGTATAGTTATTCGCCTGACTCCCCCTGCTAGCTGTATCAGCAGCAGAGAGGCAGAATGACACATAACCTAATTCCTGCTGGGAGCGACACAGTGGAAGACATCGTCCTTTTCTCCCCTGCTCTGACCTTGTTGCTCACTATTCTTTTTGCATGCATTATCGTACAACAGCTGTTTGAAAAGGTTGTAAGGTCTTTAGACACACTTTGCAAGCATTGCATGATTTACACACCGCTTCCTGCCTTATTGCCTACGAGTATTATTTCACTTTACAACATGCACTCTGTTGTCTTGGTACACTTGGTTTGCTTTCAGTGCTTCACTGTTTAGGTACGTCCTTCTGCAAACATTGCATTGATTCTGAAAAGTTTGGCATCCTGAATGCTGACCAAACCGTCAATTAGCCTCAGTCGATGACCCTTATCATGTAATAGTATCTGTTTATTGAAGTGATAACAGATAAACCTAGCATGATAACTCTCCATTTGTCAATGATCACACTCAGGGGCGTGTCCAGACTTTTTAACTGAGGTGGCCCACCTGAGCCACTGACTTTGAGGTAGCATGAAGTTTCTGCAAACACACAAATTAATTGAATATATTAAACCCGTCTTCTTTCTCCATTAATGAACTGTACTTGTAAGCGTCACAATTTTCCAACATATGCATCTTCTTAGCTTATTTCTTTGAGGACTCAAAAAAAAGATGTACAAGTCACAATTTCAAGTTCTTAGAAAACTGCATGCAAACTCTTGCACGCTGTTTACTTTGCAATAATACATTTTGATACCCAAATGTAGCTAATAAATGCTTTGCAAGGTAGGCAGTGTGCAAGAAATTTATTTACAGCATTTATTTACAACTGAGAGAACTAAGCAGCGTTTTGCAACACCAACAGAATACTTTATTTTAACTTGAGCCCCCCCTCTAATAAAGTATATCATAGTTTGGGATTTTGGGGTGGCACCCGGGGTGGCTATTCAAACTTCAAGGGGGGCCCATGCCACCCCGTGGTCACACCGCTGATCTCACTTCAGTCCGCAGTCTTTGCCTCATATGAAAGATTCATTTGTGTGTGTTGTGTGTATCGCTGTGTGCATGGCGTGCAATATGCGGCATCTTGTGTGTGAATCTGAGCTCGACACAGAATTGGTCATATTTGAGAGGACCAGTCGTGCACCGATCACGTCCAGTTCTGGTCACCAGCAGTTCAGTTCTTTTTACAAAAAATCCAACCTAGAAGTACAAATTAAGCCACATAATTTGTTTTTCTGCATCAATTTAGGACAAGATATGTCTGATTTTGGGGATGTTGCAGAGGTGAAAGTCTAGACCAGATATAAACTGGATTCTGCTTCTGTCACACTTTGTACATTCACACACATAGCGGCGGATATTTCCAAGTAGCGTCCGTATATAGCTGCTAACATGATTGAATTACAAGGGACGGCTTATCACTGTCACAAACACAAAAATGAATGGATCAAGTTGGATCCATTCTCACAGCTCTCTGTCTGTAAGTTCTGCTGCTCATGACGTACAGCCACCAGATTCTTTTAAACTTCGGCTCCCGATGGGTTTGAGTCATTACGTCAACTCTCAGTGTTTCTACCTCTGAGTCAGAGCTGCACAGCCTGAGTATGAGCACATCGCACGTGTACTGTTTGTTTTCTTCTTCTGTGGTAAATGTTTGTGTCCCTTTACTGTGTCTCTTAACCTTCTTGTTAACATCACACAGCCAATAAGGCGCTGAACTTCTGATTTTCAATAAAGAATAAAATGGGTTGAAATTGGACAGAAAATCCCCAACCACTCTGATCAGGATTTCTGTCCTTCTGGGAACCCTGAAATGAACAATTTATCAAAATAACAAAACAAAATTGTGCAGAGGCTTTTTAGGTCGGGTACAATCACTTCTATCTGAACCACTTCTCTTGCCCGCTTCCATCACTGCAACACCTGTTGACCTGATAACTGCTCTCATATCTGACAAACCGAGGGGCGTCCAAAACGGCCGTGTGGGGGTGTCTTAAAACCGTCTACCTTCTCTGGTCCAAACAAATCCAGATCATTCAGGACCAGAATCTAAAGTTAGAAGGAGGACATACTGGCTGCTGCATTGTTGTCAGAGAAGTCAGCACTTCAACATAGCATGTTTCCTTAATGTCTGATCATATAGTAAAGTCACTTTATCATTTCACTCACTACACATCTCACTGATTGGACCTTCATTATTGCAACTTAAATATTTTGATTGAAAGTCTTCCTTTAGTTGTCAGTCACAGAGGCTCAACTTTCATTGTGGGCAGCAAGAATAAAAACAACAGCATCACTTTTCTGGCCGTTGAACCGCTCTACGATTCCCTTTACTTGGCTGATACTCAACTCAGAAACAGACCCAGACAGACTTGGCTGTTTAAACACATTTAACATGCAGCGTGGGGACTGCACGAGTCACAATGCAAAGTAAGACGATAAAACACAACGTGGTAACAAATGGGGCCGTCATGGTGTAGTCTTGAACACTGATGTTGGGGGAGGGGACGTTTCGAGGCGATGAATTAGTTTTGCCGGGGAGTCAGACATTTTCTACGGTGTTTATTGCCAATGGTGCAGTGTTGCGGTGAGAGCTTTGCTCAATAGAAAATACCCACAATGCACCATAAAAACAGAGCTCAGTGCTCACTGACCAGAAGTAACACTTTTGCACATCCTCAGAGACGTGACATCCATTATCCCCCATCGTCTTTCACTACGAGGGACCAGTTTGAGGCTTGAGCAGCCCTTCAGTTTTAGATTCCAGGTGTTATAAACTAGAGAGTAACTCGACCTATATAACCATAAATGGAAAAAACATACATTACTATAAGCACAGGGATTAAGTCGCTGCCAGTGATGTCATGTGTAAAGCCTCAGAAGCTCCCTCAGGGTGTTTGTAGGAGAGCTGACAGACAGAGTGTGAAAGCAGAGTAACACTTTCTGCATGCAGACATTTGGGAGGGTAAGACTTCAGCCAATCACAGCCAACCTTCAAAGTGAAATTATACTAGTCTTTGAAATTGCCTCTCAATCTCCTTATTGCCATGATGGTGAAATAGTTGATATGTCCCCTGCATGCATATCAAATATTATTAGTTACAGGGTAATGGGGGAACTGATGGATTTCTGGGGGGATAAATTAGTTTTGTTTATGTAGTTCTCTGTGATATGACCTAAAAATAAAATCCTGACACACCAATTCATGATTTGAATGGACTGGAAGCTGCTAACGTGAGCTGCTTTTATCAGGTATTTTCAGTGGGCAGGTGTTTGTTGGATTATGCTGGAAATATAAACCATTGGCTGATGACTGACCGCTTATTTAAAAAACCTGTTTATAAAAGGGTGTAGGTTTATTAGGGGGCTTTCTGTGCTTGATTTTAGAGATAGGACAGGGGAGAGTCAGAAATCAGGAAGAGAGATAGGGGGTTTAACATGCAGGAAATGAGCCACAGTTCGGATTCCAAAACCCGAGCTGCACGCTTGGCGGACTATAGCCTCTGTACATGGGCGTGTATACTAACCACTAGGCAACCGACGCCTCCGCACTTTGACTTTTTGAAGTCACTTAAATTAATCTGAATTTCCCTGAACCTCAACTGAACTTTTGACTGTTCTGGGTTTTTCAAAATGATATTTACAAATGTTCTTTGGCTGCAATTGCCACAGGATGTTAGGGAGACATCAGCCATGTCTACACCATAATCATCCTCCATCTGCTGCTGTCTTAGCATCTGCTCGACCAGTTGCTCGATCTGGGTCAGCTCCCTGTCCCGAGGTGGTCTCAAACAGGTTTCAGCAGCTTGTACTTTTTAATTATCATTACAGCAGAATTTGAATTATCTGTGATCCCTCTCTTTTACTCCTCTGCAGTCACTTTACAAACCTTTCAATGAATACACATTATAATTTTATGAGTAACATGCGCCTGGATTTTTCTTTTGCTGAATTAATACAGCATGAGTAAACGCCTTGAAATGACATTTCTTAATGAGTTTTCTCTGCTTCAGAATCAGCCGGTTTCTTCTCTCCTCTGGCTGTTCATGACAAATCTCACCACTCAGCTGCATCTCCCAGACATGCACACTGCCTGTCACTTTTCATCTGCTTGCTTTTGAAATGATATGTTAAATTCATGCAGATGGGGAATGCAGTCAGTGAGATCAGAGGAAACAAACAGCATAATTTATCAGTCACCAAGCTACAATTCCCGAGTGACTTTCACCAATTAAAGGCTGTTTACTGTATTTTGTTGTTCCTCTGCTCAACATAATACTATCTAATTTATTGTATAGAAAGAGTGAGACTTTTTTTAATAATGACTAAAATTTGAAACCATCAACATTTAAAAAAAGAAACAGTGCCACTTAGTGCAGGTAACTCTCCATCGGGTGTGAAATGTATGGGGGGCAGGTGTGTAGGCAGCACCCAACCTACCAACACTCCTGGTAAAAGTTGGACGGGTAACGCATGCTTCCAAATGGGCAACCCCAAAGACATGAAAGACACAAATTCCCAACACACAAGATTATTTTTTTTCAACGAGGTGTGTCATTCTTGTAACACTATTTGTGAAAGCCAATCAGCACCAATCAATCATCATTTACGGGACTTGATTTTTAGTGGTTAGCTGTTGGCCTGTAACTTCCATTGGGTTGCAGAAGAATTTTACGTGTTTTGTTGCAATGTCGAAATTTAAGGGATAAATATCTTGAACATTTGAAACATTTGAACTGGCTATAAGAGCCAACACAATGCTTATTATTGCTTGATGTCATCATTCAGATTAGCTCATGTATTTATATTTGGCCGTTTTGATGCCACTGCAATTATTGCAGACAGTACGAAGACAAACCTCATCAGAGGAACTTTTTATAGCCTTCAAATGAATGTCTTGTTTCTGAGACGACAGAAAAATATGAGATGCATCTCAGAATAGATGTTTCATTCTTCCCTTCAAAGTTGAATAACCCCAGGATAATTCAGTGTGTTTGTAAGTGATGAAGCTGTGAATCTTTGGAAGCTCTAAGTGTGAGTCTCTGGAAACAGATTGCGTAGATCCCCCAATTCTAACTAAGCAAACTAGTTTAAGTGATGAGTTTTTTCAAAAATATAACCTCCAACCACCTCAGTACATTAATGTTGCTAAGGTATTGGGGATGGGGTTATAAGCTATAGGAAACTATAGATGGATTACAGTAGTTGTATTATCACCCAAAGTACCAAAAAACTAAAGGTCGCCTTTTGTTGTCCGCAGTCTCGACCAAGTCCAAAGACTGAAAAATATTCGGAAAATTATTCAATTGACATTTTTATTTTTTTTAAATGGATATCTGATATCAAAAGTTATTTATGAATACAACAAGGTTGATGTTGTATCAATGAGAACATACAATTCCATATCAGTGTTTTAAATTCACTCTCAATTACTTAATTGGCATAAATGCACAACAGTGACTAAATTGTGTTTTTCGCTCCGTGTTTTATGTGCTCATCTGTAACCCCACTGATGTGTCTAAGTATGATTAATGAAAATAACATACCTCTACTTCTGTAATAGGGCTTTCAAGTTAACTGCAGCAAGTGCCTGACCGATTCAAAATATATAGTGCTGCAAGAGTACCAAAAGTTTCTATACTTTAGAAAGTTCTAGCTGCAGAGCAGGGTCTTTTGGGGGTATAAAATATTGTCCCTGAAACTAAATTAGGAACCTGGTCCTTTCATTGAAAATGCAACAAGTTCCTGCTATGGTTCCTAGTTTGGGGAGAGAGAGAAACATGGCATACCAAATTCTATAACCAACCTACCATGGTCTCAAAACTTTTTTAGTTCCAAAAACAAACCCGCCAGTTTAATATGTTGCAAAAATCATGAACATTTACATTTCGTAATAATTATGCAAAAGTTTAATCGAGTGGCTGACCTGCGAACGAGTTGTCCATTATTGTTCCAATTACTTCTACATATATAGGTGATGTTATTATTTTGTATTGGATAAATGTCACTGACTGATATTCTCTCTGTATCCCTCCAGGCCACATCAACATTGAAGCAACTTAATGGAGAAAACTAGAGGAGTCTCTTTAAGATGACACGCACAGACCCGCCTGACATACTGGTATCAACTGTGCATCAAGATATAAAAGTGGTCCCCATTTCTTCACACTACAAGTCCTTGCAACCCTCCAAACAATGTGATTCCAGAAATTACAGCAAACTGGAGGACAGAAAGAGCAAATTTAATAAGAGGCACTGCCGTACCTTTGACTATAGGTCATTGGAGTACCCAAAATCCAACAAATACTCAATGGATTCCCCATACAGGAAGGCCGATAGGCATGCGGCCAACCCAGATGTTGCCTGGAATGCCTTGGGCCGTCAGCAGAGATATCGTTTCTCTGCGCCGGATATTTTCAGCCATAGGTTAACTCCTCAACCGATGGCTGCAGAAATGCCCAGTGAGGTAGTTGTCCCAGAACAAAAAAGAAGGACCAGGTCAAAAAGTGCCCCTCGGGTCCAGACAAGTCTAACTCCTGTGTCTTTTGAAGGGTCTTCTTCTTCAGGGAGGAAAGGAAGGGAGTCCCAAAGGGCTTCAAGAGACTCTCGCTGGAGACCGGAAGTATCACCGCGTAGGGAATCATCCTATGCAGCAACAAGGGCTCATATGCATGAAGTCCATCCTATTAAGTTGCAACCTCAAATCGGAGACAGCAGTAAATATTCATCTCACTATGCTGCTGATCATTCAGAGGATGGGGGGCTGGATAAACCAGCAACTAGTCCTCATGTCAGATGCAGGGTAGACATCAAACCTGATGATGCAGCACTACTTCATTCAAGACATAAACAGGCTACACCTCATGTGGATATACCCTGGCAGAGACATCACAGTGGGGGGAGTAGGAGTCTGACAGTGCCACGCCACTTCTCCTACTCTCGAACACCAACTCCCACTGATTCTTTAGGTACAGAGAGTAGGCAAGCTTACCAATATTCCCGCAGCATGCCAAATAGTTACTTACAACCCATGGAGATCCCCTTGCAAAGAATGCCTTCATCAGGTGATTACTATGGTCGGGAACGCAGAGCTCATTCCAGTCCTAATGTGCCAACCAAGTTCTTTTATGCAGATGACCCGGGGAGATATGTGACCACAGCTCCTCCTCAGCCAAGTTCTTACATTCATGATGAACGTTACACACCAGGACAAGCATATACGCCAAAAGTGCAATATGTTCAAGATCCAAGGACTCGAATGGTGCATGCTGTAGCTACAAGACCTTATTATCCTGAGGTGGAGACATATCCTTACTCTGTGCAGACAGGTTATCCCAAACCCTATGCAGCCAGTGAGCCAGGGCCATACATCATACAGACACCTCCAGCAAGGATATTTTATGGGGATGATCCAAGGTCTTATCAAGTCCAAACTGCTCCGCCAAGGTTTTATTATTCCAGCGACATGTATGCAATGCCCCCAGAGCATCATATTCCAGCAAGGGCTTATTACACAGAG
Source organism: Labrus mixtus (assembly GCF_963584025.1). Lineage (NCBI taxonomy): Eukaryota > Metazoa > Chordata > Actinopteri > Labriformes > Labridae > Labrus > Labrus mixtus. The sequence goes on along the minus strand of NC_083628.1, from coordinate 18,423,208 downwards.
GGCCGGAGACATGCTAGAGTCGTTCAGCCACAATCAGATGACTGGTATGGCTCAGAAGCATCCGGTTATTCCACCAATCCTGCCTCTTATGTATCTCAAGGCACTCCAACTAGAGTCCGTCAGGACCCTGTCTCAACATCCTGGTATGCCAGTCCATGTGTAGAACCTCAAAGAATTGCCGCAGAGTCCAAGTCCTACTCCAGGTCCTGGGACAATATTCTAAACTCTCGTGTAGAAAGAGAGCAACCTCTTCCTGTTCAGCGCGGTCAGAGCTATGACGATCTTCTTGAGTCCAGGAAGCCTGCAGGAGCCAAAAGTGACAAACCACAACCGGTGGTAGTCAATCTCTCCAGTTCACCAAGACGCTACGCAGCTTTATCTATGTCTGATAACTCTTTAATTGACAAAAGCCCAACAGAGGCAGCAAAGAGCCCTACGAGTAAACTCTGGTTTGTAACTCCTGAGATAACAATCACTGATAATGACATGCGGCCAGGGAAACTTAACAAGGCTGACGGACGATCTGCCAGTTGGGACGTTCTTGACTCCAGAAGCACTGAGGGTCCTGAACCATTTCAACATGACTTCCAAAGCTCAACCAAAGAGAAGACACATGACAACGCCTCACTACAGCAAAGCCTTGAACAACTTGATGAGCTTTTGGCAGATCTGGTGACTGATTACAAGCCGCCCAGTAGAAGGGCAAGTGAGGACATTTTGGATCAACTAAAGAAGTTAATTGATGAAGAAGAAGCAGTATCCCTGTCAAGAAAGAGCTCAAGGGCAGGTACAGATGAACCACCTCCTCTGGACAAACAGCCAACTTCAATAAGGATAAACCCTGATACTTTCCGAGACATGGACGCAGCCAGTGATGCCATGAAGAGTGCAGATGAGTGCTCCCCAGATCAGAGCCCAGATGAGGACGATACAATGATGTGCTCCAACAACAAATGCCGGAGGACAGAGACCCTTTTCAATGCTTGCCTATACTTTAAATCCTGCCACAGCTGCTACACCTACTACTGCTCTCGTAACTGTCGCAGGGAGGACTGGGACATTCACAAAGAAAGCTGCCTGTATGGAAGAATTGGCAGCACATGCCGTCACATCATCAAACACTGCCGGGAGACTGTTGAAGTCCACAAAGCCTTCTCCCGTATTGCCAAAGTTGGCTACCTTTCTCGAGGCAGAGGAGTTCTCTTCCTTGGATTTCCAAACCCTTCGTCGTCCAGTAGCTTCCTGCAGTATGGCCTGGATAGTCTACCTATGTCGCCTACATACCTGTCCCTCCGGGAGCTCGAAGGCTTCAGGGACAACCTGGGAGAGTACTGTAAGGAGCTGCAGGAAGCTGGTAAAGAGTACGACCCAAATGAATGTTTCATCTTGAATGTATCTATTGCTGTCGGTGACCAACTGCCCGATGGACCATCGCCAAGGAACCAAGCTCCAACTGTGAGAAAATATGCAAAGGTGGCACTGGCTTCCTTCAGTCCAGAGAGGAAGGTTCACAAGAAAGAGAGTGACATGGAAACACTGATCCTCACGCCACCTCCAGGAACAGCAGATATCGACAAAGAGGGAGAGGAAGGCAGAAAGGCCAGAGAAATCTGTTTCATCAATATACAACGGGAGTTAAGGATTCGAGGGGTTTTCCTACGCCACGAATACCCACAGGTGTATCAGCAGCTCTGTGAGTTTGTGGAATGTAACAGAAGGTTCACGCCCACAACTATTTATCCTATTGATAAGAGGACCGGTAAACAGTTTATGTGCATGATAATGGCTGCCTCTGAGCCCAGGACTTTGGACTGGGTCGGCACCCCTCATCTCCTCGATGACATTATTTAAGTGCACCTTTTGTTGTAAATATATATGTATAGAAATACATATATATTGTTACACATATTTATATATCAATCCAATTACAAACATTTGTAGATAAGTATTTTGTTATCAAAATGAAATATATTCATGTGTGCTTGGTCAGTATTATTCTTTTTCAGAATATTTCCTGTCAGGTGCAGAATGAGTACAGTGCATTTTTTTATTTCAGTCTTTTTACCAAGTACGATTTTTTTATCCGACACGAGTCATTTATCTGTTTTCTGGTCATTAACTCTTTCGACACATTCCCTTTGTTGGGGATGATCTTAACTGACATGCTGGTATTTTTTTGTAATTATTAACATCACCTTTGAAACGTAGTCTCTTTAAATTAGGAAGCTCATCTCCAAGTGAGTACAACACAACTATTTTACACGACTAACGGTATATCAGGCGGAAACTATTAAACGTTATTTTCTTAGCTATTTAAATACTTTCTATGCAAAGTTGCTTCATGAGTTAAGAACCACATTCCTGTAGAAGGAGGTTGTGACAGTTTTATGATATAATATATATAACATACTATATGATGTAACATTATATTAAATTATATATTATTTATTATTACATCTGTTAAGAAAGTCTATGTTGGAATTCAGATAAAATATTTAAAGTTTTGATGACAACGTGAATCCTCATCATGACAGAATAATGAAAAAGAGACGGGTGTGCTACTTGAAACAACTATTTTAAAAAAGGCACAACTTCTAATGTTGCTTGTCAGGCGAACTGTACTGATTGTTATCGTTTTCCACTTTAAGTCTAACGGTGTACTCTGGAACTACTGGAGCACTACCGGACTTAAAAGCAACGTCCATAATGGATACTGATATGGTGCCAGTGACCAGCCACACAGTAGGTGTCGGCCTGTACTGTTCAGTTATAAACACTGTGAATAGTGAGAGTCATCTACTACAAAAACAAGAAATCATGCAATTTCCTATAACACTGAAGTTGATGAGTTGTATTTTTAGATATATTTACGGATACAAATATATGAATTAGCATCAGGAGTTATTGTCTATAGAACAAGGTGAGCCAGGTTTGGCACAGTAGCTATATGGTACATAAATGCTTGAAGAAGACAGTAGTTGTGTATTTGTGCTGCACTAGGTTTATTACATGTGTGATTTTATATTGTCCCCTTTGGTTTTAGCTAACCCGTACCCATTGCATTGCATCTTCGGTTGCAGAATACATTCTTCAGTGCAACAAAGCCTCATCTCTCCAGATACTTTTCTTTATTTGTTTGTTATTACTCCCAAATTTGCTGCCAGTTTTAAGGCCCTGACACACCGCGCAGACGGCAAAGAACTAGTGGCGACGAAGGCCGACTGGCGTCGCCTCACGTCGCTAGAACACACCGCAAAGACTACAGCCAACGGCCAACCATAATGTACGTTTTGCGCATGCGTGAGAGGAAATAACTCTGTAATCGTCATTCCAAAAAGGGGAAACGGACGAGGACGGAGAAGAATGCGGATAAATAAACCGTTGCTATGATACGAGAAGACCATTTTCACACCGCTGTTGCTAGGCACTCATAATAAAGGTTCTACTAATTGAGAATAATGTCTGATAAAAAGTGGAAGTCGTTTACTTGCTTTCAACACTTCCGTTTTTCTTCTCGTGCACTGATTCGCTTAGCTAACAGCCAATCAGAGTGATTCCTCTCACCAACTGCTCCAATGCTGACGAAAACGGCAGACGGGTGCCAACGGGTAGCGACGGAGCAAGACACACCGCAAAGACTAGATCGATGATCACCTCGGTGTGTCAGGGCCTTTAAAGAACCAACAGTGAAATTGGAACTTATATTAATCCAAGAATAAAACTGAACCAATAGAAATTGTTTTATTTGCAGACGACTCTACATATCTCGAAGACATGAAGGATCATTTATCAATCAGTAAATACTAAATCAACTGTTTTCCCTAATCCATGCTTACTCCCATGTAGTCAAATGTGGCAGTTTGGTTATGGTGAAAAACGTCAAAATATGACCCTGATACTATCTCTCTAGTGCCATCTCTGGAGGAATCCTGGAAACAATCAGCTATCATGATGACAAGATAGACTCCGGGATCAATGCTTTAATATTTGGACTACAAAAAGCCAACACAACACAATGGCAACACATATATCTTCTTATCTTAATTCTTTAATGACAAAAAAGGTTTAGGTCTGTTCAAAGTCAGGATTTACTTAAAAAAGAGCATGCAAAGTCCTGCACACTTTCTAACTTGCAAAAGCATTAATTCGCTGTGTTTTGGTCCAGAACATTACCAGTTAGTTCATTGCAAGTAGGACAGACTTTCAATTACTTACTGATGCACCGTCTGTCTGTTGAAATAAATGTGCAAGGTACTTATTTACATTTAAAGTAAAAACAAAAGAAAATATGTTACATTCACGTGTAAAGAAAACTAATGTCAGCCTTTTGCAAAAAGTCCTACCTCTGACATGGCAAATAGCCAATCACAATTTAGGATTTTTGGGGTGGCCGATCAGATTTCAAGTGGCCCCTTTCTATTCCTTGCTACCCCCTCTCGACACGCCCCTGGTTTAAGCTAAATAAGCATGGTAGCTGCAGGGTGAGGGGTGGACAATAAAACTCCTATTACATTGTAAACCAGGACACTTTCAATACCACAGTGCAGTTCTGAGCAGACACATTTTTCTGCAGAATTTGTCGATAGCGGTTATATCTGGACACTCTCAGTAGTGCAGGTGATGTGCTACGTAAGGCTCAAACGCTCTTTAAGGGTTGCTGTTAGAACTTGTGAGTCGAGAAACTGGCATACATCCATGAGTACTTATTTAAGCCAACCGAGGAATTACGCTGCAATACTGCACCCAACCCATATGCAGCGTTAGCATCAGTGTTTATTATTGCACATGTAAAGGTCATTATCATGTGCAAGTTCTTTGTCCAAATGTGAAACAGGATGTTGCATATTATTTTTGCTCACTTGACCGTGGAACCCTGCTACTGGTGTCATATTTGGAGACGTACGACCACAAACCAAGCTGCCATATTTGACCAGTTGGGAGTACCATGTTGACCATAGTTCCATAGTTCTCCATTTCAGTGCTTTCCCTCGTGATATCAGCTCTCCTTTATTTGTAAGACAAAGTTTGGTGAAACCTGAAGCACATATATATTTGACTGACGGACGGTGCTGTACAGTTCCAGTGAAGAGTTACTGGCTGCATGTGTTTTCTACACTCTGATCTCAGTTTAACATGACGTTGATGATAGTAACTTGCTTGATGAATGGACTTGTGAAAGTGAAAACTACTATGCTGTGTAAGAAAAAAAAAGTGAATTTTTCCATTTTTTCGTCAGTCACTCGAGATAAAAATAACGTGTCAAAGGAGACGAAGAAGAGACCTCACTGATACGTCTAGTAATCTTGTATTTTTTATACTTTCAACATATGTGTCTGAGTGTGTCTATTTATAAACCATATCTAATAAATGGAATGGGAACTCTGGGTGCTGTCACCTTCGTTTTATTTATGCAAAGTGGATGTGCGCTGATGAACAGAAAGATGTCAGTTGGTTTAGAGACTGTCTGCATGAGATGGACTTTAGTTAGCTTGATATTAAACTATGGATAAACATGGAATCCCCCAACAAAGAGTTAATTTATACATGCTATATTTTATCTTTCACATTCTAAATGGTATGAAATCAAATTCTTTAAAGGTCACATATCCTCCTCCTCTTCAACCAGTTTAAATAAGTCTCAGAGCTCCTCAAAACATGTGTGAAGTTTCTTGTTCTAAATCCACTCTGATCCTGTATTTGATCATGTCTATAAACCCCTCTATTTCAGCCCTGCTCAGAACAGGCTGTTTCTGTGTCTGTAGCTTTAAATGTAAATGAGCTGTGTCTGACCACGCCCCCTCTCTGGAAGGTCTTGGGTGTCTCGGGCTTTCTCTGTCCATGTCCTATTGTTTACGGTGAGAAGGCAGACTCAGAGGGCAGAACAAACACCTAGCTGTGGGAGTGTCACCCACCTGGGGGAGGGGCTACTGCCCTTTGTGATGTCATGAAGGGAAAATCTCCAAAAGGCCTGTTTGAGCACACATTTACTTAAAAGTGGAGCAGGCAAAAGACGGAGAGGATGGACTTTTCTCATCATCGCCAGCGGCCCGGCCAAACTGCTCCTTACTGCGCTCTGAGCCTGTGTGTGTGACGGACGAGGGTGCATAGAGGCGTAACAGAGCGGAGCAGACACACAACGCACACGCATCTGGTTGAAGTTCTGGGTTACGTTTGTGACATTAAAAGTCGATAAAGATCTGGACTGAAAGAAAAAAAGAGGACTTGGTTTCATCACCATTATTTAATTTCCTGAATGTAAAATCTTTATGTACAGACATTAAAAATGTGACAGTTTGTGTTAAATCTGTTAAAGATGGCCGACAGAAGCAGAGATATTAGCACGTAGCTTTGATTTGATGTCGGATGCACCATCATAAGAAGCTGTAATGAGTCCATCTGAAGATGGAGGCAGTGAATGAACGAGGACCGACAGGCAGGGGGTTTGCAGACAGACTAGAGACACACGTTAGTGAATGATTTTTTTATGAGAAAACCGTTCATGCTAAGGGAAAGAGGTTAAAGGTGTAGTTTTGTCCACAGAGGGCGTCAAAAATCAACACAACTAAAGTTCCTCACAGGAGTTATAAAGGGAACCTCCCTACCACTCACAATGGTGTTACCGTCGATCACAGAAGACGCTTTGCAATCCTGGAGGGACGAGTGTGTTTGAGCTTTAAAGACAGACTGAAGATAGACTTCCTTGTATCTGGGTTAGGTTTTTGCTCTCTCTCTGCCCCCCCCCCCCCCCCCCTTTCAGAGACCTCAGCTGGACTTAATGGAGCCTCAGACTCTGAAGATGCCCCCCCTTCCAAATCCCCGCTCTGACCTCCATCAGTCCTTCATCCCTGCATGCTCCACCTTCGATTTCACAATCAATAAAATCGTTGAGCTTCCCCGGGCTTGGTTACAGCTGTGTGTGTGTGTTCATGTGTGTGTGTGTGTGTGTTACACTGAATGTAGGCCATGACAGTGACTGAATGTAAAGCAGTGAGGCTGAGTGGCGAGGGGCCGGGCTCTTCTGGCGGAGCATCAAGCCTCTCAGCTCAGCGTCTTTTGTGACGGCTGGCAGTCTGACAGGCTGTGCAGGCTCAGATAAGTGTTGCACATTAGAGCACTGTAGTTCATTCATCTGGAGACACAGTCAATGTCAGCGCCCTGAAAAACCCACCACGGAGTGTGTGTGAATGTAGGCCATGAGAGGAGCAGAGGGGTAAGTAGACTGGGCCTCGGGAGTTTGGCCCAGAGTCAAGCTGGTCTCTTTAGTCCACTGTGGGAAGCTGACAGAGTGAACGGACGAGATTCATTTCACTTCAAACTGATTGAATTGACTCAGCTGTAGATATATTTAAAGGAGTATGTGAGTGGAATAATTTTAAATTCAAAATGAGATCGTTTTTGAAAAGGTGTCATGAAGCCAGATGAGATCCACTGCTGTTTCTTTATTTTATATTTTATGACGTACGGGAAAGGAGCCATAGGTCAGATTCGAACCCCCAGCTGCCCGCTTGGAGCAATGTGAAAAATATTTTTTTAACCCTTTTTATCCCCAGTGATCAGGGGCGTGTCCAGTCTTTTTGGACTGGGGTAGCCCAACTGGGGCTCTGACTTGTGCAGGGGTGGCCTGAAGTTTTGTGTGCACACATTAATGAAGAGCTGTAATTTATCCCTTCTGTCTGCACCAATCACATTGACTTATAAAGACAACTTTTACAGCTTCTCAGCTTCATTCTTCAAGCACTCAAAACAAAATGTACGTCCAAAGTCACGATTTCAAATCTGCACACTGAAGACTTTGAGCTGCCTGTTGCAAAGCAGGATTTCATAATTCTTACCTCTGGCAAGGCCAAAGCCAATCATATAGCCAATCATATTTCGGTGGCACCGGGGGTGGCCAATAAGATTTCAAGGGGGGCCCCTGCCAGTAATGATGTACTTGTAATTAAAACAATTTGGCATAACATATACATCTTGTTAGCTTGATTCTTCAGGGACTCAAAAACAAAGATGTTTAGGAAAAGTCATGATTTAAAGTACTTTGAAAATGCATGCAAACTCTACGTTGTCGAGCGTGCATTAAATACATTTATTGGCGAGTAAGTCCATCGAAAGTTAGACAGCATGCAGAAGGTTTTGATTGGACATTTTTTTATGGAAAGAGCAACGTATGCAAAGTATTATTTTACAGCTGAAAGACCTGAAAAAATATGCTGCATTAACATCACCAGCCTGTTATTCACAGCTGGGTTTGGGGGGTCACTAGATTACTTTTGGATTTTCAAAGTGAGAGATATCTGAGTTATCGGGTTAAGAAACCTGAAAGCAGACCCAACATGTTGATTTAGTATGTGAGTATATGCTGGGCAATACACTGGAGCTAAGTCCTTCTATTTATCACTCTAATGATTCAGGTAGATAAATTGAAGACCTGATGGACAGAAATCCTGGGACTAGAGAGCTGACAAAAACACCTCTCTGAGTCTAAAAGAGCTTTTTCTGCCAGCCCCTCCCGACTGACCCGCTTCATTAACACCCTGAGGGGTGAATCATCAGGATTATGTCTCTGGGTCGAGTCCAGTGCAAAGTTCTGCATCTCTTCCTGAGTGAAACCAGCTGAAGAGCTAATGATCCAGACGGGCCAAGAAACCCTGGTGGTCCCTGAACGCGGGCTCGTTATAATCTCTTCATTTACATAATCCTCCTCAGCGACTGGGATTCATTTAACAGCATCTCTGACTCACGTGAACCTGAGCGGCGCTGCGGCGCTGGTTAACAGGTTTTCAGTGTGACCGACAGCAACAGGATCTTCTAAAACCCTGTCCTCAGTCAGTTTTACTTTACCGCCGTAACTCCACCAGACTGCTGTCTGAACATTTACATCTTAAACTGTGCAACCCTGCAGGACTGTGCACACGTCTTCAACACAAGAATTTATTAATTAAATGTCTCTAAAGTTTCTTTCTGATTATTTTCTCTCAGTGAGAACAAACTCAGATTAATTTGTGATCGACAGCCGAGTGATATTTGATTTGAAATAGAGCTGTCATTGTACAGCGTTAATCCTGATACAGTAAAGGTAAGAAATTCATTTATTCTTTTTTTAAAATCTCACCTATTTTGTCCCTTCAGGCTCTCTGTAGATAGTCGTCCTCAGTGTCTCCCTGTAGTCTCAGTGATGATGAAGGACACTGCTGCATCTTTGAATGTCTCATTTGAAAAGGAGTAAAATAATGTACGGATGCCTGTTAGTTTAGGGTTTCAGTAACATTTAGAAAGTGACTCCAGTTTTACTAAACACATTTTTATATTGAACCCTGAACCCTGAACACAGAGGGTCATTCTAACTTTAGATGGCGTCACTGTTACCTTATAAACCCTAATGTTGGGTCATACCAGTGCTGACCACTAGATGGCAGTATTACTGTGTGTTACAGGACAGGGCTGCAGGTTCACTATCAAACTGAACATTAATACATTCTGATTAACTGGATCAGTGGCGTCACATATTTCTCTGGATGCCGGAGCATCAATTTACCACCGAGCAGATCGAGCGGGACAGGAAGTCAGAAACCGAAACAATAAACATCCGGTTACTTTTTCAGAATAAACCGTCCTGACGGTCCAGAAAAACGATGTGTGTTTGTTGATGTGTTTATGAAGGGTTTTTATACCGCATACATCGTATTATCTCACGCAAGTGTAATCTATAACTACTGCGGGAACTGCTCGGTCTCGGGACGCCAGCGGCCCGGCCAAACTGCTCCTTACTGCGCTCTGAGCCTGTGTGTGTGATGGACGAGGGTGCATAGAGGCGTAACAGAGCGGAGCAGACACACAACGCACACGCATCTGGTTGAAGTTCTGGGTTACGTTTGTGACATTAAAAGTCAATAAAGATCTGGACTGAAAGAAAAAAAGAGGACTTGGTTTCATCACCATTATTTAATTTCCTGAATGTAAAATCTTTATGTACAGACATTAAAAATGTGACAGTTTGTGTTAAATCTGTTAAAGATGGCCGACAGAAGCAGAGATATTAGCACGTAGCTTTGATTTGATGTCGGATGCACCAACATAAGAAGCTGTAATGAGTCCATCTGAAGATGGAGGCAGTGAATGAACGAGGACCGACAGGCAGCTCAAACTCCGCCCCTCTTTTCTTTCACGTCTCGTTCCTCTCAGAAACAGGAAGAGGAGCTCGCTTCTGCTCGTTGACATTCACCCTGGTGGACTTGCAGACGTTTTCTGAGACGTTTGTCCTGCTCTTCGCTCTCTTCTTCTCAGCTCCTGACTTCACATCGTCTCCACCTCTGTTAGCCTGAAACTGTCTGTGAGACGGTCAGGCGTCTTTAAGACAGACAGACAGGTGTCTGAGCAGCTTGGGTCCGTCTTACTGACCCGTCTTCTTGTCCTTTTGGAAACTGAAGCTGGTCCGGCGGCTCAGTTTTCTCTGTTTCTGGGTGAAGTAATCGGCCCGGGAGGAGCTGGCCCGAGACTCCAGGATGTAGTTCACCTGAAGGTCAAGAGAGAGGAGGAGTAAATAAAACGTTTTCATCATCACACTTTGATTATTTATTCTATTGTTTTTATTTCACTGCTGATGATAAAAAATAAAACTAGAGGTCTTTTTTATTCCCAGACTTCAGATGGTCAGCAGTCAGAACTCACCTTTAGCACGATTTCGTTGACCGTAGCAGCATCCGACTCAAAGTAGAGAGGCTTGTAGTCGTGGTTACTGAGATAAGTGAGTTTAAAAATGGCATGACCTGAAACACAGAGATAAAAAAACAGAAAACTTTAACGACACATCAGAGGTGACACTTTCTCTCCCAGCAGAACTCCAGTCAGGTCTTAATGTGATCTGAGCTTCAAATCACAGACGTGTGACATGGAGTGCAAACAGCACGCCAGCGTTAGATATCACGTGGCGTTGTGCAGCATCGGACGCTCGCCGTCCACACTGCATGCTTTAAATGTAAGTAACAGCGCATCACACTATTTGTGCTGCGTAGCTCGTGGGCTGTTTGGACCCTCAACTTGGAAACAATTGAATCAAGCTGCAAGGACATGGTGCTGGAGTGTGTGTGTGTGTTTGTGTGTGTGTTTGTGTGTGTGTGTTACACTCACTGGGGCTCCTCTCCTCTACGAGGTCACAGGCACAGAGGTGATCCGAGTCGATGGAGATCGGTTTCTGTCGGATCCAGAACTTTGTACTGGCCTTCTGATTGGTGACAGGATCGATCTCCAATTTCTCTCCTGAAATGCCTGAAGAGGAAAAAAAAAAAACATATTTCACACCCATTCATAATTTATCATCAGGGGCCCTTTGACGCTCTGATCCACGGCTTGAGTGAGTAAACGCCAGGTGTTATTAAGACAGGTGAGAGGCCAAGGAGAGGTGTGGCTGTGTGCACTCCAACATGCATCGGTTTAGAGGACGCAACCAACGTTTAAGATGAAAAATAGTTCATCTTCACCACTGAATTTACAAAAAATTATTTGTGTTTTTATTTACTTCAAATCATGAGTCATGTTGTGTTTCTTTGGTTTGTAAGTAGTCCAGATGATAAGACTCTGAGTCAGGCCAGATTGTGGCTCCCCCTGCTGGGAGGTTTGTATAGTGCCTTATGTATTTGTGGTTACCTTTATATGTGGAAAACAAACACCAAGAAAACACTTAGGAATATCAAGCCTCTCGACTCCTCAACGAAGTCATGATGCCAAAACTTGTTAAATATGGCCGACTGTGCTATCATAATAAAAGACTTCATGAATGAGATGGTGTCTTGGAGTTTTCTTGGGATTGTAATGGCTTTAAGTATCCCGATCCTTCAACTCTTTGAGTGTACAGTGTGTGTGTGCCATGTGTAACTCAGTGTGTGTGCAGTGTGAGTGTGTAGTGTGTATGTGTAGTGTGTATGTGCAGTGTGTGAGTGTGCAGTGTGTGTGTGCAGTGTGAGTGTGTAGTGTGTAGTGTGAGCGTGTAGTGAGTGTGCAGTGTGAGTGTGTAGTGTGCAGTGTGAGCGTGCAGTGTGTGTGCAGTGAGTGTGCAGTGTGAGCGTGTACTGTGCAATGTGAGTATGTAGTGTGTGAGTATGCAGTGTGTGAGTGTGCAGTGTGAGTGTGCAGTGTGAGCATGTAGTGTGAGTGTGTGTGTGTGCAGTGTGAGCGTGCAGTGAGTGTGCAGTGAGTGTGCAGTGTGAGCGTGCAGTGTGTGTGTGTGTGTGTGCAGTGTGTATGTGCAGTGTGAGTGTGCAGTGTGTACCTAGCTGGACATCCGTGGTGAAGCGCAGCTTGTGGATCATACTGATCTTAAAGGACTTGTAGTGGTGACTGCTCAGCATGTCCTGGACTGTGGTGATGTCGATGGGAGGGTCTTCTTCTGAGCTCTCCTCGCCTCTCGAGCCTGAAGAAGCGAGAAGGAAAAACAGTTCGATAAACAACAACCCGCTTAAGATACTGCAGTCTGACCCTGGGACGTCCCGGGTTAACTTACTGTTTTCTCTGACCAGACAAAACTCCAGAGTGCTCTGAGTCTCGAGTGTCGAGTCCAAGTCCACCGAGACGTTCGGCTCCGCCTGCTTCTCCAGACGATACATCGGACCTGAGTGAGTCAGGAGAGAGACAAACGCCATCAGTCCTTTGAGAACGGATAAAACCAAACACAGGTTTTTCTTGTGATCTCATCCGTGTGCTCGTGTTTGTTGTAAATTAAACGTTTCATGTGCCGTCTCACTGTAGACGATGAGACAACTGAAGGAATAAAGAACATGAGTACGAGAAGAGGAGGATGGGATCTGGTACCTGTGTGATTACCTGAGCCTTTCTGTGAGCCTTTCCTTTTCTTCAGAGCTTTCTGGAGGATTTCCTTCATGGTGACCTTCAGACTGTCCACAGGGATCAGAGAGAAACCATGAGCAGCATTTCTACACGGGGAAAAAAGAACACAAGATGACGTTAACGTTGTCTCTGTAGATTCATCTCAGTCATCCAGACCGTAAACACGCCACCGACCCTGGGACAGCAGAGGACAGCTTCGAACAACCTGGATGATCCTGTATTTGTACTTTTAGTATGAATCCAAATTGTCTCTTTTCCTCCTGAGCATGCCCCCCTCAGCGAGACGGCGTGGAGAAGATTCTAAAACACAGCTTCAGTCGGGGACACGGCGAACACCCGGGGTCAAACAGACAAATATCTGCTTAAATTGAGGACGTTTTGAACTGAGATCCTGACTATTCACAGTGGACTGTTTACACTGACATCCGGGCAGATCGGGTTATTTTCATGACCCTGCCCACCATGACATCATGTGCATACCCTCTATTGTTAAACTGAAGAACAAAACATATTTTAATTATTCTATTTAAAGGTACAGTATGTAGAATTTGACCACAATGTTTACATTAAAATATCTAAATTTATTCATTTTAGAGTTGTAACAGACTATGACTTTTGTGGTTGCCGCCATGACAGGCAAGACATGTTTATCGTTGCCGTGGAAACACCGGATGTTAAGTCAAAGTCCGCTGCATAAGGAAGCATGAGCTGCTACTGAAAGCTGCCGTACTGTATGTGCTATACTATATGTGTATACTCTGATACATTAGCTCGTCTGTAAACATATTCTCTTCCTCAGGTCGGTTTCACCTCGTCGTCATGACTACGGTCAACTCAGAGTTCGTTTCATCAGGGGTGGGGTTCGAGTAGCAGAGAGAATCACTCCCATGATTCCCCGCCAGCCTTGATGTTTTGTTATTGTTTTTCATTGAGAGCCCCCTGGTGGAGGAATTATATATTGTGGTTTTCAACCAATTTGAATTGAATGCAGATTTTTTTTTCATTACAACACGGCTGTGTTTAATACTTGATTCTGATTGGCTGAAACGATCCACCTTTTAATCTCATTTTAAATCGTACTTCCCTGCCTCTTTAATTCCAATAAATCAATTTATTCATTAAACCAAGGAAACATTTGTAGTTTGATTACCTGATTTCAAACGCTTAACAACAAATCCAAGCTTGTAAAACATCTGTGCAGTCCTGATGGATTTAAAGGTCAAACCCCCGGCAGTGCACGCTGTTTGAAGCATGATGCTGAACGTAACCACAACAAGCGGGTTAACAAACATGTTCCTTATCTGAACTCACATTCTGACAAACAGTGACTGTCTGGAGGCGAGACCCGGCGACGAGTATTTCTCCACCAGAGCCAGCGTGCTGAAGCCAAACTTGTGGATTGGCTCGTTGGAGTCCAGAGGAGGAAAGTCTGTGTCCACCTCGCCGTCGTCCTCTGCGATGTGGAGGCAGTACGCGTTCACATTCTCGCTGTGGAGCAGGATGAAATAAGACTGTTATATGGACTTTCACGTGGTGCGAAAGTGGCGCTGAGTTGTTTATATACTGACTTGAGTTTGGGTTCTCGCCCCTCGCCCGTATACTGCCAGCAGATGAGTCCGATGAGGTCGTGGACGCGGGCGTTGGCGATGGTCACCACGGTCATGGGATGGAGTTTCTCCTGAGCCATCTGCATGGAGAGGTAGACGTCGATCTTCTTGGTGGCCGTCGTGCCGATGTGGCCCTGAAAGGTGAAGAGACGGAGATAAAGACATCCTGCAGACGAGGAACGCTGAAAACTCGGAGCACAGAACGAAAACGGAACAAACTCAAGAAGATGCAACATTTACCCAAAGATAACATCCTAACAAACTTAATCAAGAGTTAATCAAACAGCAGAAGTCTTCTACTCTGATATGGGTTTATTGACTCTCTCAACCTGACGCCTGGTGAACAACAGATCGATACCCTTGCATCAGAATTTACTGTTAAAGAAAGAGTCAGTATCCTGTCTCCTTCAAAATGTCCCTCTGCACCTTTAAGAAAAAGCTAAAGACCCAGCTCTTTCATGAACACCTACTAACTTAATGATGATGGTCTCGATATTATTGATGATGATGATGATGATGATGATGATGGTAATGACGATGGTTTTTGTTTGATAACGATGAATTATAAGATGGTTTCTATACTGATTAGAGCTCTCAAGAACTGCTGTCAATGTTGTGCTTTGCCTCTGGTCACTTCCTGTCAGCACCTGTGTGTCCAATCGGACTCAAAGCTGATCATTTGACATTGTTCCCTTTTTTTCTAGATCCTTGCTGGTGTTGTTCTTACTCTCTGATGTACGTCGCTTTGGATAAAAGCGTCTGCTAAGTGAATTGTAGAATTGTAGAATTCAAAATAAAATACAGACTTCTCCTAAAGTGAAGCTGCTCCATCGTCCCTTCTGGGCCTCCATACATGTGTGCTGGTGTCTGTGTCTGCAGAGACTCTGTCCTCTGACTGGATTTTACTGTTCTGCTTTGTTCTGGTTGACTCGGGACGTTTCTGGGCGGGGAGCTGGTGTGTTTCCTCAAGCCAATGACAGCGCAGCAGGTGAGTTTAGCAGTGGATACAATTCAGTGATTGGACGTGATTCAAACTACTAAATACGAGGGACATTGACATCTTTTACCCGTGGACGTGGAGTTGGCAGGTGACAAACATGGTTAGCTTGTGTTAGCGTGCGTTAGCTTGCAGTTTAGGTACAAGCAGTAAACGTACACACTACATCCTGCAGGGGGCGGAGCTTCTGGGGGCGATGAACCCAGGAGGGGGAGGGGCCAAGTTTGAACATTTCTACTGACTCCACCTTTAAGGCTCTAAAGATATTATCTGCAGACAAAGGGTCAGTGAACAAAAAGACAGTGATCTGTTTCCAGGAGAAGTTTGCTCATTAGGGGGGGGTAAGGTTACTGTTCTTTTAAAAGGAGTGTGACGTCTTTGAAGAGAGGTCGGGCGCTTTACGAAAACTGTTTGTACCAATAAGTAATGTGGTCTTAAAATATTTAAAAGGACGAGTAAGAATCCTGATATTTGAAAAAAAGAAGCAAAGCATGAGATATCTCACCTTCCCGTCAAATTTGGAGTATTCATTGAAGGGGTTGTTGAGCTGCTGGGGACACTGCTCCAGCCGCAGGGAGAGGGTGGATTTGGTTCCGGATGTCCGTGGTCGGTCCTTTAAGTCCCGTTTTTCAAACAGTATCCCCAGATCCTCCACTGGACACAGAACCAGATAGAAACTTGAGTCTTTCTGAAGGAACACACTGAAATCTGGATTCTGTTAAAAGGTCTTATCTCCTTCTTGGAGTATACATGAAAAGTTTAAACATTTAAATATGCGAGTAATGTTATTGAGCGTCGCTAACGAAGTGCTGGTTTATATTGTCAAAAACACACAATAAACAAAACGACGGAATGAGGTATGGTGAGACAAGCTGCTGTAAGGAAGGAGAGGAGGAGATAAGGAAGGCAGAAAGAGAGGAGGAAGGAGGGGAGAAAGGAGGAAGGAGAGAGGAAGAACGAGAGGAGGAAAGAGATGAGGAGGAAGGCGAGGAGGAAGGAGAGAGGAGGAAGGAGAGGAAGAAGGAGAGGAGCAATGTGAGGAGGAAGGAGAGAGGAGGAAGGAGAGGAGGTGTGTGTGTGAGCGTGTGTGGATAAGAGAATAGAATGGGAACAGAGTAAAGATGAGCATATTAAGGGTGGTTACTTTAGGAACCTGGGCCCATATCAGGGTACGCTTCCCCCATATGTCTGGATCTGTGTGAACCCCAACTTACCGTACTCGTGTACTGTGCCCGAGTCCGCTTGAAGAGGAGGTCTTTGGCACGATTCATGTGTACTCGAGTACGGTCCGTAGGAGATGTAAATGCAACCTTGCTCAAACAATGAAGTGGACCGCTATATGACGGAATTCTAAACGGCTCCTATCTCTTCAAAACCATCATATCCGCTCAGCACGGCCTGTTTCATCCTCTGAGCTGCACTGGTAGATGTGGAAGTAGGAAGAGGGTCGTTGTTGGCGTCTCAGAAATAACGAAAACATCCACAGTAAGCAGGACGGACTCAATGTGTGAGTGGTTGTCATGGTTCAGGTTTAGGTTACTTTATTTGTACCCGTAAGTAGATTTGTCTGCAGCCAACAAGATGGTTACTTCTTCTTCTTTCTGCTTTTTGGGGGATTTGCAAACAAACTATGTGCATGCTGCCCCCTGCTGTGTCGGACTGTGTACATACGCAAGTTTACTCGGGTACAGAACAATGTTACTAATGTGAACACAGACCAGCGGGGGAGGGGGGAAGGAATCAAGCCTAATGTGAAAACATGGTAAGTTGTTTGCTCACAAACTAAAATAATTGAGATAATAAAGCACAGTTCATATATATAGAAAACCCAAATATTAACAAAAAGGTTATGACCCCCCAATCAGCACAGATTTACTATTTTTTTAAAGTAAGAGGAGAAAGTAGGTACCTGATTGGGAGGACGATCTCTCTTTCCACTGAACGTTTTTACATTTGATTTGGTTCTGCCGCTCCTTCCTTAAACGTTCAAGTCTTTGGGCTGAAAAGAGAAAAAAAAGTTTTAAATTCATGACAACAAGAAAAACTCATAAAGCAGAACACATCTTTATACTGTAGAGTTCAGCAGGAGAAAACAGAGACAGAACACTTCACACTGGGTCTAATACATGCAATGTTCTCCTGGAAACACACTGATCTGTCGTTAGATGATTTTTATGTCTGCAGCCGCTCTCTAAAGACAATCTCTCTCACTCACACACACACACACACACACACACACACACACACACACACACTTTATTTAAAACATGTTGGTCACCCCTCTTCTCTTACCAGCAGCTCCCGGTTTCTCTCGGCTCTCTTGTTCGTCTCCTGATGAGAACAGCCACCACATGGTCAGAGCTCAGGGCTGAAATCTACCCACAACCCAGAACCAGGACCAGGACCAGGACCAGCACTCCACCAAACTCAGTATAAAAACCAAGAGAGACTAAAGGAGACTACAGTCTACCTTTGGACTCCCTCTGTCACCAGAAAACACATCTACCTTTTTAAACACCTGAGCAGAGCTCAAACAGATGATTTTCATTTGATTCAAACCAAATCATGTTTTCCACCCACAGCCAAACTTTTCATTAGACGACACGATTCATGAACTCATGTTGATTAGGCAACAAACAAATTGAGACTTGCAGTGCTTTCACACCTGCAGAAAACTCAGGATATTTCCAGGAGGAGCTGCATGTGTGAACGCAAACAGACACATTTTATACTCTGACTTCACCCGGAGTTTCTCCTCCAGCCTCCTCGTATTTATTCTGCAGAAAGTCAGAGTGAGCTGATGTGAGAACGCAGCAGGATATAATCAGGAGAATTCAGCAGTCTGACAGGGATAGTCTCCCGCTGTGAGGAGCATGTGTGAACAACCAGGTCAGGAGAATCTCCGGAGCAGTCCTAGAAATTTTCAGGAGTGCAGATGTGAAATGGGCTATATTGAGTTCTTTAAAGACCAAAATCTAGTAGGCTACTGGATGAGTTCTCTTAAAGAAAAAGTCACAATCAAAGTAGACTAGCTATTAATCTCTCCAGAAAGAGCCGATTCATTGATTCATCACTACTGCACTCAAACATGCAGACGTGATGCATGTTTGACACTCTTTTGCAAGACTTGACTATTTTCCATAATACTTCCTTTGAATACTCCCAAAGTTGAAGCCAGATCTTTGTGTGTTTCAGTCGTCTCAGATGCCCAAATGCTTAATTAAACAGTGTCAAACTCTCTCTCACTCACACACAGAATAAAAAACAAGATAATTAGCAGCTAAATCATGACAAATATTTCCTGACAGCTGGAGGTCTGACACAACAGATCTTTCATGACAGGGGGGGAGAGCCTATCAATCAGACATGGCATCTGTTGCCATGGAGATTTGTCAGTTTGCGTAGGGGCAATCAGGAACAAAAAGCCCTGAAGTCAGGGATTCAGCTCATGACTATTTGAGTATGTGCAGTTGAACGAACCAAAAATTCAAACATGGCAGAAAGGTCCAAAAAGTATTTCTTTGTAACAACAACTGACTTACACAAAGTTATTAAAGATGTCTTTATGTCTTCATAACGTCACAGTAACAACAACTATCTGACACTTGATTTGCAAAGTATAAAACCCAAACAAACAGACGTTAATCTTTGTTAGTTTGATCCGTTACTCACCTCAGAGAAATCAGTAAAAGTACACAATGAGATGTGACAATCTCAACCCACTTCATTGTGCAACAACCATCATTAGCAAACAATTTGACTTGAGCCTCACTTTACCGTTAGCCCGGATTAGACACACAACCCCCCCCAAAACACAGCAGCAAGTCAGGCTCTCTGCTGGACCCCCTGTGGTCAATAGGGGGCGCAGAGAGTCTGACCTGCTAACAGCCACATCCTGCAGACATGGTGAAGATATGTACCTGTGTTTGAACGCCGCCGGATACCAAAGTCCCAGCTAGAGGTGATGTCCATGGACTGGGAGAGGTCACAGGCGTGATTGTCCGTCACACTGGTCCCCCCCTCGCTCAGAGAGCCCGATCCTGTCGACCCACAGCTGCTGCCGGGCACCAGAGCCAGCTGGCACTTCTCCAGATCCACATCCTGGTCGATCAGGACCATCTCACACATCCCTGTGTCGTCGCTGGTCACATGAGACTGTCTGATGTGGGCCAGGATAATGGCTGGATTGTCCAAGAAAGCCATTTCCTCTGCTTTGTGAGGCGTGGCTTATAGCTGTGGGTGCTTTCTCCTTCTCTCACAATCTTTCCTGAAAGCCAGAGGACCCGTCTCGTCCTTCAGTATCTCTCTGAGAGCGTTAAAGTGGAGGCTGATGACGAGTGGAGAGCAGTCATCGTTTCCATCTCCTTCTCTCTGTTATTCTCTCCGATCCGAAGCAGGAGAAAAGCAAGTACCTGTTTGAAGAAAGACACCAGTTACTACAAATCAAGCTGTCTGGACATGATTAACCTTAAAGCTTCAGGGTTGAAACAATTTACAGTTCTAAAATTAAGTATGTTTTGGTACTACACATCTTCCTTTTGCAGCGTTACAGGCAAGCGATGTTAAGAGTGAGAATCCAACCTATATTACTTAACATTCATATAATGCAGGTATTTGTTTATAGAGATTACAGTCTTGAGAATGATCTGCCTAAAGTACAGGAACAGGCCCTATGATCATTACAGAGTGAAGCTGTTCTGTGAGTTAATGACATACTGTACAGGAAGAAGATTCATGCCCCCACTTCTTTTAGAAATCATCCCATTAACCCGTTGGATCAAGCGTGCCATGGGACAACCCAATGACGTGATTCTGTGTTTGTCCAATGCAGACTTATGTCAGTGGCTCCTTAAGTGAGTGTTAGCCATCACAGTGTTGACCACTAAATACATGTCCTCTTACAAAACACAAGGCAGACTGTCCTGAGTGTTTACACTGTGAACACAAAGCTGTTGGTAATTTAAACAGTGACAGGAAAGCAGTGAGTCAGGGCAAAACAATCCAAACCCACAGTGTTATATTAGCTTGACGGGAGACCTGAGTTAGCTGAATGCAGGATGATGAGGCACATTACAGTAGTGTTGTAGTCAAGACCACACTGACCGAGACCAAGACATACCCAAGACCAGAGTGCACCGAGACAAGACCAAGACATTTAGGAATTGAGGCCGAGGCAAGACGAAACTGACACAAGACCAAGACCATAAATATCACAGAAAAACCATCTTGTGTGCAGGGGGCGTGTCACTAATTTAGACCGTAACACCAGGAACCAAATGACAAATTAATTGAAATGATTTGTTGTTTTAGAAAAGGGATGTTTATCCTTCTAACCACAGCAATGACAGTAAAAATAAGCCTATCAGTGGTGGTGCTTGTGATTCCAAGACGAGACTGAGACCCTTAGTGGCCTCGAGACTGGTCTTGAGACCAGGACTGATCTGGATTACTACAACACTGACAGCCTGATTCATGAAACCAAATAGGTCTGATCAGCTCATGTCTTGATCGGCATACACAGCCTGTCGTTAGGTCGACTG
Organism: Labrus mixtus; assembly: GCF_963584025.1. Taxonomy (NCBI): domain Eukaryota; kingdom Metazoa; phylum Chordata; class Actinopteri; order Labriformes; family Labridae; genus Labrus; species Labrus mixtus. The sequence goes on along the minus strand of NC_083628.1, from coordinate 18,402,227 downwards.
AAAGTTAGGGCGAGACAGCATTTCCAGCATGGACCCAAAGCCCCCTGCAGGAACAGATGGGTGACGTCACTCAGGCTTCATCCATTAATATATACAGTCTACGGCTCTGACACGTGACTAAAGGGTCATCAGGGTGTTTTATTTTGAGGGCCAGTTTCTCTGTGAACAAAGTGTCCTCAGTGATGCTGTTTGTGTTCAGAGGGATCCTGAGTCTTTCTTGTGTGAAATCAAGTTTCCACACATTTTTTCTTGTGCTATTTTTGGAAGTGTATCCACGGAGGAATTACGACTGCTGGAAAAGAAGTCCAGACTTATCTTTTGGTCCTGACCTGGATTCTTTATTTCTCACAGCTCACACTACAAGATGAGAGATTTCTGCTTAAATCACAATGATGATCATATCAAGCAATTCAAAAACAGACAACTGAGTCTGCTGGACTAAATGTGTGTGAACTGTCACCTGGCTTTGGGAAACACACATCATCATCATCATCATAAGATAATATATAAATGACTCTCATCTGGTGTGCTTCATGTCATTCATAAAACACAGTTACTCCCAAAGCTTCTGAGTGCTAACTGCTAAACACAAGTCATGTCACAGTTTGTTTGACTAAAAGAACAGTTTTTATTTGTGCTTTAAGTGACACTATTAAACACCTGCCTTTACCCTTCATCTAAATGAACCAGTCATGATTGCCGGTGGCTACTTTGACGTTAGCTGCTGCTGCTAGCTATTGTGTCTTAGCTCTTCTGAACCTCGCTAGCTCACAGGCTAACTTAAACCTTCTGCATTAAAACTAAGTCGTTCCTCAACTCCTAAAATAAGCAACAAGCTTCAAACTTAATGTTCAGACTTTAATCACAACAACTAAAGAGTGTCACAGCATTGGTTTAATCTACTTAGCTCGTTAGCTCGTTAAAGCTAACACCTCTGAAGCCCTTTATTGGGCAGCTAGCAGCGATTAGCTTAGCTGCTAAGCTAGCCTCCCTAAGTAGTCAACGTGAGTTCGTGACGGCGTCAAACCTTCAGAAGTCGCATCCGGTGATGAGACGATATCTCCACGTTGTCCCATTTTATCCGTACATCCTCCCGGTCCTGACAGTAACTCTGTTCATGAGTAATGAAGCACTAAAGCAACATCATAACACAACAAGTCGAAGCTAACCGCTGAGCCCAGCCTACAGGAAACAGTAAGGTCTACTTCCGGTTCATCTTTTCGGAATAAACGACGATTGGGACATTTATTATTTGTGTGTTTGTTTTTACTATTTGTCTTTTTTAAATTGTAGAGCACTTTGTAGCTTTTTTTTTGAAAATGCTAAAACTACAATTAATATGATTTATTATTATTATTTTTTTTAATTATCATTACGAGTGGTTCCGTAGTATTACATTTTGCCATTATGTTTAGGTTCAAGGTTGTCTTTATTATCCCTGTGAGAGGGCAATTTGTTTTTGCAATCTGCAGTAAAAACATACATTCATCCAACCAGCAAGTACACTAAGGAGTACAAGTCCAATGGACAATCAATATAATAGTTTATGAAATAGAAACACACAATTAGGCCTAAAAAGGCAATAGCAGCAGGGAAAAATAAGGCTAGTGTCTTTTTCCTGCATACTGACATCAGCTGAATCTGCAGCCAGACAGAAGAAACTTCAGCTCTTAGAACAAAGGATGACTGTGATCAGCCAGGATGGACTGGACCTTCTTTAAAGTCCTTACTTCAGGTGTCAAAAGGTCAGTAAGGGTCAAACCTGCATTTTTTCCCCCCACATATTTTAACAATATATATAATATATAAGTGACCAAGGAGAGAGTTAAAACAGATTCACTTAAAAGTGCTGTCAACATTAAAGCTCCTGAAGCTTTCTGAAAAAGTGCCCACGCTGTGATTAGCTTTTTTACAAACAACGTCAGCTTGAAGCTTGTCGGTCAGTTTATCATCAATGATGGTAGCCAGGTTCTTATACTGCACAGCCTCAACAGCCTGGTTATTTACAGGAGACTACAGGGGAGATAAAAGTAAGGAAGGATAACCTGCATCAGTCAGCAAATTCTCTCACGACTGTGCCGTGATCATCGAGGAGGGACATGATCACCTAGTCAACAGCAAAGTGTCTTATAGCCACTCAGCTTCTCCTCTGTCTCCTCAATCCATCCATCAACCCATCAATCCATCCATCCATCCAACCGCCCATCCATCCACCTGTCCATCCATTCATCCGTCCGTCCATCATCCAACCATCTGTCCATCCATCCAACCGCCCATCCATCCGCCTGTCCATCCATCATCCAACCATCCATCATCCATCCATCCATCCATCCATCCATCCATCATCCAACCATCCATCCGTCCGTCTGTCCATCCATCCATCCATCCATCCATCCATCATCCATCCATCCATCCATCCATCCATCCATCCATCCATCATCCAACCATCCATCCGTCCATCTGTCCATCCAGCCATCTATCCATCCATCCATCCATCTGTCCATCCATCCATCCATCCATCTGTCTATCCATCCATCATCCATCCATCCATCCATCCATCATCCAACCATCTGTCCATCCATCAACCCATCCATCCATCCATCATCCATCCATCCATCCATCATCCATCATCCAACCATCTGTCCATCTATCAACCCATCCATCCATCCATCCATCCATCATCCATCCATCCATCCATCCATCATCCATCCATCCATCCATCCATCCATCATCCAACCATCTGTCCATCCATCAACCCATCCATCCATCCATCCATCATCCATCCATCCATCCATCAGCCAACCATCTGTCCATCCATCAACCCATCTATCCATCCATCCATCTCCCCGTCCAGCCTTCCATCCATCCATCCATCATTCCATCCAACCATCCATCCATCCGTCCGTCCAACCGTCCATCCATCTATCCACCTGAGAGGATTCTGAGGAATTCCCAGGCTAGATGAGATTTAAAATCCTTCAGCAAGCTCAGAATCTCCAATTCCAAAAAAGCACATGTAGACTCAATGAGCTCCCCCAAGGGGCCCTGTGAGGGTAAAGAGCTGGTCCTCTGTCTTGTGGTCACTGCCTGAATTGTTCATCAACTGTAATAAATGAATGAATATTAACTATAACAGTGACAGCTCATTAAATCCAGATGTTTTCTCTAATTGTGATTCAAACTTTGTAAAGTAGCCTCGTTTGTTGACAGCAGCATCATCACTGCTGGTTCAGGACTGTGGGGGTTGTGAAGCCATCAGATTAGGGATGCATGAGACTCAGCTGAGCAGTTCTTAGAGTCTGTGCACAGAGAGGAGAGCAGCCTCATTCAGCGTGCAGGCGGATAAATAACAGAGCGCATCCCCAGGGAGACTCACTCCGCTCTGTGCAGTCTCTCTGTTTGGACTCCAGCTGCTCCCTCTCTGCTGGATTTAACCTCAGATTTGATTTCTGCAGAGGCGGTCATGGTGGATCAGAGTCCGTTGATGGAGGCTCTGAGCGGGGTGACTCTGTACGGTCTCTCGGTGCCGCTGCTTCACATCCAGGACAGATCAGAGCAGGAGGAGAGGAAGCAGGAGACCGGGAGTGTTCTCCATCAGATCATGACCATCACGGAGCAGAGTCTGGAGGAGGCGCAGGCAAAGTTCGTCTCCTTTTATTTATTATTTAGAATTGATGCAAACTGTTAAGCAGATAGAGCGTTACGAGCTCTTTGAACTTAAATATTCTAAAATCTTAAATCACAAATTGAACGTTATTCAAAGTGGAATGATAATCTGAAATTCTCATAAATGAAAGCTTTCTGCTGTATATGAAATCTTCTCTTACATTGAGTGTTTTTATCAAGAGTTTTCACGTACTGTATGATCTTTTAACCAGAATTATCACATTTAAAAAGTGCAAGCTGTGACAGTGATAAACGATGAGGTGAATTTGGGATTTTTTTATGCACCTGAATTATGATGCATTAGTGATAAAACAATTAATACCCAACTCAATGAATAAAGACAAATATTCTCCATAATGCTTTCAAGTGTTTCTGAAAACCTGGAAGAATTCTATTAGAGCCCTGAAATATGAATCCCTTTAGATATCTGTTTATTCATGCATTTATTCTTATAGGTTTGCAGTAACAGATTATCTTCATTGTTCTTTCAGCTATCAGTTATTTTCATTATCCTAAAGTTTGTGTTTTGGTCAAAAAAAAATGTATAAAAATGTTGCTCAGGATTTCACAGAACTCATGTTTTTAGTGTTCCTCGATTTATTCCGACTGCACGTCGTCCTCTGCAGATGTTACTGATATAACTGTTTAAGTCAGACCTTTAAGGAAACACATTTGTCTTTAACTCCTGAATGCATCTTTATTATTTATCACAATCAGAATTTTTCTGATTAATTCCTAAACGTCTTACAATTCTTCATTTTCAAAGAGCCCCAAAGCTTTGTGAGATAACATAAGATGAGATAAAATAAGATGAGATGATACGAGACAAGTGTGAAGAGGTGAAGAGCCCCAAAGCTTTACGAGATAAGATAAGATAAGATAAGATGAGATGAGATGAGACGAGATGAGATGAGATGAGATGAGACGAGATGAGATGAGACGAGATAAACTTTATTGTCCTTGAAGTGTAATGTGTCGTGGACTGTGTCCTGCAGTAGCAAGAGAATTAAAAAGTACATAAATAGAAATCATACAAAACATGTAACACTTCCACATAAACATAAAAAGACCTTCCTGCAGCAGTGACAGTTTGTGATCTCTCAGAGTGAAATATTACGTTAACTTTGTATCGTCCAAAGCGGCTCGTATTTGTGAAGAGCAAAAACAACAACAACACTTTCTTTCTCACATCATCGTGCTGCCTTATAGATGTTGATATAAATGCTGAGACTTGATTTCCAAAGGGTTCAACATTTGATTGGTTGATTTTGCTTCGTGAAATAATGCAGATGTTTCCTGCTCCTTGCTGCTGGTCCGTCTGTCTTGTGTGTTTGCATTCTTTGTCCCCTGTACGAGAATCAAACTGATACATCAAAGGCTTCAATGGTGTCTCTGATATTTGTGTTTTTGCAGGAAACACGGGTTGAACTGTCACAGGATGAAGCCGGCTCTCTTCACTGTCCTCTGTGAAATCAAAGAGAAAACAGGTCGGTCATTTCAAATTTTTTTTCGAACATCAACTCTCTAACAAGTTTGGAGCAACATGAAGCCCCTCTGTGCTGAGTGAACGTTGATTCAGTTGCGTCTTTAAATCCATCACTTGAGAAGCTGGTACCTTTAATACACTGACCTTCTTGTGCTCATCAACTTATTTGTAAATTTTCCCGCACTTCACTGCCCTTCCTCCAAAGCGTCTTCCTCTCTGCTTCACTTTTCTCGTTCTTTATGTCACCTGCACCTTTCTCTCCCCCACGCTGCTGGCTGGTCGTGCACGCTCCACACACCTACTTCACACCGTGTCGTCTGTAACTGTCCACACGCTTTTCTCACTTTGATTACCAATTTCATTCATCACATTTAACCCTGCCGTGACACCCAGGATTGCCTGCATCGTTTCCATTGAGCACCTGATGAAACAGAGGAGCTTTAGAGAGAATAAAACCTGCCTGTGTGTTGGCAGGACAAACATGAAATATGTATTTAAGGAGGTTGAGTCTACATCACAGCGATGTCTCCCTCAGTCTTTTATCCAGAGAATAATTCCACTCCTTCCCTCTGCTGTTATTTCACCGGGACAGAGTCAGCATTTGGGTTGGGCTGTAAAAAGATTAAATTATACTTGGAAATGTTGCTGCTGTGATTTAGGGGGTGGATTGCTGCGTATTTTTGCAGTGCTGTGAGTCAGTTATCCACGTTTATTAATGTTTGCCCCACCTTATCGTTCTTATCCCCCCCCCCCCCCCCCCCCCCCCCCCCCCCCAGAGCAGAACACTCTCTAGGTTTTTGGTGTTTGATGCTGGAGTCCTACAGGTTCCTCACTTCATCAAAATGTGTGTGTGTGTGTGTGTGTGTGTGTGTGTGTGTGTGTGTGTGTGTGTGTGTGTGTGAATCTGGGAGTGTGTGGACCGTATTGAGAGGGTCGGCAGTAAATGAATTCTGGGTTTTTATTAAAAGCACCGTCCCTCGGTGGTTAAATGTATGCATTAAAGCAACAGGCCGGCCGACATCATCCATCTGGACTCACACACTAAGCTCAACACACACACACACACACACACACACACACACACACACACACACACACACACACACACACACACACACACAGGTTCCACCTGACCTCATGTTTTTGCAGTAAGGCCTACAGATAATGGCGGGGGATATAAAAATTGCTAGTCCTGCACAGGGGTCGACATTCCCATCAGATTAACAGATAGGAGGAGGATCATCGACTGTATAAAGCATGGCAGTGTCTCAGTGACGTCACCTTTTGTGTATTTGGAGATCGCCTTATTGGAAATGTCTCAAACTAACTTTCAGTCAACCTAGCAGGCAATGCGGTGGAGCTGAGGCGGCCTTAAGCCTCCTGACGAACAGCTACAAGGCGCCCTCCGTCAGTCAGATCAGCCACACTACTTAATATGAATAACTCTTAGGACCTGTGTCCACAGACAGTGTTTTCTTTTTCAATACAAAACCAATGGAGTTCAGCATTTTCAGCGCTAAGCGTCAGCTGTTTTTTTCCACTCAGTTGAAAAAGGTTTGACTTTCAGAACAGCGCCACACCCATCAATGTCACTCCTCCCTCACTGACCAATCAGAATCAATCAAGTTGCGATAATAATATTGCAGAATTTTAGTCACAACCCTGTCGGTCGTTTTCAGAGAATCTGTGTTTTCTGCTGCAAACTGAAGAAGAGAGCAGACTGGCTGTTTTTGTTGTTGTGCTTTTTGTGTTTAGAGGCTGACACACCTCTGCTCTCTCTCTCTCTCTCTCTGTGTGTGTGTGTGTGTGTGTGTGTGTGTGTGTGTAATCATTCTGTCCTTTCCAATGAGGCGGTGAGGTCTCAGACACAATCAGCAGCTCTTTCTGCTCACGAGCCAGCAGTTATTGAAAGAGACAAGCTGCAGACCACCTGCCACACCATCCTCCACCTGTGTGTGTGTGTGTGTGTGTGTGTGTGTGTGTGTGTGTGTGTGTTTCCTGAAGGTGCAGAGTATAGGCCTTTTGTGTTTTGTTTTCTCCACATGCCCCATTATTTTCCTCTCTTTCTATCGAGCACAGAGACTATATAAAAATGGAAAGCAGACTACACCGCCTATAGAGAAGTCAAATGATGTAGAGCTCCCCCTGCTGACTGGCTGCAGTATAGGTTCATAAGCCCCACCTCCTCCATGTTAACAGATAAGACATGGATCAGGCTTTAAAATGAAATCAATCAATCAGATATATGTTTCTGCTTTTTTTAGCGTAGTAACAACGCGTCCCTCACTGCTTTCATTAAAACATTTTGATAGAAACCTGAGGGATTTAAACGTCGACCGTGTTTTTATGAAAATGTTTTATTCTTGTTTAATTGAGTCTTCTCTTTTATCTGCTGGTTTGGGTCTCTTAGTCTGAAAAATAGGAAGAGGTAAGAACAGGTCATGAGAATGTGCAGTTAAATAGCTGGCACTAGTTTGAATGATTTTGCCTTTTTTATACCGAGCCAGAGCCACAAAGAAAGCTCAGGCTCTCCCTGGTGACTGCACTCTGCTGCCATCCGGTCCCAGATATACTCTGCCTACATGCAGGACCAACAGATTTTAAAACCTCATCTGTCCTTGGTAGCATTGGTCTCTTCAGCAGCATCATGTGAACCCTCCCCCCTTGATGTGTGTGTTTCTTGTTTCATTTTCTGCTGGCTGTGAAGCAGATTGCCCCTCAGGGATGATTTGATGATTTGACTTGAACCTTGAACAATTTCTGTGAATGAAGCTGAGTTTGAGTTTGCACCGATCACTTCACACAGTAACATCCTGCTGTTTGTGTTGTTCTATGTGTGTGTGTTTGTTGTCAGGTCTGAGTATCCGCGGGGTGCATGAAGAAGAGCCTCCAGACGCTCAGCTGATCCGACTGGACAACATGCTGCTGGCAGAGGGGGTGTCGGGACCGGACAAGGATGGTGGAGCAGCGCTGGCTGCGGCGGGCGGAGCGACCGATAACTCCATCGAACACGTCGACTACAGAGCCAAGCTGACACAGATCAGACAGATCTATCACACAGAGCTGGAGAAATATGAACAGGTGAGTAAAAAAGAACAACAAAAGAATCAACTCTTTATATTTATGGAACTTTTTGGCATGCATCGGGACACATCTACGTAAAACAGTCCTTCAGCCCTGTGCATTTCTCTCTGCGTCTCCGATATGTAACAGGCGTGCAGTGAGTTCACCGCCCATGTGATGAACCTGCTGAGGGAGCAGTCTCGGACTCGACCCATCTCACCTCGAGAGATCGAGCGCATGGTGAAGATCATCCACAGAAAGTTCAGCTCCATCCAGGTGCAGCTCAAACAGAGCACCTGTGAGGCCGTCATGATCCTGCGCTCAAGGTTCCTCGATGCCAGGTGAGTGAGCAGACGCAGTTTTCAACCGTGTTTATCTAAAAAATAAATTCAATTTCCAGCACAAAAATCGATGTTTATTTTCTTGATTTTGCTCAGCAGCATCCACATGCAGCGTGCACACGTTAAATGTGTATTTCTCCTGTTGACAGAGGACGATTGTGCAGCTTTCTGTTCATTTTGTTTAAAACCGGAATCTTCTAAACTCGTCATCTCTTTTTCTCTCCGAGGCGAAAAAGGCGAAACTTTAGCAAACAGGCCACAGAAATCCTGAACGAATATTTTTACTCACACCTGAGCAACCCGTACCCCAGTGAGGAGGCCAAAGAGGAGCTCGCTAAAAAGTGCAGCATCTCTGTTTCACAGGTGAGAAATAAATAAACTGTGTCAGTGTGTCAGCCATGAGGAGCCACAGTACTCAAAGAAGACATTATCACATCACATCTCTGCTCACCTCCCCGAGGCTGGTTTAAATGTTTGATGAGATGTTTAACGTTGTTGTAGTTTCAGAATCACAGGTGTAGCCCAGGTTTGTCCCGGCTCAGTGTCAGATGCAGGGTGTTACATGCTGTATATTCTTTTCTGCCCTCAGGGTGGGGGGAGCTGCATCACGGTGTCTCAGGTACGTCTCTTTTCTCTCTCCTCATGTGATGTTGTTGTTTTCACGAATGACCCGACTGAACGACCGCTGGCCTTCCTTAACGATAACTCTGATAAACCGAAGTCTCACTGGTGTAGAGTATAGACTCATTTATCCTCGGGACAATGAGAGAAGACCATAGACAAAGACACTTCAGCACCACGGACAGCGCCACAGATTCATCAATACACTCCGTAGACTGTATATACAAAAGGACAGACAGCCTCAGCCTCCTCAAACAGGATGAAGCCAGAATATCACCCCCTACAGGCGCCGACATATTGTGAATTTGCAGCCAGAGTATAAACGTGTATAAACACCAACCTGGTTCAGAAACACACTTTTAACTTCCTGATAAAAGGTCAGAGGTCGCTCAGGTGGGTTCAGTCCACAGCAGAACAGACTCTTGTGTCGATTTGAAGCAAACACTCACGGTTATATGAAGTTCAATGGCTCTGGTGGGAAGCTCTGTGTCCATCTAGCCTTTTTTTTTCTGAGCGCCAGCGTTTTTTTTTCATTTGTTTTCAATGAGTAGAGAGCGTTGTATAACATCAAGAAATACCTCATCACAAAGAAAAGTTTCCAAAAAAAGACGACTCAAACATAAAATGGCATGCTCCAGTCAGCAGAGGGAGTTCAACCTGAAGGTTGAGAGACCTCCTGCAGCCACATGTCTGACATGTCATTGAGCAAGACCTTTAACCCCAAGTTGCTCCCGCTGCTTCTTCGGCGGCGTATGAATGTGTATGAATGGGATTAGTTAGTTCTGATGGACATCATTACCCAGCAGCCTCTACCATCAGTGTGTGAATGTGTAGGTGTGACCTGAGGTGTACGAGCTCAAGTCCATTTACCATTTACCCTCAGTCAGACTGCTGCTCCATCAGGGTCAGATAAGGATGAAGGAATACAGCAGAGAGGATTAATTCATTAAACTAAACATCCCTCTTTACCTCCGCACTCTCTCTGATACCGAAGGCCGGAGTGTCGGGTTCATAAAGAGGAGTCCTTTTTCTTTCGAAGAGGATGTACCTGCTAATTAGCGATAACTGTTCAGTTCCCTAAAACAAAAAGAGGCAGCGGAGGAAATGTAATATCAGGGAGTAAATGTCACTGCACACACACAAAGGTCACAGCCCGGCACACATGCTTCCACACACACACACACACACGCACACACACACACACAGTGGCCAGTGAACTTTAAGCTGTCGTAGGTTGTTACCGTCTGTCCTCAGCTGCTTCCTGTGTGTGTGTTCGACCTGAAACACTCCCACACACTCGGCCGGCATTCTGAGTTTATTATAAAGAATACACTCTCAATATGTGTTACACTATGTTGGAGAAGAAACAGAGGTAAACATGTGATGAGAAAACACTCGTTCTCTGTTTGCTCTCCAGGTTTCTAACTGGTTCGGAAACAAGAGGATCAGATATAAGAAGAACATCGGGAAGTTTCAGGAGGAGGCGAATCTGTACGCAGCCAAGACGGCGGTGTCGGCAGCTCAGACTGTGGCTGACGTCTCTCCAGACACAAAAACCTCAGGTAGAGGAAAGATGTAAAAAGGATCTATAACTCGTATTCCCAGAGGTCAGAGCCTCTGAGATGTGCTCGCTGTAGTCAGATAATAATTTTAGATACTTCAAGTTATTTCAGATCTTTGAGCGTTTCAGCTACATCCATCTCCTTCTCCTCAGGTTCTTTAAAGCTCAAAAACTCCATGTTCACCAGCATGCCGAGGGTTAATGGGCTCCCTAACTGCCGGGCTCAAGTTGGAGCAGGTGTACTTTCACAGGTAGGAGCTCTGTGTGTGTTGTAACATGAACGATTACATTTTTCTGGTGGACAAAAAGCAGTCTGTTGGAGGAACTGCAGCTGCAAAGTTGGACATTTTAACATGGGGCTCTATGGGGACTGACTCACTGCAGGAGACAGACTCTAGTGGACACTGGAGGAACTGCAGGTTATTTTGAATTCAGTGTTTATTTTTCAGCCCCCTTGTTGCTACAAATCTCTTTCCACCTTTTCTTTCTCTCTAGGCAGATACCATTCACCATGCTATCAGTCTGACAGGGTTCAGTGATCTTGGCCTCAGACAACCGTTGTACGGCTCTCACGGCCTTAACGTAAGTACAAGTAACCATAGCAACAAATGTCTGTGCAGCAACGAAGACAATCAAAGTATGACAGAGGTTATTTTAATGCTAATCGAGAGGCTCTCTGTATAACTGTGTTAGCACCAAACTGTACATCAGCAAGAGGGGACACTATTTCAGTCTTTACTTTTACGGTCCCTGAAGAACGTCTCGGTCCTCCCACCGTCGGTGAACGGCGTCTCGTGCTGTTAGGATGCGCTCCACTTTGAAATGATGCCTTCGTTGCCGTGTTGCCCGTCTTTGTGAACAGAGATTGCTGTTTTTAAAGTGTTGTTACCTTTTCAGTTCTTACGTCCTGCCTGTAGGAGAGTCCCGTGCAAAGTTACCGGTGATCCCAGTGTGATGGCGCTCCTCATTATGCCACGTTGCTTCTTTTGACGACTGCTAATACTGCAGTGAAGGAATACATACTTTTCCTTCATATCTGTTTAAAACTCTCTTTCCCATTCCTATGTTTTCTGCTTTCTTGGCATGGCCTCTGTTGATGTCCGTCATAACTTTGGCTAATCAGGCTCGCTACAAGCACCAAACGCCTCACTTAAACTCAGCTAGCCTCCGGCATAACTGACGAACATGTCGAAGGAGGTTGCTGCTACATTGCTGTGATTGGTTTGGATCAGGCGTTGAGAGGAGCATCACCTTTATGGTGGGAGTGGGACACCCGTGTGTTTGATTGAGTTAAAGTAGAAAGAGGTGTTCAAAGTGCATTTATAATCGTCTGCTTGTGAACCTCTCGGCGAGCTAACCCGGCAGTGAGCTTATTTAAATCTGTTTATGTTGATAGCGGATAGGGGAAGAGCTGACTCAGAGGGCAGAACAAACACCTAGCTGTGGGAGTGTCACCCACCTGGGGGAGGGGCTACTGCCCTTTGTGATGTCATGAAGAGAAAATTTCCAAACAGCCTGTTTGAGCACACATTTTCTGAAAAGTGGAGCAGGCAGAAGACGGAGAGGATGAACTTTTGTAGACAGACTAGAGACACATATTAGAGTTAGAGGAACATGGGGAAGTGGAGTTTGTATATAATGTGACCTTTAAGGTCCAACCAAAACAACATGCCTGGTAACACGTATAACAAAACTTCAAAAGGTTGTTAAAAGAAGGCCTTTTTATCTTAAATATTCAGTGAATGATTATACAATTATGTCAGTGTTGTTGACAGTTAAATACATCTGACTGCTCCTTTCAGCGTTATTTGTTATCACACAGTTACTGAGCCGACATGCAAACAGATCCACCAACACAGCGTGGAGAGATCTGATGCAAAGAGACGTCGGGGTGTCATTTCTGCTCGTCTCTCCTCAGGCTGAGACCAGACTCAGGCAGACCAAGATCTACACACTCAAGTTTTATTTTCCTGCACTTTGCACACACAACTTCTATTTAAGACCCTCGCTGAGAGACTGATAGAATGTCTGAGTCATTTTAGCCTCTTTTGGCTCAAAGTTTTGGATATCAGTAAACTCTGTCTCCAGCTCTCACTTAGACCGTAACAACAGGACGGTTGAGCATTTAGCAGCTTAAGAGACAGATATGTGCTTTGTGTGGTGGACAGCTAATATGTTAATAATGAGCTTTATTTCACTCCGTCAGGTGAACGTTGGCTGGCATGATGCTCTGAGACCTCCATCAGTGACCTCGCTGAGTGAAGAACCAGCCAGTGCACATTCTGATACCTCGAACTGACCTCGAGCGTGGAACATGAAACCTTTGACTTCTGCAAATCGGCCACCGGCTTTGATATGATACTGATCTGGGCTGACATTTCAAATAAAAGGATGTTGTTGATGTTGTTAAATCTTAGATGACAAGACAAATATTTTTTACATTCAGAATGAAGGACGGTGATGATGAACCGAAGCAATGAGTTTCATTTAATTAATCTGCTCCAGGGCTCTTATTCAAACTGTAGTAAATACTGAGGAACCTTTTAAATGTTGACTTTTTTGAACATCTTTAATACATAACCACACCAATATCCACCTGTAGGCTCCGACTGGAGGGTTCAGGATGTTATCTCATCCTTCCAAAAAGGTCGGAGGTCGGAGTTGAGACTCTCAAACTCAAACTGTGTTCTGCCAGAGCAATAAACATTTCCAACCATTACAAACGTTTGCTGTCTGACTGAATGATGTTCTTTTTTTATATTCTGTCTCATAGAGAACTTCCTCTGTGTCTGTCATTTTGTATTATTACATATAATCGGATTTAATCCTTCGGCATCCTTTATCATCCATTGCATACGACACATTCATCATTTGCACACCCAAAGATCTGTCTTAAGCATCAACATGTAACTTTTCCACCTTAAACATGAAAGACTGGCGTCTCTCTTGTGTCCACAGCGCGGCCCAATCGCCTGTTTTCAGCACTATGTAACTTTCTCAGCGGGTCGAGGAAATCTGGTGAGAAGTGCATTCATCTTTACGGCGCTAGTTCATACAGCAGCCTTCAGCTACAAAGCAGAGAGAGAGAGAGAGAAGCAGAGTGTACATCCCTGCAGATATTATTCAGAAAACATTTAGACATAAAGTTAGCCTCTATCGTTAGTGGTGTCATTGTTGTCTCATGTTTAGCAGCTTTAGCGGCTGCAGGAAGTCGTCTAACCCGAGTTATGTCTCAGGTTTGATACGAAGAAATCAATAAATCCATTTGACACCTAAAAGTCGTCTCTTTCCTCGTCCATCTTGGAACCTTACCAACCTATCTCAACTAGCATGTAATAAATTGGCCTCTCCAATGTAGCTTATTGTCGTCATGGTAACAGATGAATACACAAACACATACTCTACATGCTAACAGTTAGCAAACAACGGGCTGTAGACACCAGCAGAGTCAGGTTTGATCTAAATCTGGTAATAATACTGAAACTCTTCGGTCCACTTGGTTCTTTAACTCCTCACGTCTCCTGATGGTCAACAAATGCACCATGTCTAAGAGGGGGAGGCAGTTGCGCCTCGTTGGGCGCCAAAATGCACCAAACCAAATTCCTTCGGCTTGTTGCCTTAAATTTAATTTTTTAACCACATCTTTAAAATCTTCTGAATCAAGTTTACATGCTTTAAAGCACAACAGAGAGAACAGAGTAGATTCAGAGTAGGAAACTCTTGATATCAAATTAGATATTTATATTGCAAACTCCTCAAAATATTATCCAACCCTTTTTTCCATCAAACTGAAATGAAACAGTCCAGACCCTCATTTCAGAGACACATGAGGGTCTGTTGATGATCCAGGTCATGAGAAATATTTGACTATTATCCTCATGGTTTGTAGGCTTGAGTCGACTCGAGAAGAAAGAAGCTGTTATAAAACTAAAGCAGAATTTAGTCCCTCTTGTGTTTGAAGACCCTGAGATCCTCTGAGCCCTCCGTGTCACTTTTCCTCTAACGACCCCTGACTGGGTCGCTGTGAACTCACAAACTTGGCCCTGTGGCAAGAAAACAACATGATTCTCTCTCAGCAGGATGAGATCTCTGCTGCAGCGTCAGGACGATGAAGTCCTGCAGAGAGACGCTGCTGCTAGTGCAAACTGGCACGGTGCCTCCTCTGTTCACGTCTGTGTGAGCCCAGCAGTGAACAGACTGTCCGAGAGCCGAAACGTCAAGTAAAAAACGGCACTGAGTCAGCGCTGGGAGAAGGAGGATGAAGAGGAGAGCTGACCGATCACAAACCCCTTCGCTGCCTCGGGTCATGTGATGAGCGAGTGGAGAGCAGCAGCTTCATCTTCAGATGATGCTGAGTCCCTGAGGAGGCCGGATGAGGCCACGAGAGGAGGAGGGTGAGAGGGATGTCAGGATTACAGAATGATACAGAGGTATGTGAGACTCATCACAGCAATGTCCCTGGAATCTCTTCATTTTAGTCTGATTATTATTTGTATATGTTGGTTTCTAATGATGTTGTGTTTTGATGCAAAATGCCAGAATTAGCACAACAGCTAAATTTAATCCGTCGTGCTAAAGCAGGTACTAACAAAAAACATCAAACAACTGTACGCTCTCTGTGTCTCTGGATTCCGAGCAGCACCATTTAGTCTGGATCAGAGCTCCCAGTCCAGGTCCCTGAGGTATGGGTGGGGATAATGAAGAGAGAGGGGGGTCTCTGTGTGAAGGGCCGATCAGTCAGCGTGCACTGGAGCTGCTCCATGAATGTCATTACTGTCTGTCAGGTTCTGCTGGTGCTGAGGTGTGCAGGATGAACACTGGGACATTTTAGACCTGATTAAACCTGTTGGCTGTTTCCACATTAATCACACACATTCAGACAAAGACTCCGCCTGACCCCGACCTCAAAATCTTTAAAATAAACCTAAACACAGTGACATGAAACACAGTGTAACACTGCTGTGCAATCTAGGAGGGTCAAACTGCCTGAGAGGCTGAAATCAGGGCGACAAAGTCCTCAAAGCCAGAGAAGATTTCCAGAATTTCCCGAAAAACAGAATTTCCCCTTGCAGGGATCAATAAAGTAAATCTTAATCTTAATCTTAAAATATCTGATTTAACAAGCTTGTTGTCCTCAGCTAAATTATTTCTGTTAAGTGCATTTTATATCAAGCCTCTGGGGTTTTATTTTTACCCAAACATGACCCTCCCAGCATGGACAAAAAGGAAGACTTTGCCGTAAAAGCACTTCTGCTTCTGTCATGTTACAACAATTTAACTAAATCAAAGAGGATGGGAGGAAGATTTGGATCATCAGACCTGCATCTCAAGCCTCCCCTTCCTCATCCAAACACCGTCAGGGGCAGATAATGACAGCCCTGAGTGGATGGAGGACGTTTCTGGTGGCAGCAGATGTGACTGAGACACACATCGGGCCTGTAGCCCTCCCCCCTCCTCCTCCTCCTCCTCCTCCTCTTCCTCCTCATCCTCCTCCTCCTTCTCCTCTTCCTCTTCCTTCTCCCCCTCCTCCTCCTCTCCCTGCTCCCCTAATGCTCCCTGACACATGGTAATAACAGAGAGGTCTGTGCTGTCCTTTGTCAGCCGCTCACAGATTGGATCTCTCTTTGAGACGTCGGGGTTATTCTCTCCTGCTGAATACGTCTCTGGGTGTGTGTGGGTGTCAGGATCAGCCGGGGTCACTCGAGGAGAAGCCCCTCCCTGCACCTTACCTCACTGAAAAATTAAATGAAACAAAGCAATCAGTCTGAGTATTAGGAGGTAAATATATCTCTCCATTCTGGTTTTACTGTTATGTTTATTTAACCCCTTAAACCCAGGGCCCGGTGTTTTAGGATAAGACCACCCTGATCCAGATTCTGGCTTTTTAAGGAATACCAAATCTTGATTACCAGAGCTTTAAAGGGAAATTCACACTGCATACTTTGTCCACATGGGGGCGCCAAGATCCACACAAACAAAAAGATACTGACAGCTGCTTTAAATTCAATATTTATTCAATATTCAATATTTTTACAACCCAATTCTTTCTTGCTCTACTTTGTCACTGAAGCATACCTGTACAAAACAGTGAGTAAAACAGTATGCAATATGTTTAAAATATGTCTTTAAAATATCAGCTACCTTGGGGCGGCAGCAGTAGCTCAGTCTCGATTGACTTGGGTCAAACTGTAGGGTCACTGGTTCAAGTTCTGGTGCAGACCATAATATGGAAGTTGGTCTGATGGCTGGAGAGGGGCCAGGTTACTTACCAAGTACTGGGAAGAACTTGGGAGCTAAGCGCTGCGTTACTGCATGCTGAAGAGCTCTGACCTTCAGTTTGTATATTTAGAAGTGATTTTGTTTAACTTCCTTGCAGCCCTGAGTTTACATGATTCACAGTAAACTGACTTCAACACTTTGAATCACGACATGTGTTTGAGGAGAAACTGTCAGACACTCTTGTTTGTGTTTGTTTAGAGTTACAAAAATCCTTCGGGTGCTGCCGTCTGAAGGATTCAATTCAACACAACTTTTAAAACAAGCTAACATTAGAGAAGAAGAGGCTGAACTGTAAACAGAATATCTGCAGCATCTTGTGGCTGAGAGAGGAACTGACTCACTGTATGACGCTCGGTTTGAACACCAGATCTGTGAACTTTACTATAAAACAGTTTTCTGTTTATTCAACATGAGCAGCTTTTACTCCTTTTATACACACAAAAATAAGAACTATGCACACAATGCAAAATACTTGAAGCTCGTGTATCAACAACATGACTCCAAACTGCAAAAAGTAGATCAATCGGTCTCACTCAAATATAACTCAGTGTTAATCTCTGAACACAAACAACATCATTTAGCACCCAGTGTTCACTGAGAAATACAGGCCTTCAAAATAAAACACCCTAATTAATTAACAAATTAGTCCTCACTCACTTTGCTTCTGTGCAAACTCAACTGAAAGAACATTTCAGTCGTGAATCTCCCTCAGGATGAATAAAGTATCTATCTATCTATCCATCTATCTATCTATTGGGCTGTCTATTTGTGTCTTTGCACACAAACTGCATGCCACCCCTGCAAAGTCAGAGCCCCATCCCTTCCTTTAATAAAAGTCTGGACACGCCCCTGCATGCTTGACAGAGTACAAAAGTGTTTATAAGATGCAACATTATAGGGCTTTAAAACAGGAATTTGACCCACGGTGCATCTTAACGTGATGCAAGTTTTATCTTAGGGCTTCACACTTTCAGGCAGATGTGCAATATTAACTCAGTTCACACAAACTTGTTGCAAGATTAGCAGAGTCTGGTATTATATAGACTTTTTTCCCATGTGCAGCCAAAACATTAAAAACCCAACATGCTCCTGCAGCCCTCCACTGATCAATTAAAGAGACCTTCATCAGCCAGTGGTAATGTTTGTTAAGCTTGTGTTGCAGCAGGGTGGGAGTATATACGGATCACACCCCCTCCTCACTTCTCCTCCTCCTCTGATTGGCACCCTGCTGCTCGTACCGCTGGCTGCACCACCACCATGCAAACACACACAAAGCAGCTTGTGTTTCGGATTCCTTCGTCGATCATTGCAATTTCATGAAATATGCGAGTCTCCACAAAGCTATGAGAAGGTGTGAGCAGGTGTAAGAGAAGAGAAAACACACGACGCCCGGCTGGATCGAGCTGTTCACCTCACTGGTAAGAGGACTAGTCAGCTAAGCTAGTTAGCTAACTAGCATTAGCAGCTGCTGTAGATTCGGTGTCCTCAAGCGACACTGAGGCATGAAAAGCGGATTTTTATCTCAGACGAGACAAAACTACACAAATGGTGAGCTTTAATATAGCCAGAGGGACTGTATATACCTAACAGGAGACCAAAAATACGTGTGAAAGCCTGATAGTCTGATAAGGTTTTCCGTTTGTCGTAGCTGGTGTTTGGTTACTTCGTCAGCTAGCATGCTAACTGTTTAGCCTGCTAGATGCTATCTTTCAGTTACAGTTGACAATCAAGGTTCGGGTTAGCAAGCTAACATGAGCAGGTAATATAAAAATAACAAGATTATTAAAATCATTTAGGTTAATGTTTCTATTGTTGAGTTACATTAACATTTAAGAGGGTTATCTAGTCGTTTAGATCTAATGTAGTCCCTGCCCAGTACGATGAGAACAGGCCGAATTCCGTTGGTTTATTTTATAATTTATTGTTATTTTACTTTTTTATTGGAGATGTTATCTGTATTCAGAACAGTGTGACAGTTCATTTACGAATCATGGTGTTGCAGTAAATTCGGCTCAAACAGCAGCTAATTAAAACGTAAAATTATACTTTTATTCAACAATTGTTGTTATAAATTGGTAATGTTTTCCTCTGGCTGAAGTGTTCAGTGGCCAAAGTGTATCAGACAAAAAAAGGCATTTTTATTCAATGTATTATGATTTTCTATTGGTGAAATAGCATGCCGAAATAGCTATATAATAATAAAAAGATGCACTTTAGTGATATAACCCTTTTCAATAAATACAATTTGGAGAAACATGACGAACAAGAAGGCAGAAAAAAACCATAGAAAATGAAGGGAATATGGTGAAGCAGGTTATAGGATGCACATTACGTTTTTACAGAAAAATCAAACTCAAAGGACATTTCTGAGTGAAAACAACTGCACACTTTCATGAGTCTGCAGACCCATCACTGTTTGACTTTAACTTTTAACTCCCAGCTGTTCTTCCTTCCCAGCTGTGTTGACAAAGGAAGGGGGTCATTTCCCCCCCTCCTTGTTTAGCAGACTGCAAGACAAAGCAATGCAGCCTGAAAGTGTCACGTCATGTTTGAACAGAACTTTTAAAATAACATCCACTTCACCGAAACCTGTGACGACTCGAAACACCAGCCGTGTGTGTCTGCAGCTCCGTGTGAGCTCAAACGTCGCCTAGTTTGAACAGAATTTCAAATTCAGGACGGAGGTTACGCTCTGCTAACATTTAAGGTGTTTCACCTGCTGATACAGTTCCAACGTAGGGAGAAGTTAATCCCTAAATCTTAAACCTAGCGTCTATTAGGTGTGTCGTCCTCTGTAAAATGTGGTTGTCATGGTGATGGTTTTGAGAGGTGGGAGAACTTGTAGGATCAGGAGGAGCGGAGGGGTTTAACGTCTGTTTGGTGTGTTCTCTGTGATCGATTACATCCCTCAGAACTCTTTGATGACTTTGCTCTTACTTCTGCTTTAGTTCTCTCCTTATGTTGTAGTTGTTCATCACAATGTTGTCATCTGACACTAGCTGTAGATGAAGGCTGTAGGCCTTAGTTCTCCCCTCATCATAATGCTTTGTCATATCGTACAAACATTAGAGTTTGTGTTTGAATGTCAGTGAACAGAAGTTAAGCCACTTCCATGAGGAAACACTGGAACAAACATGGCAGGAAGGCAAACACTGCTCTCTGATTGGTCACATCGAGTTCAAATCTCATGTTTGGTACAACCAGTTCCTCACTAGCTACTTGTCTGGTTTTGTCCAAATTTACACAGAGCTGCAGACACACGAAGCTGGAGTTTAACTGATTCCAAAGGGGCCTTTGTCAACATCTGCAGCTGTTGACAAGGAGATCTTTGTGTTTGCTCCCATCAGTCCCCTAAAACATCCAGCCCACATACCTTTGTGACCAGGATCAGACGTGTGAAAAGTTGAAGGCTGCAGTTCAGATGCCACCTGGGCTGATGTGGTGCAGCTGTGTACAAAAAAGATTTCCTGAACGTGGATTATTAATCCATCGTTGATTGGTGACATTCCCATTTTGTTAGATTAAAATTTGTTTTTATTTTCCTGTCATGAGTCGGTTATTTTAAATATGAGTTGTTTGTAGTCGAAGCTGCAGCTCTAAAGATAGAACATATCTTGCAGACTCCAGATGAGACACCGGATCAGACTCTGCCCTCTTCACCACGGCTAAATCTGTAACACAGCACTCACTCGCTGACTCCTAATGAAGCCACTTCCTCTTTTTGAGATGACACACTTTTAATACTGAGTGAGCCTAGAAGCATTTTTAGTATTTTTCTGACAACACAATGTGGATGTGGATACCATCAAAGGGTCAGAGACCAAACGAGGCGTTTCCTACCTTCTGTCTCAGCTCCTCTCCTGAGGGCTTTGATTCCATACAAAGCAGTTTCACTTGTGTTTCAGTGTCCTTGTTTCAACGTCTTTATTGTGAGGGTTTACTGCTTCCCTTGGCTTCATTTCAAAGTGAAACAAACATGTTTGGGGTTTGAACATTGGCCACTAATAATAGGATTATCTCCTTCATTATTGAGAATAAAAGTCTGTCCTTTCATTACCTACAGTTCTTCTTACATTATCCTCTACATGTTTTGATGCAGAAGCTGAGAATAGTTTACTGACATACATCTGAATTCACACTCGGGATGTTCCCAGGCGACTCATTTCTGAGTTGGTTAAACATTATTTTTAATTCAGACTAATTTTTAATTCAACTTTGAAGTTGGTGCCTTCTTGGCCAAGAAAAGGCAGAAAGTGTCTTTTTGGCTCAAGTGGATGAAAGACATCAAATCCCAGAATGCACAGCACCACAGGCCACTCCCACTAAGGTGCAAAGAGTTCCTATCTCAGGGGAAAATGAGGGCGGGATGCACGACCATTTAAAAATATTACCAGGTTTCTGATGATACAAAGCTCAATGCTAATGGGTGAAGTATCCCTTTAGCAATATCATTTGGTTTGCTGAGTGTGGCTAACGTTAGCATTGCTACCATCATGAGCCTTCGGTTCTCCTTGCAGGTTCATGTCCACATTCCTGTGCTAAATGTGATTACTTATCACTCCGGTACATACACCAGTTTAACCTGACACAGCCTACATACACACTCCATTTTCTAGATCAAAATGATGCCAGACAGCTCTGCTCCTACGAGATGATATCTGTCCACTGTGCTTGTTTACATCCGGGTAGTAGAGCCAGGAGAGCAGGTCCGTTAATCAGAGCTACAGCCCGACTAGTGGTGGGCGGCTGCATTGCAGTTTCAGCACAATATTTGAGAGACACAGAGGGCCAACATAAAAACATATTGATGATTTGTGTTACTTGTTTTTCTGTTCCCGACTTGTGAGGGTGATGACGTTAAACTGTTAAGTCGACCAATCCTGACCATCCCTCGTTCACACAAAGCTGTGCTCTGTTTGCTGTGAGGATGTGGAAGTGATACCAGCAGTCCAGTGTCTCAGATCACTGGTCTGCAGCCTCCTGGGGTCCGTTTTGTTCTCGGACTGCAGACACACACACACACACACACACACAGACATCAGTGTGGAGTCAGTCAGTCCTTTATGCTCTCCGTCTTTGTGTGGCGTCTCTGAAAAGAAGACTGTGGTTTTCATGGAGACGCTGAGCAGGAGGCCTCTGTTGTCCAGGCAGCGTGAAGAGGGTCTCTGTGTAAATCCCACTCCTCTGACTGCTGTTTAATATGCTGCTGTGCTGCGGAAACACACACGGCTGGATAGTTACAGCCTTCAGTCAAAAACATGCAGGAAGACACAGAAACTCCTCACTTTTTATTTAACTCTCCAGAACCGAAACACTCTGTTTAGAATCCGTTAAGACAAGACAAGGCGAGTCGGCTAATCCTCACAGCTGAAGAAGTTGAAACTATGGCACAAGACCACAGTGTGTGTGTGTGTGTAGGTGTGTTGGTTTGTGGGGAGTGCTCTGTTTTGATTGTGATGTCATGCAGAGGGAATGCTCACCGTTGAGAGTTCAACTGTTCACACAGAGAACGATGACGCTGTGGGAAAGTCCACATTGTTTGTTTTTTTAGTTTATCCACCTGTTGCATCTGTGTTGTCATAGTAACGTGATTAAAAAGCTTCAACAGAAACCCCATAAGTCTACAGTTTATCTGTGTTAAAGTTTTTCGCCTGTGTCTCCCAGGGTCCAGGGGGGTTTGTGACCAGAGGGATTGTAATTTGAAGACCCCTTTAGACATGTTAAAACACTCAGAAAGAATCTGTGTCGAAACACAATGCTGCATCATACTTCTCTAAAGATGCTCAGGCAATCGTGTCTAATGTGAAAACGTCCTTTGTTTCAGATCTGTACAAAGATGCCGGAGGTTCGGGACCTTTCTGAAGCTCTGCCAGAGATGCCCATGGACCCCATCACCGGAGTGGGAGTAGTGGCCTCCAGGAACAGGGCTCCCACCGGATATGATGTGGTGAGTCATTAAAACACAGCTCATCACAGATGGACAGCTCAATCACCAGATTTAAAATAGTCAGATTTGATGATGTAGCCCAGAATGGTTCTTCAAGCTGTAATCATACTGTCAGGGGTAAAAAAAATAAAAATTAAGTCATCACCTCTGGTGCTTTCACACATGCAGAAAAACTCCTGAAGACATCCTGAGATTTTAGTGATAAACTGTATGTGTGAACGCAAACAGACACATGTTGGCATGTAAGGGGGTTGCAGCAGGGGTTTTGGGGTCAAAGGTCCACTGCAGGTGATTTGAGGCTAGGGTGAAGGGAGAGGCTGATGCTACCGTTTGTCTTTGATCAGGTCCTGCAATCAGGGACCTCCAGACCCTCATCAGGGGACTTGGCCTTTGCAGGGATTTGTGTCCCGTCAGAGTTTTTTTTAAATTATTACTTATATTTTATTTGCTTTCCTTGATGAGGTTACATCAAAGTAAACACAGTATACAAACGTTGGTGTCAGTTAACAATAGTCAGTTTAGCCTCCTTTTAAATAGTCCATTCTCTTCAGACATTGTGATGGGTTTTAAAGTCAGTCCACTTTGTCCATTTTCCTTGGCATGCAGATTGTTGTAGTCTTAAAATGTGTGTGAAGTTGTGTCCCGTCAGAGTTTTAATGCAGGCTGTCTTCTGTCTTCAAAGATCTTAGCTGCTATTTTTAGACGTGCTTCACTTTTAATTCTTGGTTTAAAGTTTTGAGCTTCTGACCAAAGATTCCCATTTTCTTTAACAGTTAGGACTAACACTAAATGACAGAAAACATGGGACCATTTAGTAGCAGTGGTCGATTAGAGGTGATGAGTCTGCCTGTTCTTTTTTGAAGTTGAAAAAAGTTCAACAAAGAGTCCAACAGATATTTCACTGTTGACTCAGTCCGATGCATGCTCTTCCTCCAGGTGTCGACGACAACAGACGGTTTGGATGCCGACCTTTGGAAAGACGGCCTCTTCAAATCCAAAGTGACCCGCTATCTCTGCTTCACGCGGGTCTTCTCTAAAGAAAACGTACGTACGCTCACCTCACTCTCTCTCTCTCACTCTTTGATCAAACACATGAAACATTTGAATGAACCGCTTCCTTCTTCTCTGCAGAGCCATTTAGGTAACGTCCTTGTTGACATGAAGCTGATCGATATAAAGGACACTCTGCCCGTCGGGTTCATCCCCATCCAGGAGACCGTCGACACACGTAAGTCATCAAGAAGAGGAGAGAGAGAGGGGGGGGGGGAGTTTATCTCTGCTGTTAATGCAGCGTGTCGGTTCATGATCGTCATTGTTTTTGTGTCCCACAGAGGAGCAGGCGTTCAGGAAGAGGCGACTCTGCATCAAGTTTATTCCTCGGGACTCCACAGAAGCCGCCATCTGTGACATCCGCATTCTGGGACGCTCCAAACAGGCCCCCCCTCAGTACACCTTCATAGGGTGAGCATGCTGGGATCACGGGGGGGGGGGGGGGTTGTTAATACTGCCTGTAGACTTGATAAGACGCTGTCCTCCTGATGATCGTAGGAGGATTTAATAACTGCTAGATATAAGTGATTGACTGGAGCCCCGAGAATATGAGCCAAGACAAACCTCAATCAATATCTCTCATCGAAAAACTGCAAAAAATTGAACGCTTCAAGAGCTGAGACGTGTGACCACATTAGCAGATTAGTTTAAGATTTCAGATACAGACAGAACACTCTGGATTTCTCCATAATGAAGGCTGTCCACGTTGTGTACTCGTGCTTGTGCTCATGCATGAACTGTACCGTGCCAAAGCACACCTCTTCAAAGTGCTCATGGCCCAAGAAAGTGTATCGTGCTTCAGCTCGGATCGGAGTACTCACACAAGTCTAACGAACTGGACTGTAGGGGTGAAGAGTGCTTAGGCACGGTACAGATTGTCTAGTGTGAGTGCGCCCTCAGAGACAAACCAGGAAGTTGTCTAAGCCTGATACTCTCTGGTGTGCCCTCTAGAGGTTTCCTCTGGTAACACGCTTACATACTCAGAGTAAATGTACAAGTATCTCCATGAAGCAGCCTTTTTCTGTATGCAAACACAAGGTGAAGCAGCGAGTATATATCCAGCTTTAAGCTACAGGTCCTTAGAGAGACTGGACTCGTATGGTCTAAAACCAGGACTTTAAAAAATAGTTTGGACTCTGCTGCTGTGTCACATCCAACAACTGTGATGAATGCATTGAAATGGAGCAAATCTGGAATTCTACCTTTTTATAGAAAAGCACAAAAACATCCCTGAGGACCCGTTATACCCAGAATGAGTCTTCCAGATCCTCCTGTAAAAACATTTTCATTCCAAGTTCTGCATAGAAGTTTCTCTTTAAATCAAAAATACGGGATGAGAAGTTGACTCGCATTGTAAGAAGCCGGGACAAAAGATAAAACTGGACGTGATTTATGTGAAGCTTCTAACTCTTTAATCCCTCTTTACTGCCTGACAGGGAGCTGAACAACATGGGGATCTGGTACCGGATGGGGAATGTTCCTCGGGCTCAGGACTCCTCACACACCCCCACCTCCAACAACATCCAGAACGTGAACTCAACCTCCAGCTCCAACCCGGTCCCCGCTGCTCCCATGCCCAAGTAAGTCCACCCTGATCATGTGTTTGTACACGTGTGTCACATGTTTCCTGCATGAACACACACACACACACACACACACATCACAGACTCTGGGCTCAGTCCTGAAGCGAGGAAAGAGGATGTTCTCTGTCCTTGAACATCTCTTCCTCAGGGGGAGGAAACAGGTCTAAGTTTAGATCACAGAGAAGGAGGAAGAGGTGCAGACGAAGAGAAACCGTCTTAATGTGGACGAAAGGGAAAGAGGACAGATGTCTGCTGAGTGTCTGATGTACATCATGTTTTTGGAGCTGTCAGATCACTTTGAGTATCTGTTTCTAAGGAGATAATATCCTGATTTTTATTAAACCACATCCGCTCCCGGGTTGAAAAATATCAGACTTCATGTTCAGAGATTTTAGTTTGAGAATAAAACTACACTTTGGTACAAAACTAATCTGGCTGAATCAAATGTGAAGAAACAGGAAGTCACATTCCTCATGAGTATTGTCCCCAACAGGAAATGTGTCTTGGTTCTGCAGTTACAAGATAATAAAAAAAAAAAAAGTACATAATTAGAGATCATACAAAAAAGGAACAATTCCCTAAATGCATAAAGACCGCTTCCTGCAGCAGTGACATGTCGACACATTGCACGTCCATCATCCTACATAAACCTCTTATTCAGAATATTAACGGACCTCGGCACAGATGAATGTTTAAGGCGGTTCAGCCCGGTCCGAGGGATCCTGAATCTTCTCCCAGAGGGTCGAAGCTGAAGCTCAGAGTGCAGACTGTGTGTCGGGTCAGACACTGTTCTCTGTGCCTATCGAACAGACAGCTCAGAGTGTTTGGAGAGATGGCCTTTTTTAACACCCAGGATCTTAACAGCAGTCAGCACAAGATGAGTTATCAGTGCTTTAAGCCGAACAGACGAGTGACCACAACACGCTGTTATCCCGTATCGGATGATGCTTTCAGAAACGGCTGTGTTAAACAGTGACATACAACTCTGCTGAACTCAGAGGTAGAAACCATGTTGGTTTGAAACGGCGGTCTGAATGGCGCTTTAGACACTAGAGTAAGGGGACGGATGAATATATTCAGTGTTTGGTTCCATTGAAATAACAGAAACTGTGTTTGATTTCTCTTTGAAGGCACATCTCCATGACGCTCCCCGCCAGCTTCAGAGGGAAGAACACCACCAGACCGGACTACGAGCACCAGAACTCCAACCTGTACGCCATCTCAGGTCAGCAACACACCACCCCCTTTCTTCTTCTACGTCGTCGTCTTCTTCCTCTTCTTCTTCTGCGTATTCCTCTTTTTCTGCTTCCTCTTCTTCTTCTTCCTCTTCTTCTATCATAGTACTGATTGACTGTTAAAATGAACCGTCCGCGTTCAGCTGCAGACTTGTAACTGGTCTTTGAATCGTCTCTTTTCAGCGATGGACGGAGTTCCTTTCATGATCTCTGAGAAGTTTGCCTGTGCCTCGTCCGATGTGAGTGTGGTAGAAAAATGATCCCTTGAGTTTGAACACTAAATGATCTTAAGAATGTTTGAAATCTGTTGAACTGAAGAGGTGAAACTTGAGCACTAACCCTCTTTTCTCTCTCTCTGTGTTCAGCTGCAGCAGATCGACCTGATGGGAATCACCATCAAGTCTCTGGCTGAGATCGAGAAAGAGGTGAGTTCAGCCGACTGACAAGAGGTCGAGATACTTTTAGTTTACTCAAGTTTAACACACATGTAAAAGCAAAACGTAGGTGACAAAATGTCACTGCTCTGTTATAAGTTCAGTCAGATGATCAAAGAGTGTGAATGTTTTGATGACACATTGTTTACTCCTGAAATGTGTTAAGAAAAACTGTGGCGATAACTGCAGATGTGAGATTAATGTTGAAACTTTTGACAGATAAAAAATGTCCCTGTAATAACACACTGTGTCCACCAGAGGTCAGTGTGGTGTGTAGTTTGTTTGTGGAGTGCAGAGGTATAATGTGTGACTCTCCCTGTGTCAGTATGACTACAGTTTCCGAACAGAACACAGTGCAGCCGCTCGCCTCCCCCCAAGTCCAACACGGACCTCCCTGAGCTCCGAGGCCTGAGGACGCCCCCCGACCCCCTCCACCCATACCGTCATCATGCTCCTGCAAGGACCCACAGGAGACACCTGTACACAACTACTGAGGACATACATATATACTGAGAATACAAAAACAAGAGGAATCTGGAATAAACCACTATACACATCAGCTGGATTTAAAAAGGAGGCGGAGCCTAACAGGTTTCAAGACTCGGATATATCTCCGTCATGAGATTTTAAACACTTTTTCTTTCTGTGAGGATTCATCGTGTTCCCTTTCCCCTCTGAAGGACTTGTTTCAGACCAGGAGAGGATTAAAACAGGAGGAGGACATGTTTCAGGGCCGTGCTCTCTGAAACTTTACGAGAGGCGCCGTCAAGTCCGCCTCCTCTTGTTCAGACTCCTGCAGCTCCACGGCGGATCCTGAACGAGGAATATTAAAAAAAAAAGAGAGAAACTGGTTGGTTTCTTCTCCTCCTGATGGGAACCACTCTGTTGATCTTTTGATGTTACTGTAAAATAATGTACGTGTGACTGTGAGTGCACTTTGTGTTTGGACTTTCAGTGTGTGTTAACCACTTGTGTGCTGCACGTCTGCGGACATGAGCCGCAGCTTCACTGTTACTGTGTAAAGGCTTCTGCAGCGGGACGCCGCTCTCTCCCGCTGCACGTCACGAGCCACTAACCTGTTCCTCTCTGAGTTTAATCGACCTTGTGTGTGCTTTGTAAGAGCCGGGCGCCATTTTATTCTCTTTTTTTTTGTGATTCCTAATAACACTCGTCTCATTTTTAATATGAACATATATTGTGTTTACGGTTAAACACTCCAGCTGCACGTGTTCAAGTGCTCGCCGCTCTGTCGAAGCGATCACATTTTAAGTTGTTTTTTATATCACTCCTCCAATAATCAGACTGTCTGTGTGCGACTTATATCAGACCGCCTTCTGCGAGTTTCCAGTGTTAAAAATCAACTTCCAGGCAGTTTGATTCTTTTACCGCCGTTACTCTTTTATTTGCTGGTTATTCATCTTCAAGCCGCCTCCATGTTTACCTGTGAAGATCTTTTTTATTATTGAGTCTCATCAGACGTTAAGTTCTCATCACTCTCACTTCTCTGCTGCTCTTTTATAACCTCAACGTTTTTACACTCATGTTTTTTTATTTCTTCCTGCTTTGTTTTAGTTTTTCTATCACCTGTTAAGATGATGTTGTGACTCCCAAGTTTCCACAAAGTCTGCACGCTGAGGTCCGTCAGCGCCGTGCATTAAGCCGCCGTCCACTGCCACTCTAGTCGATGCTCCAGTTTCCACGGCGAGCGCCGCGGTCCACTGCTACTCTGCTCCGTTTCAAATACGCTGCGAGTCTATTTTTTATGGAGCTCGCTGCAGGCATGCGTCCAGCTGGACAGAATATATCGACCCGGACCGGAAGTCAGACAAGGAAATTTCAAAATAAAACACTACATTCAGACACACGATCGTATTTTTCACATACAGGAATGTATGTGAAAAATACATTCCCCCCCCCCCCCGTAGCTTCAAACCACAAACGCCTTCTCTGAGATGTCTCTCTTGTTTACGTCTCTCGAATCAGAATAATGAGTTTAACTCTGAGTTCTTTGGTTTAGAAGATTGAACACCGTTTGTATTTCACTGTTTTTGTTTCTGGAGCCAGATGTTCAAAAAGTTTTTTTCACTTTATTTTCTTCAAATGTTTCTGAAACTTTATCACGTCACAGCTAGGGATGGGGATCAAACCCGGTTCCATGAGGACCTGTGTCCGCTTATTTCAAACCCTGAAAATCCATCTCCTATGAGCTCATCGATACAGCTGTCAAGTCGCATCGCGTCATGAGTCAACTGGACGAGCCTCGGGACCAAGCTGCAACATTGGTCGTCCTCCATCTTTGTTTTTCTTCTGAACTCACGTTTTATCACGTGTGTTTCTGTGAGATCTTGTGTCTGTGGAATTACAATGTTAGAAAACGGTCCTCGTGTCTCTGGTCTCTGAGAACCGTCTCGTCTTTCCCCGTGATAATATCGATGGTTGTGTCGGTAAAGACTCAGGTCGTTCAGGAGTTAAGGGTCTTTATCTTTAATGATCCCCATCCCTGTCACACCTGCATGGATCAACTTGTGTTGAATATTTTTGTTTGTCTAATTTATTAGTCATGTCAGTATTGTGCGATGTTGCTTTCAGCTGTGTAACCTGTAGAATCGTCCCTCTGCACTGCCGCCATGTTGGACACGTGACGCTCCGAGCTGAGCTGCACCACACGTATCGTTTCTTAGCCGCTCACTAATCCGGCGTCTGCATTAACCACAGTTAACAGTCTTATTAGTTTGCATGCAGGATGTCCGAGGTTTGAACAGAAATATCAAATGTATTCTGAGAAGAACAAAAAAAAAAACACGAGCGTAGAGTTTGTATTCTGAGGAAGTTTTTATTAAAGGATGATGGTTGAAGAGTTTGACCTGAAGTCGGATTGTGTCATTAGTGAGAGTGATGATGTCATCGATGTTAATCCTGATTAGGGGTGGAAGGTTTCTGGTAAATTTCTGGAAACTTTCCATGGGAATTAACTGGAAATTGAGGGTAATTGAATCTAAATGTATCATAACCAAGCATAAATATAAATATTTTGTTTTGTCATAAAGCAGACAAAATAACCCATTCAAAAATGAAGTAAAATGCACCCCCCCCCCCTCCAAAAATCCCAAGAAAATCCCCAAAAAAGTGCATTTAGGGGGCGTGGCCTCAATAGCCCTGCAGTAAGCAGTGTGCTATGAACATGTGTGTACTTGCATGAAATCTGGTTGTTTTAGTCAAAAATTATTCTAAAATAGATTTTCCCCAAATATATTTAAGTTCACTGTTAAGGGCCTTCAATTTAGTAAATTCCCAGTTTATTCCCATGGAAAGTTTCCTAATCCTGATGAAGTTCTGTGTTCCCCTTCCACCTTTAAACCTTTAATCTTCACCTTTGGACTCCAGCAAACTCAAAGGTTACATCTTACAAAGGTTTAGTTTGAGGTGACCTTAAAACTCAGTCTACGAAATGAATACACCAAAATTATTTTACGATATCACAATGAGTCTGATGTGCAGATAACAAAGAGAGATGATGAGATGAAAGTGTTGCACACTAAGAAAGAGAGACTTCTGGCCTTCATTGAAAGTCTTTTTCAAAGGGAAATATCTGAGAACCGTCAATCCAATTTGATTTGAAAGAACTGTGACTTTCAGACCTCCACTGTAAGGACGAATCATACGACAGGAAAGATTCTTTGTTTATTTACTCCATCTAACTCTCTTGTGGTGTCGTAAAAGTCCAACAGGCCACGTGTTTGTTCTCTGATGTTTCCACGAGTCCTTTTAATGCCCAGAGCTTGGTGTACACTCGGGGTAGAGGTCTTAAACTGCACAGATTAATTTCTTTCTCACATGTTGAAGGTTCAGAGAGCGGTTTCATCTCTTTGCCACCACAGGACCTTTAAAGACAGAAGTTAGCATCACGACACGACCGCAGAGTGGAAACACTCTGACGTTTGACTTTGTAACACAAGTTCAGATGGTTCTCGTAAATCACTGAAGCAGCTCTACAGGTCCTGGTTTAAAGGGGGGAAAATACATTCAATGTCCAATCAGTGAGATGTGAAATGATAAAGTGATTTTACTATCTGATCAGACATTCAGGAAACATGTTATGTTGAAGTGCTTCTCTGACAACAATGCAGCAGCCAGTATGTCCTCCTTCTAACTTTAGATTCTGGTCCTGAATGATCTGGATTTGTTTGGACCAGAGAAGGTAGACGGTTTTAAGGCACCCCCCCCCCCCACGGCCTGTTTTGGACGCCCCTCAGTTTGTCAGATATGAGAGCAGTTATCAGGTCAAACCAACAGGTGTTGCAGTGATGGAAGCGGGCAAGAGAAGTGGTTCAGATAGAAGTGATTGTACCCGACCTAAAAAGCCTCTGCATGTTTCTAATAAGCTCCACGAGCAGAAACGTGCTCAAACTAGGATCAATATTGGAGATGCTTTTGAAAAATGGAGAGGTTAGAACACAGAAAGGTTTACAGGCCGATGCAGAGCTGGATAAACACTGAAGCTTCAGTGTCCACCACATGGTGACCTGTGTGAGCATGGACTCTAGAGAGGAGGGGGCGGGGGGGAGACAGCTCTCTACAATAGAATCTGGACTGTAGACTGTTTTAAACACTAGGGGTCAGAGTTACATACTGGTCCTTTAAATAAATCTCAGGATTTACCATAGACGGTGTATACAAATGGACAGCATACCTTAGCTGTCTTCTGTAGAACAAGATGAAGCTAAGATATCCTCTGATAGTCGCTGACATATTGCATATTGTTAATTGTGGCAAGATTTAGTGTTTAGACCATAAAACATGTTTTAGTTTTTGTCAATTTTGGGTCGTTTCTTCACTTTATAGTCGACGCCAACTCAAAACCTTTGAGTCCAGTTTCAGTCAATAAAAACGTTGATCATTTTAGCCAAACTGTTTTCTGACTGAGCTGCTGGCACAGGACGCAGGTGAGGTTGTCGTCCCCAGTTTGCATACTGGTGTTCTGGTTGCTGCTGTGGTCTCCATGAATGATTCCTTCAGTATACAGGAGACCTCAGGCTGACGCCCAGAGAGTCCAACATGTCTGCAGCCCTTTACGGGATCCCTACAGAGACGCACCTTTAGATAAGGTAAGGTTCTTTCTTATTTTGAAATGTTCAAAGGACTTTTTGATCCAGTAGATGGCGCCTTTGAAACCCAAACAAACTGTGCCACACCTCCTTCATACTGAAGCCTCCGCTCTCCTCCAGAGACACACCTCCAAACCCCCCTCCACTCCACTCCACTCGCACGGAGTGGCGTTTAGTGCAAGCGGGGGATAAATTGTCCTTGACTTGAGCTGTATTGTTGTGTTAGCATGCTAATGTTAGCGTTTTAGTTAGCTCGAAGCCTCACATTGCATGCAAATGTAATGTTTCTCCATGTCATTACTGTGACTAGAATGAAAACACCCCTTTCTTTAAAAAAAATTAATAACTTCAATTAATTTGTAGTTTGATTTTTATCCCCCGGTTACGACCGCAACCTTCCCGGTGTTACAGTGAGTGACACGCCCCCTGTACACAAGATGATTTTTCAGAGATATTTATTGTCTCGGTCTCATCCTGCCTTGGTCTTAGTCTTGTCTCCGTCTCGATCCCTAACTGTGTTGGTCTTGTCTCAGTCTGGGAGCACTCTGGTCTCGGTAAGTTTGGTCTTGACTACAACACTAGAGGACACTCTTTGATCCATCGACGTTTATGTTGCAGCCTGTTTCACCGCTGCAGGATGATTTAGTCAATTGGAGACATTTAAAACTTTTTGCACCTTCTTAGACCCAAAAACATGCAGCGACAGGAAGCAAAAAAAATCCCAGAATTCTCCTTTAATAAATGTGCAGAGAAAGAAAACTGTTCCAACGATGACTGATTCTTCAGAAAACTGTAAATAATGTGACACTTGTTTAAGTCTGAAGGACTCACAGACCACCAGCATCGATATAAAACACAAAGAACACACACATTTACAGCAGTCTGCTGCAAAACAACTTCCCAGAATGCTTTGTGCTGGTGTCACCGCAGCCTCTTTAAGACTTGTACCTAATTTTCCACGACTTTTAAACGTCTCAGATCCGTCAAACGGACAGAATCATAAAACGTGTTTATTGGTCGACGGCTGCTGCTGCTTTCCTCGCACACTGTTCCCCAGTCAGAGTCTGGGGGGGGGGGGGGGGGGGGCGTGTCATCAAAGGTTTCACAGCGGGAGAAGATCAAACCTCTTCGTCTTCAGATCTGTGTTATAAATCGGCTGCCTGTTCGTCAGCAGAGCGTTCATTAGGCTGCTCAAGTTGTCCTCGTTAACCACAACGCTTTTATCCAAAGCGACGAACAACACGAGAGAGGAGTAGACAACGACAGGAACAAACAGCTTTAAGTCTGATTGGACACACAGGTGCTGACAGGAAGTGACCAGAGACAGAGCACAGGTGCTGACAGGAAGTGACCAGAGACAGAGAACAGGTGCTGACAGGAAGTGACCAGAGACAGAGAACAGGTGCTGACAGGAAGTGACGAGAGGCAGAGCACTTTTCAGAATTATAATTAAACGTATCGTCATCAACAACATCAACAGATGTTCTTGAGAGTTCTGATCAGCATCAAAACTGATTGTTGGGTACCTGAGAATTCAGAGCACACTTTCTTTATCCCAAAAAACATTTGACATTGGTCTGAAGAAACATCCTCGGATGCACTGGGACTCATCATCAGTGATGTATCCTGAGTTCACCGGGTCTCACCCCATCAGACACTCTAATTAAGGTTAGTCATGCCCTGACTCGTGTCCCAGCAGCTTTGGCCCACGGGTCGGACCTCTTCATCCAAAGCCCCCCTAGAGACCCTCTGTGCAGCCTCAATGGTGGTCTTGAACGCTCTCCTTTTGGCAGCTCCTGTGATGCCAAGCAGTACAAAGACATTGCACAACATGCGGACTGCAAAGCCTCTGCATCCGACCTCGACGGGCTTGAAAGATGTATGATTGATGCAGGTGTTAAATCACAAGCTTTTAGGTCGAGCAGGTAGAGGAACATTCCCCTGATTATACTCTTTCCATATAAATAATTATACCCATGAATAAATAAATATAACTGTTTAAACTCATGCTGAACATCCTCCTCTCAGCAGCTCTGTGATCCGTCCCTCTGTGTCTCTGGCTACATTTGACCACAAGGGGGCAGTATCACACCGTACTGCTCTGAACAGCTTTCTGGAGGTTTATTTTTAATGCACATATAAATAAATAGATTTTCAACATTACCATGATAAACACATTGTGCTGTCACACCTTTATGACTCCTGTCATTCGCAGGTTTCTGTGATTTATTAAAGTTTAATGACATCTTTAATGTTTTTCAGCTTCGAGTACAAAAACGACTGAAGTCATGAAAACATAAATCTGTGCTTCTAAGTCCTGTGATGTTATGTTTTTTAAGTTTAAACAGATTGCAGTTTCACAATAAACTTTAAAAGAAACCGTTTAGAAACTTAAATATTTATTCAGTCTAATGTTCCTAATCTGCAGATTTTTATGTTTTCTGTTACAACTGTTTTGACAAAATAATACACGTTTCATGGCAGCCACATAGATATATTTAATCTATGTCAATATGAGATTAGGGAATTATTTTTTTGTTGTCTTTTTACTTTAACTTTTTATTTCTTTAAATAAATCGTCTTTTTGTGGGTTTTATAATAATTTCTTCTGATCAAGAACACCCCCTGTCCTCCCTTTGTTACCCAGATAAAATCCTCCATGTGTTATAATTTTATATTAAATTGCAGATTAAGCTCATAGACGTCCTCGTGAGCTGCCGCCCCGCGCGCGCTACTCTCCGTCTTTAATTTCCCGTTAATACGTTCATAAACGCTCCTCACGCGCTCATGGACGATTTCTATCTGTGTCCGTCTCGTGATGAATATTGTGTTTTTTCTTTTTATTGATTTCCACTGATCGATGTGACAGCTCTATAACAACCTGACGGAAACAATTTCCGGTTTATTGTATTTTTCATATCAGCACGAGGCCTTTATATCTTATCTGAGTTTATTTAAGATTTGAATATGCTAATTATAGATCCGGCTGCACGTGCGCAGATTGCATCATTTAGACGTATTCAAATACAGAATCTTCTTTTAAATTCTGCAGCACCATCAGAGTCCTTCTGAACATGCTGATCATGTTTCTCTACAAATCTTATTTTTATTCTGTAGACTAAATATTTTCTGACCTTTGCAATATTTACATTTCAGCCTGTGAGACATATTTATTTATACTCTTTACTTTAAGCTTCTTTCTCACTGTGCTGTATAAAATAAACCTGCTGTTAATATTTCTACATCCTCCCTCTTCTACTGGCAGGGACGGCATCAGGATTTTTTTCCTCCTGCTGAGGGGGAGTTTGACTGATATGTTGGGGTGCTATGAATAGAGTTCATATTTACTTTTAATTTATCTTTTTTAAATTAAAGCAGACACACATGAGTGGGCTCAATCGGGGCGATAGCACCTGCCAGCCCCTATTGGCATCGTGCTTGCCTTCTTGTTTTTTGGGGGGTTTTTTAAGATTTATTTTTGTGCTTTTATTGGCGAGATAGGACAGTGAATAGAGTCGGAAATCAGGGAGATAGAGAGAGAGGAGTGACATGCAGGAAAGGGGCTAACAGGTTGGATTTGAACCCGGGCCGCCCGTCTGGAGGACCACAGCCTCCGCACACCAACCAATGCCCCACTAGCGTTCCTTGTTGTTGTTTGCTGTTGATGGATGCCCGAATGTTTGTGCACTTTAAGGTGAAACTTTTCAAATGTCGTTGTTTAATATAATATCTGCAAACTACTCGCACACATGGTTAATTATTTTCATAGTGTACAAATGTTTGTTTACACGCTGTGAACGCCATAAAAAGTTGTATCATTTTTTTTTTTTTTAAACACTAGATTATTTAAAAGACAAATTTAACAAAACAAAGAAATTTTAAAATTCATAAAACATTCAAATGTTCACCCCCTCCTGAGTCCTGAATACAGACCACCTTATAGCCTGCCCACCTTAAAGGGGGCAGGCTGGAGCCGGCCCTGGTGTTCGGGGTTTCAGGGTCTGTATGTGTTTATTCTGAGACTTTATTTCCCATGATGCTTTGTGTCTGTGTGTTTGTGGGGTTTTGATTTTCAGTTGTTAAGATGAGGACTGTGTGGAGGCGGATCCATCGAGCACCAATAACAGAGAAAGTGCTCCGCTAAGGGGGGTGAGGACTAAAGGAGGGGGCTGTTCTCCTCTCTGAGTCTCAGTCCCTCAGCTCAGGATGCCACAGAGTCTTCAGGACCTCAGGATCCGGATCGTCCTCTTGTTCTGGATTTACTCCCGCTGAAGGTTTTCTCCTCTCACACACTTTTTCTCTGTTTGTGGATTTTTTTTGTGTGTGTGACATTTTACTTCGTCAGAGGAGCACGAGGAGAGTTGCGTGGAGACAGGCGCGTGGAGAGTGGCGCGTGTCCCTCTGTGAGCGCGTTAAAGATGCTGAACGACATAAAGGTGGAGGACCGACTGAGGACGGAGGAGAGCTGTCTGCACCAGAGGAGAGGTGAGGGGGAAACACACAAAGATTTGTGCTCATTTTTTATTGTGAATGAAGTCTCCTTGATTTGATTCAGCTTTAATTACGGACCTGTCATTCATCTTTTTGTTGGAGAAATTACGCACAGCTCAAAGTGAAAAGGTCAATATTCATCAAAATAATCACAGAAATGTCTGCTCTTTTACTTTTAGTTTGTTTCCCTCTCTTCTTCGTGTGATATTACCTGCTCTCTTCATTTGTTTTCTGTTGATGTCACCACAGTGAATAAATAGCTAAAGCTGCGTCTGTCAAAGCTCACCACATTAAAACACAGAGATAGAGAAAAGAGAGAGAGAGAGAGAGGACACATTAAACGGTGTAATAGTCCAACATGGTTCGTTTAATTTATTCAAAATTTCAGAGAAATCTCAACACGAGCGCGTGAGGGGGGCACTTTGGATCACAGCTTTAATTGCGGGACGAGTCCCCAAAATTATAGCCTACATTCCCCGAGATGGTGAGGGACGATAGAATATAATCCAGGGAAAGAGAAGGAGGAATTACATTTATTAAAAATGTATTAACAAACTTAATAAAACGCATCAACTCAAAACAAGCTTCTTCCACAAAACACGAAGAGAAGAGAGCTACTCTGAAATAAAAGTCATAAACTCACAATAAAAATACAACTACAGAGAGAAGAGTCAGGCCTCGATCAAGAGCGCGCGCGCGCACACACACACACACACACACACACACACACACACACGCACACACAGCCGAATGTCCAACCTGGAGTCCTGCTGCCTCCTCTCTCTCTGTAGGTCTGCACTGAGGAGCAGCACCTGGAGGGCACACATGAGAGAGAAAGAGAGAGAGAGAGAAAACACAAAAACGGTAACACCCCTGATACATATTCGTTTATAAGTTCCTCTTATCTTTGTGGTTTCTCACTCAAATGAGTCATTAAAAAAGCTCTCAGACTGAGACGATCCCTGCAGCGAACACTGAACTTACTGGCACACATGCAGGCCTGCAAACAAGTCTCCTCTCTGCAGCCTGAAACCACAACACACAAACACACACACACACACACACACACACACACACACACACACACACACACACACGCGCGCGTCAAATCTTTAAAAATGAAGCGGAGGTTTTGATTATTTGATTTATTTTCGATGTTTTAGAGATAAGATAAAACTGACTTTAATGGGAGATTTTAGCCTCGGGTTAAGGTGCAGAGAAAAACACATCTCAGTGCAGCCTACAATAAAACCACCATAACACAGGAGAGGACGAGCTTAACAATAAAATACATAATCGAGTCATGTAAGCTTTAAAACAGAATAAATAAACAGGAATGAAAATAATAATAATTATAAAGCCACATTTTGGCTCCAATATGTGTTTACTCTCCTGCTGCTTTTCTTGGTCAGAGGGAAACAAACGCATTTGTGTTAACTCAATAAGATTTATTTAATTTAATTAACTTGATTAAAACACAATCAGTGAATGTATTCCTCTCAGCCTGAAGCAGTGATTCTGTGTTAGCGCGTTTGAAATGTGAACCTGAGCCTGAACTACTTATTTCAGCTAAAAGCGTAAAAAATAAATATAAAATATTAAAATTCAATAATTTGTCTGTTTAAAAATACTACTTTAATTATGTGAGCTGTTTTTTTTCTTATTTGTATTGCTGCTTCTTTCTGTCGACACACTCCGAGGTTTTTCTATGGATTATATTTTTTAACCGAAATTATAAAATAAAAATTAATTCAAAAAACTCTTTCTATTTTTTGTATTTAATACCAGGAGAGGGAGAATAAGGACAAATTAATAATAATAATTATAATCTGTATTTTCCCAACAAAGAATGAAGGATTACAGTTTCCTCTGACTCAATAAAAACATGTCCGTTATTTATTTTTAAACCGGAAGTTCTCAGTTAAATTAATCTGCTGAAAGAGTCACGAGGAGGGGGTCCGTACCCCACTCAAGCAGAAACTAATGTTTATTTTCTTGTGCTTTTTGGACAATTTATTCTTTAACATGCGGAATAAATAATAAATGATACAGAATAAATAATATAAATAAACCGGAACACAGAGATGGTGTTTGAGCTCGTGCATATCATTCACAAAATGAGCGTGCCTGAGATTGATCCCGTCACACACTACGTCATATAAAAAGCTCTGACGTAAAAAAAAAAAAAAAAGTTGTCCTGTGTCCCTGCAGTTACTAAAGGCTACCTGTATAGAAACCCCTCACGAGCTCGGTCCGTGTCGTCCCTACAGGCTCGTGCTCCCCGCGGCTCGTGTGTGCGGGCTGCACGCGGATCATCTCAGACCGCTTCCTGCTGCGGGTCAACGACGCGTCCTGGCACGAGGAGTGTCTGCAGTGCGCCGCGTGCCAGCAGCCGCTCACCGCCACCTGCTACTGCAGAGAGTCCAAAGTGTACTGCAGAGAGGACTACCGGAGGTAAGACCCGGATCATTGTGACTTTACTCTGATTTAAAGACGAGCCGGGGGTCAGCTGGGCCGGGGAGGGGGAGATTTCAGTCACTCAGTCACTCAGTCTTTAGAGCTTCTCGTGTAGTTTTTAGGCTCACGAGTCTACTTTGGTCATTTCATATTCAAGTGTGTGTGTGTGTGTGTGTGTGTGTGTGTGTGTGTGTGTGTGTGTGTGTGTGTGTGTGTGTGTGTGTGTGTGTGTGTGTGTGTGTGTGTGTGTGTGTGTGTGTGTGTGTGTGTGTGCGTGTGTGTGTGTGTTAATTATTGTGAAGGGTTGCATCATGTAAGGCCAGGGTTTCCCAAACTTTACAGCTTGTGACCCCAAAAATAAGGGTGCCACAGACTGGAGGTGGTTTAGGCATGTAATGTTACACACACACACACACACACACACACACACACACACACACACACACACACACACACACACACACACACACACACACACACTCTTCATAGGCCGATCCAAACTCTGATACAACATACACACAAACATGGAAAACAAACAAAAGCAGTTTTGAGTTTTGGGGCGGCAGTATCTCAGTCTGTAGGGACCTGGGGGTTTGGAGGTCAAGTCCCCGGTGCGGACTACAATGTGGAAGTTGGTCTGGTAGCTGGAGAGGTTCCAGGGTACTTCTTGAGTACTGCAGAGGTGCCCTTTAGGAAGGCACCGAACCCCCAACAGTGGGTGGATTCTCTCTCCTTCAGGATCTGCACGGCTTCATATTTTGAGTATAAAGACATTTTTTATGAGAGAGAGGCTATGTAAACCTGTGCTGTCTTATTATTTTGATTTATACAATTTATAAAATAATAATAATAATCACAACCAGCCAGAAGGTGATGAAGGATCATGTTTTTGAGGGGCTTAATAAACAGGCTGCTTTAATAACGGCTGTCGTCTGCACTGATGCTGATGGAGGATGTTTAGGATGAATTTGTGGCATTATTATTTTTTATATATTTATTGGGGATCTACGGGTTCGTTGAACTGCTCTTCTGAGTTTGATAAATAAGTTGAGCGTGCAGTCCTTAATGTCGTGAGATTTGAGCTGTGCGTCTGTTTGCACGTGTTGTTTAATATAACTCACAGCGTCTGACTGAGATTCACTTTAAGGGAGTGTGCAGCGTACTTTAGTGACAATAACAATAAAAGAGGTGAAGAATAAAAGGAAAAGTCAAAACTTGCTGAGAATCAGAGAGAAAGAAGTCACATGTTTGAGGACCAGGTCTTTAAACACAGCTGTGAACTATCGACAGATGTGAATAAATTATGATGAAAACACAGAAAACAACTAAATGAATGTGTTCTGAATCAGCAGAGGAACTGTTTGTGTTGTTTAAATGAGGTTTGAGTGACAGGTGTGACAAGATGTGTTTGTGGTGCTGTGTTTGATATGAGCAGTGTGGTTGTTTTTTGATGCTTATCACGATGCACTGTGTGCTGTGGTTTGTCGTCTCTGATTTTCTTGAAGAGTGTCTGTGACGTCCTGGAGCTTTAAACTCTCTCTCTCCCTCCCTCTCTCTCTCTCTTACTCTCTCCCCATCTCTCTTTCTCTCTCTCTGTGTCGGGTCATGTGTCTCTGCTGCTGCAGCTCTAACCTGCACAACCTCTCACTGTAGATTCACTCTGTGCATAAACGCTGATTTGAACAGAAGGCCGCTCCTCATTTTTCAGGGTTCACGGCAGAAACAAGATCTGACTGGTTTTTTTTTAATGCTCTAATGTTCAAATAAGAATATGGTCAATATTTTTTCCTTATAAAAAACACACACACACTTCTGACAGGCACCCAATCACAGCAGACTGTCTGTGACACACACTCCCTGTCTGTGACCCGGCCTGCGACTGGACTCTGTTTTGTCTTCTCGGTGTGCGCTGAGCACTCTTTGCTGCTTCTGATTTAAATGTTATTTATGTTTTGCTCCTCACCCCTCCGAGTTACCGCTCTGTTTTTTCACATGTAAACGAGCTCTACTGTGGGACGAGTCTCCGTAAAAAGAGAGCCGGTTTGTTTTATTAGTAACCAGACGACCTGATGACTTCAGCATCAATCAAATCAAAGCGGTGCCCCCTGCAGGTGATGATCCGAGAGTAAATCCTGGACCCAGACTCAGCAGGCTGCCCCGGGACTCTAAATACACCCCCTCCCTCCTGAGCAGGGGGGCAAAGAAAAGAGGAGGGGGGGGTGTACAGAGTGAACCCACAGAAACAACACATGACTCAGCAGGAGCCGCTTAGAGCTCGGCTGTGTTTGGATACGTCAGCTGATCGACGGCCCAGCTCCGAGCTGCAAAAACAAAAACTTTGAGGATTATGTTTCATTACGTGTGCAGAGTGCGAGCGAGCAGCCGCAGGTCGTCGTCGTCCTGCGACCGCTCCAACGCCGCCTCAGCGCGTGATTAATGCTGCTGCTCCTCTGAGCCTGCTCCACTTCAAACAGAAACCAGAAACAGACAAATGAGGAGGTGTAAGGGAGCTGTGGAGGGACACATTTCTGAACCTCTTCTCAAATGGATACTAAAACTTTTTTGACCTTTCACCCCACAGACACCCCTTACCTGTGTTGTGTGTGTTTGTTGTGTAGTGTAGGTATGAGGAAGTGTTACCCCCCCATGGTCTGGTGTCAGTTCATTGGTTCATATGTGTAGGTGTGTTGAGATTAGAGTCTCTGTCTGAAGGGAATCAGGTTTATAACTTTATCATTTGGTGCTGTGTCGTCTATAAAAAGCCGTGATCGTGCCGGTTTGTAAGATGTTTGTGAGAGGACGGGGTTAACCATCTGATGTCACACAGATGGTTTTATGTTGGTCATGACTCAGTGAGTCAACAGGCAGTAAATGTTGTCTAGTCTGTGGGATTGCCCCCCCCTCATTCTCATTTTGCATGTTGTTGTTTTTTTAGTGTGAAAATACACTTTTCTACCTCTGCACCTCACGTCTGAGTGTGAAGACCTGCAGCTCTGAACGTGGAGACATCCTGCTGTAGATTGATGACGGGGTCGGGCGATCAAAGAGCGAGGCACAGCAGCAGAGCCAAAACCACGGAGCCAGTGGGAGGTGATGGAGGAGGGGGGGGGGGTTAGGCTGTTTGGTCGCGTGGTCCATAACAGTCAGATTTATAGAGCGTGGTGTGGGAGAGACAACATGTCCGAGCAGCTCGTTAAATTAATTATTTATATGAGCGGTGAAGAGAAAATCTGAAGCAGATCCTGGCAAACCGTCTCTTTTTGTTCTTTCAGCCCCAAACTCTGTCCTCTTTTTAAATATGAACTCAGGATAGCGTTTGATAAGTACCTTACTTTGTGCCGTCTGTAGTGGCTGATATCTGTACATATAAAAAAATCACTGTGGAGAGAAATCCAGTCAAGTTCACTGTCTTGTCTGTCTTGTTTGGTTATTTTCCTCCCCGCCTGTAAATGCTGTTACACGCCACTTGGGCGTCACATGTGGACAATCATGGTTCCTCTTTAGTGGATGTTTTAAGTTTCAGAGCTCCTCAAAACATGTGTGTGAAGTGTCTTATTCTAAATCCACTCTGATCCTGTATTTGATCATGTCTATAAACCCCTCTATTTCAGCCCTGCTCAGAACAGGCTGTTTCTGTGTCTGTACCTTTAAATATGTAAATGAGCTGTGTCTGACCACGCCCCCTCTCTGGAAGGACTTGGGTGTACTCGGTCTTTCTCGCTCCATGTCCTATTGTTTACGGTGAGAAGGCAGACTCAGAGGGCAGAACAAACACCTAGCTGTGGGAGTGTCACCCACCTGGGGGAGGGGTTACTGCCCTTTGTGACGTCATAAAGGGAAAATCTCCAAACGGCCTATTTGAGCACACATTTTCTGAAATGTGGAGCAGGCAAAAGATGGAGAGGATGGACTTTTCTCATCATTAGGGGGTTTGTAGACGGACTAGAGACACATATTAGAGTTAGAGGAACATGGTGAAGTGGATTTTAGAGAATATGTGACCTTTAAAGTATCAAGAAAGTACACAACGATTTATCGGTTTAACACCGGTATCAGCTGATATCAGTCGACAGACTTTGTCTCAAAATAATGTGGCATGAACCGATGCCAGTAGCCGATGTTTCTCTGTTGTGCCAGATCAATTAAAGGAGAGATGTCAGAATGGGAGCTGCTACACAGGTAGAGTTGAGGGTTGGGGCCTTGCTCTCTGAGTTCTAGGGAAAGTGACCTGGCACCTCTCAGACCACCAGACCAACTTCTATATTGTGGTCCACACCAGGACTTTTTTAAGGAACCCCATGGCTTACATGAAGAACCCTTTGAATTCTGTTGAAAGGTTCCCCTTTGTGTCTCTGTGGAGGCATCAGCATACCCTTAAGTGTCTCTTAAGTTTTCCTTTTTTTTTTTAGGTAACTGAGTCCTTCTTTAGGTCCATGTTAAGGTCACCTTGAGCATCTGTTGAAGAGTCTTCTAAGAATCCACTTTCGGTATCCTTAAGTGTTTTTGAGGTACCGCTGTACGTCTATCAAAGGTGAGGCAGGAAATAGTTTGGGTATTGATTTAACCCTCGCTTACCTGTCTGAGGGTCTCTCTGTGATAGCTGCTAAACGTGAAGGTGTAGACGCTGTGATCATCTGTATTTCACTCTGAATGTTTCCTCTCAGACTGCTCAGAGGACAGCAGCTCTCAGCAGAAACACGTTTGCCGTGTCTTTGGCTCTGCCTCCCTCTCGCTCGCCCTCTCCCTCTCCCTCTCCCCTCCCTCCTCTCTCTCCCCCTCTTTAATCGTTGTATCGGCGCTGCAGGCTCCCCCGGGGACTCCGGCTGGCGTTTAGCACGCTGAGACGACTCGAGACCCCAAGGGCTCATCCAAAACCTGCACGCTCCAAGCTGTCCACGTTATTAGCTCCCTGGTCTCTGAGGACTCGGCACACGCCCGCACACACACGCACACACACACACCGGACACACACACACACACACCATGAGTCTGTGTTTCTCTTATTATTACATCGTTACCCCTCACTCTGGTCGCTCTGTCCTGGAGACACGCGGGTCCCTTTAGAAAGTGTAACAGTAATTACTGCATAGATTTGCTTTATCACCCGGCTGAGCTTCATTAAAATAAATCTTATTCTTCATCAAACAGATGTTTCTAATCAGTCTGAAATAATCGTTTTGTCTTTTACTGAAGCTCCTGGTGGGACCTGCAGCGGTTAAAAGCAGATTTCCATGACTGTCATTCTGCACCCATTCGATTTTACCTCGACTGTTGAAGGATTAATCCAATATGGAAGTGCTAAAAGTGAAGTGTCCACTTGAGGATCCCTCAGGTGGACACAGTCCACATGCAGCCTTTGTTTTTCAAAGTGCTCGGAGAAGTTGACTCTTTGATTGTGAAATGAAACCGACTAGTGAGATATGAAGCGATCTTTAGTCCTGCTTTAAAGGCTTTATATGCGATTTTTTTTGATCCAGCAGATGTCGCCCTTCAGCA
The DNA here is from genome assembly GCF_963584025.1 of Labrus mixtus. Taxonomy (NCBI): domain Eukaryota; kingdom Metazoa; phylum Chordata; class Actinopteri; order Labriformes; family Labridae; genus Labrus; species Labrus mixtus. Next base: position 18,357,412 of record NC_083628.1, on the reverse strand, counting down.
CCAGCATGAAACCAAAACAACTTGCGCTGCATTGTTGTGTTAGCATGCTAATGCTAGCGATCTTTATTATGCTCGTATCTTCACACTGCATGTAAATTTACCTGAAATGAGCGTGATCTAGAAACACAGTTAAGCAGTGAGTACAGTATGTTATTCTTCTTTTCTCTAGTCCCTCAATTAAACAACTTTTATACATGAGGGGAGGAGTCAGCTGCCGTCCCGGCGATGTAAACAAACTGAAGATATGACTCTGAAAACTCTGAAAACATCACAGACAGTGGGACTCAGATGTTACACCCATTGTAGACAGTCATGACTCAGAGTTATTTTCAGAGGACATACTTGATTTCTATTATATTTAAGTGTGATAAATCACATATAAAGACTTTAAGGGGAGGAGTTACTTGTTCCATGCACACGCTGATTATTGCTGGTACTAGATTAAAATACTGGATCATGTATGTTTTGAGACGCCCTCCAAGCGTCACTAACGTCAGACATCTTCAATCCTACACGTAGTATCTTTAAAAAAAGAAAAAGATAAGTGTTATATCTCCTCCTTCTCCCCCTGACATCCTCTGCTTTGGTAAACATGATCCTGCTGTGCTGCGTCTCGTACGAACACTTACTTCTCCTGCCATTTGGCTCCTCCAGAACCCGAGGTTGCCATGTGCAGCTTTAAGGGGGATAACAGTGAACTCTCCAAATACACTTAGCAAACAGAGACATCTTTGGTTTTTCAACGCTGCATCACTTCTGACAATCTGGAGCTCAGCAGAGATCGTCGGCTTCCATCTGACACGTTACAGACCGGAGGAGAGCGGCGTGTTTAACACAAAGACACACACTTATTCTATACATGCTCAACTTCAGAGCGACCTTTAAGGACTCACAGATCCTCTCATCCACCAGACTAATGAGATCATGTAGATACCTCGGGACCGGTCCGATCCTGGAGTTCATAATGACGCTGCCTGTTTGTTTAATACTCTGAACACCTTTAATTATTTGAGCATTGAAGCGTCTGCTGCTTCGTTCACCATCTTGGATTTCTAACATCCTCCCCAAACTTCACACTGAGAGGGATGTGTGTTAAAGAACAACTCAGAGCTGCTGAAGCTGGAGAGAAGGGGGGGGGGGGGGAGCCCCCCTGCACTGTCACTGATGTATTCTTCCTCATTCAAATGTTGGGACTGAGGGGGGGGGTCCCTGGGGAAATAAAGTCTGCCATCGACCCCACCCCTCCTTCATCGTGGGCCGTGTGTGTTTATGAGGGTATAAGTGGTGTTAAGTCCCTCGGCCTGCAGCGTGTTTATTAGTGTCAGGTCTGTACTGAACCTCACCATGAAGGGAGATGATGTCCGACCTTTGACCCTCAAAGATATGTGAGAGCAGCGTGTGCTCACACCAGGCAGGATGAAACCAGAAGTGAAGGAGTGTGAGGAGGTTATTCTTTTGAATAAGTCCTGAAGTTAAAACCTTTAATGTCTGCGTGGTGCAGCAACAACCAGAGTGCTGCATTCTTCTTCTTCTTCTTCTTTTTTTTAATTCTATACAAATAGAAACGTGGTGCAGCTCTCATTCTGCAGGCTACAACGCCTTGATGTTCACATGCTGTTAACTATGAAGGTATTTAAATGAGTCTTCACTCCTGTGTAGAGAGATGAGTCAGATGAATTTGCACCCAAACTGCTTTCCAAACTTTTGTTTACAACGTCCAGCGCAGCCTCCGTTAATCTCAAGCAGGAACAGAAAAAGCTGCAGAGAAAGGCTACAATCCTGCAAGCGGGCAGCCCAGATTCAAGTCAGCCCTGTGGTCCCCCCCCCCCCCCCCCCCCCCCCACTCTCTCTCTCTCTCTCCCTGGATTCATACTCAATCCACTGTCCTATCACATAAAGGCAAAAAGGCAAAAATAAACTAAAAAAAAATATTGTGATGATGATTCGGACTTGAGGAGCTGTGTGTGTGTTTGCAGAAATATAGTCAGTAATTTGCCCTGGAAAACTGTACTTTGCAAAATTCTGACATGGTCGATTCACATCAAAAACACAGAAGGCCTCTGAAATGATCAGAGCTCTCCAGGTTCTACTCTGATCCTGTGATGTGTGATACGGGTTAAAGTCGTGACCCTTCAGAAGAAGAAGATGTTTATCCCACTTACAGCACAGACGTCTGTCACAGTTTCCAACATCAGAGAGAGAGAGAGAGTTCAGCAGCAGAGCAGACTGTGGTTAATTTTAACAGGGGCGACACCCTCTGAACCACACACACACACACACACACACACACACACACACACAACTCAATAAACGCCCAAACATTTTGACCAATTTGTGTGTAAAGTTTTATTGGGGTTCTTCTGAAATATTTCTGCAGAGTTTGCAGAAACTCAAGATGTGATGCTTTAATCTCAAATACAGGAATAAGTCTTTCATTGATTTTATTTGTTATTGGTTGCTGTGTTGAGGAGCAGAATCATGGTTCAATCTCTGAAACGACCGTGTGAGGGTGTCTTAAAACCGTCTACCTTCTCTGGTCCAAACAAATCCAGATCATTCAGGACCAGAATCTAAAGTTAGAAGGAGGACATACTGGCTGCTGCATTGTTGTCAGAGAAGCCAGCACTTCAACATGTTTCCTTAATGTCTGATCATATAGTAAGCTCATAATTCTTTAGGTATCTTAAATTTGACTCCTTGAACATCAGCGAGAGTTCAGCAGTGAAGACGTCTTCGTTGAGACGTTGAGTGACAGTTTAGCCTGACGGGTGTGAAGTTCAGTGAGCACAAACAAGGAACTGAACTTCTCGCATGCCTGATCAATAACCACGGTAACAGTAAACAGGTGAGAGTTCATGTGCAGCTAACTCACCTGGATGACGGAGACAGGTGAAAAGAAGAAAAAGAAAAAACAGGCCTGAAGGAGGATGAGTCAGCGCTGAATGATTTCACTTTTCTCATTCACAGAACAGAAGCTGTGTTTGTCCTCAGTGACACTTTAAAATCCCCACATTACGGTTGTCATGAGTTTCGCCATTAATGATGTCACTCTGGGTCACCTGTTGAGCAGCGTTGCGAGATGTGTAGCTCAAAAATCTTAAATACTGCCCTCAGTAAAATCCCTAATTTCAGCCTCCGCCTGAAACGCTTCATTTCAGCTACTGTCTCTTTAAGGCCCGCCTCCCGACTTGCTCGCCTTCTTCCGATTGGCAGCCATAAGCAGCTGTACACACATCACAGGCTTTGTTGATGTCATGATAAATTAATGGAAAAAATGATCAGGAGTCTGATTTTGAAATTGACCGGACGCTCTGAGCGTTTCCTTGTCTGACTTCCTGTCCAGGTGAGTCGATCTATTCTGTCCAGCTTTACGCGTGCTAGCAGCGGCCTCCGTTGAAAAAAGACTCAGGGCATGTTTTTTAATAGAGCAGAGAGTTGTGGTGCTGCTGGCACCTGTGTGTGTGTGTGTGTGTGTGTGTGTGTGTCTGTGTGTGTGTGTTCTCAGTATATCAGCTGTAATAATGAGTGTATTAAATGTCTCCTCATGTTTTGATGTAAACACACTTTTCTCTCAGCTGTGGTTGCAGCGGTCGCCAAGTCTCACCGGAGTCTGAAGGTGATAACAGAAGTTATATGAAATGACTGTGATTTAATTTATTTCTTCTTCTCGTTCTTTGATCATTCCCATTGATTAGCAGAAGTCTGCACGCAGCACGCTGAGCGCCGACGTCTGAACTCTCGACGATCAATGACACGAGTCAGACAATAATATCTGCAGGCTCTGCGTGATTCATGCACACGTTCAGATTCAGACTGATTAGAGATGAACGACATCAAATCACCTGAGGCTGCTGTTAGATCACACACACACACACGGGGGGGGTCCCTCAGGTAAAGGTAAACATAAATATGAGCGCTGCATGTTGAATCAGGATCCATGAATATCTCTGTTATCTTCTCTCCGTTTTTCTTTGAAGCCGGTTTCCTCTGTGGTTCAAATAAAAAGTCTAGACAGAAATTCAAACACACACACACACACACACACACAACGTTACAGTGTTTAGGGAGGTGTCACTATTTTTATTTCCCTGTCATCATGGTAACTCGTCTTTCTGTCCGTCTCGCTCCGAGCCTCTTGTCCTCTAACAGACTTTAAAGGACTGTTTGATACAATAAGACTCATTTCTTTACACTGAGTTCACTTTTAAAAAGTTTATTTTTATTTACCAACATGCAGCACCGCACATCAGCAAACCTAAAGAGTATTAAATCATCAGATTGACTTAAAAATGGACCAGAGGATCTCTCTCCACCTGTCTCTCTCTCTCTGTGTCTCTAAAAGCTGTTTTCACATCTTCACTCCTGAACATATCTAGATCATTTCAGGAGGACTGCTCCGGAGAATCTCAATGTGAACTAAAGAGTGGAGAAGAACATACTGGAGAACAGGAAACATGCAGCAGCAGGTTCATTAGAGCACAGAGATGGTAGAGGTGGCGTGCAGACAGTCTATGGTCGTGCAGCGATCACAGAGCATAAACGTCACCACTCGCTCCAGGTGAATTCTCCTGATTATATCCTGCTGTGTTCTCACATCAGCTCACTCTGACTTTCTGCAGAATAAATATGAGGCGGCTGGAGGAGAAACTCCGGGTGAACAGAGAAACATTCAGCTGTTTGTGGATATTTTAGGATATTTTCAGAAGTCTTGTGCAAGTGTGAAAGCCCTCAGACTCTCTCTCTTTCTCTCTCCCTCTGACTCTCTCTCTCTTCCCCCCTCTCTATCTCTCTCTCTCTCCGTCTGACTCTCTCTCTTCCCCCCTCTCTCTGTCACTCTCTCTCTCTCTCTCTCTCTCTCTGTCTGACTCTCTATCACCCCCTCGCTCTCTATCTCTCTTCCCCCCTCTCTCTATCACCCCCTCGCTCTCTTTCCGTATGACTCTCTCTCTCTCTCTCTCTGTCTGTCTGACTCTCTGTGTGGTTCTTGGCATCTGTTTTTTCTTCTGCTTTGTTGCCAAAAGAAAACAAGTCCAACTCGGGCTCCCTCTCTCTCTTTTATCTCCTCCTCCCTCTCTTCTTTACAAAACTTTCAGGCTCTGCAGGAACGATGAAAACACAATCACCTCCACCTGATCAAACATGGACCTGAATGATAGAAGGTTTACAGTCCAGGATGGAGCATGCATTCAGCTCTCTGCTGAGTTCTGAATCAGGCAGAAAATATTCCAGAATAGGAACATTTTGATAAAATATGAGAGAGCAGGCACATTCATAATATTTAAAGTTACATCATTTAAAATCCACCTCTTCAGCTGCACGTTGCTGCAGTGGTCAGCGCTGTCCCCTCACAGTGAGGAGGTTCCTGGTTTGAATCCCTGTCTGACAGGAGCCTCTCTGTGTGGAGTCTGCATGTTCTACCCGTGCATGTGTGGGTTCTCTCCGGGTACTCTGTCTTCCTCCCACAGTCCAAACACATGCTCGTTAGGTTAACTGGAGACTCTGAATGTGACCATAGGTGTGAATGTGAGTGTGGCTGGTTGTCTGTCTCTGTATGTCAGCGAGCGACCAGTCCAGGTTGTAACCCCGCCTCTCTCGCCCCAATGACAGCTGGGATCAGCTCCAGCCCTCACTGAACCTGAAGGGACGTGTGACGCTGGGAGTGAATGAGAGAGAGAGTGAGAGGTCGTCTACCAGATCCTGAGTGACCTACACCTGGGAAAAAACTACTAGGAGGAGGAGGAAAGGAAGGAGAGGGAGAAGGAAAGGGATGAGGAGGAGGAGGAGGAGACAGATGAGGAGACAGAAGGGCAAAAACACAATAGCAGGCCCTGATGGCGGGAGGGCCAACACGTTGTCAAACATCAATGTGCACTGACGCTGTGCAGGCCTGAATGGAGAAGAATCCCTGCAGCGAGCTTGTCAAGTTTGAACTTTGTGAAAGCTCTCAGCACGTTTTTCACCTGGTTTCTGCAGACTTCTGTCCATGTGTACGACATAGTTCATATGAAGATGATGCTGCACCTTTACTCCCCCCCCCCTCCTCCTGATTGGCTGTAAGAATGACCTGGCTCTCCAGAAGGTGATTAGAGAGTGTTTAATAGACTGCAGGGATCATTTTCTGCTGACCGACATGTCGGAGGGGATTCCTCAGAGACTCTCGGCGCCTCGCTCTGACTTCTTGAGCTTTTGGCTGAGCAAACAGCTCATCCCCTCTCGGAGAATCCTGCTTTTATTTCCCCCTGCCTCTTCAACAATCATCCTTTGATTACTCCTACTAATTAAAACTCCAACAAGCTGCCACCCGAAGCCTCCGCGCACCCCCCTCCCAGACTCCTCCTTCAGGTCATTTGGCTCCCCGAGGAGAGAGAGCAAACAGGAGAACAGTGGAGGAACACACACAGTCTGTTTTTACGGCTTGGTCCTTTCTCCTCTCCTCTTATCCTCTTTAATCCTGAACCTCTTTATGCTTGTTAAGCTGCTGGAGCCGTGTGGAGCACAGGGCACAGGGCCAGGGGGTCAAGGAGGCTCCTCCAAAGACACCCCCTGCCGCCCCCCCTCCCCTGCCCCCCTTCCAGCAGTGGTGGTCCAGGTTCTCAGTGAAGAGAGCCGCATGAATCCTCCGCTGGAACAAACACTAAGAGCCGCACCAAACAAGAGTTGAAAGTAAATAAGACCAAAAGTCTAAAGCCGGACTCTCTGCTCCTTGAAGAGGCAGATTTCAGACCCCACACGTGTTCCACTCCAGCAGCAGCAGACCAGGATGTAAAGATCGTTTGAAAGCCTTAGCAGCAGTTGAGTAAGACGATTTTTACCTGAAGATTTACCAAGACGAGACGTTAAACGACCTTAAAATCTCTCTATTTGTGATGACACAAACGTTTTCTTTCCATTGACGAGATGAAATTGAAAAGTTAGTGGGGAGGCTGACCAAGCCTGAAGTCACCTGTCTGTTCCTGCAGGGGGCGCTGGAGTCCCATCGATGGCGGTCTCCGTGCTGGAAATGCTGTCTCAGTCTAACTTTCAGTCAACCTAACGACAGACTGAGAGCTGGAGCTGAGGCGGGTTTTAAACCTCCTGACAAACCGTTACACCGCGCCCACCTGTCAATCAGGTCAGCTACACGCCTTGTTGTGAATAACTCTTATCCTTCATCAAATCAAAACTGATGAGTCATCAGAACATTCACCCCCTGTACAGTGTGTGTCCATCGAGACATGAGCTAATCAGACCTGTTTGTTTTTTTGAACCAGGCTGTAAACATGTTAATCTCTGCTGTAAAAACAGACTTTTTAGAATGGGTGTGTATGTGACTTCCTGTGCTTCTGCAGCCAGCCTCTAGTGGACACTCGAGGAACTGCAAGATTTTACACTTCAGCCTCGGCTTCATTTTTCAACACCGCAAGTTGCTGCTTTTTTTAAATACAACCATGAGAGAAGAAGCGTGTGTGTTTGTGTGTGTGTGGGGCAGAGGGACAGAGAGAGCATGTTAACCCTTCAGTTTATATCATTTTAATAAAGATGAACTGTAAATTCATTGTCGGCTGTGAACCTGAGTTTCCCCTTCTCTTTACTCCCCTGTTGCTGCAGAAAACTCCTGAGTGGATGTGGTCATTTGCGTTTGAAGTCATCTGCGTCCTCCTCTGTGTTCATGTTTGTGTTTCTTCTTTAACAGAGTCTGACTGAAGTCCTGAGGCCTCGCTTTAAAAACTCTGTCAGCTCTCTGAACTCATCCGTCATGTTTCTGTTGTTTTCTCATGGCTGCGCTCGTCCTCCGTCATTCTAGTGCTGCTTTCATATTAATGGGTCCTGTGTGTCCTTAAAGAAAAGAGCAGATGGATGAATCCTGAGATTATATTTGAAGTAACAATAATTCACAACATCTTGACGTTACGCTGTATTCTTTTGGCATTATGATCCCTCTGTGTCGGCCATGTGTCGGCCATGTGTCGGTGAGTTTTCAGGCATTCAAACATTTTGCATCATTTAAAAAAAAAAAAAGACACAGCTGACCAGCACGCAGTGTGACCAAAGAGAAGAAGAAGACTGAACAAACCACAGACTGTTTACGAGAACGAGACGTGAGGAGAGCTGAGTTGATGTTTATAACGTTTATAACACAGATTATATGTTTTTAAGGACCGGTGTCAGCTACTGAGAGAACTAAAACCTGTACAGATGAATAAATCCTAACATGCATTAAATACCTGCTGACTGTGCAACTGCAAAACGCATTTAACTACAAATGGCTGCATGTCACCTGCCAATGAGCGCATAGTAACGGTGACAGACGAGAGAAACCGACCTGCAGCCGCTGGAATTATTTGCATTTAAAAATGTGCAGAAAATTCAGAAACCAAGGAAAGGAAACCAAATGCAGAGCGCCCCCTACAGGCCTGGAGCACTTCTGTTCAGATGGTTGGATTTGCAGCGTTTTTCTTTTGCACTCGTTCTCTGTGTTTGTGTGTTTTGGACTTTGCATTGTTTATGTTTCTGCAGCGCGTTTGTTCTTAACGCTGCTGTTGCAGCTTTTTGCAGCATCTTTTTTGTTTTTTAAATCTGCAGTGACGTTAAATCTTAGTGTTTGTTTTGGGCTTCTGCATTTGTTTTTATGTTGCTGCATTTCAGAGTTTCCTCGTGCAAATAATTCCAGCCCGTGCAGTTCGGTTGCCCTTGTCAGCCACCGTACATAATCAAATCTATTTTGTCATAAAGCAGCAGGAAGTGTGCAATGCAAAACTGCAAATCAAACTCTCTGATTCCTCCAAAAGTTTCAGCAGAGAGAAAGGGCTGCTGAACGGAGGAGGAGGAGAGAGAGGGAGGAGGAGAGGGAGAGGGAGAAGGAAAGGGATGAGGAGGAGGAGAGGGAGAAGGAAAGGGATGAGAGGGAGGAGGAGGAGGAAAGGGATGAGAGGGAGGAGGAGGAGAGGGAGGAGGAAAGGGATGAGGAGGAGGAGGAGGAGGAGAGGGAGGAGGAAAGGGATGAGGAGGGGGAGGAGGAAAGGGATGAGAGGGAGGAGGAGGAGAGGGAGGAGGAAATGGAGGAGGAGGAGGAGGAGGAAAGGGAGGAGAGGGAGGAGGAGGAGCAGTGCAGCTGTCCAAACATTGAGCCCTTTCTGTACCTGCCTTACAGTCACCTCCTTCCTCCTCCTCCTCCTCTGCCCCTCCACCGGTCCTCCATCCCTCAGTCAGTCTGCCTCACTCTGCTGGGTGTTGGGAATGAGCTGAAATGTGATTGGCCGAGCACATAGCTCTCCTTGCTCTTAACTAGCATAGGTATGAAGTTCAATCAGGGATGACGTCACAGACCGTCCAGTGGTTCATGATGTTTCTACATTTGGCCCCAAATTCTGAAATGCTTCGGGTTGAGTCCCTCCGGATCGTGGTTTAAATCTACGCTTAAATTAATGGACTTGTGGTTTATTTGATGGCATCTTTGAAGGATAAATAATGGGGAATAAATCAGGCCTCTTTTATTTGACAAAGAACATGTTGGTTGGTTCGCTGATGAATCCAGTTTGAAAATATGACTGACAGTCCTGTTTGCCTGTTCGGACATCAAACAGAGGGTTAAAATCGAGCACTAAACAACGTTTACGCTCATTTTCCTCAAACACATCTGGATCGTTTCTGGTTCTGCCATGATGTCATCGCAGCGTGCCGTCTGCTGTGTGAAGATGTTGCTGCATGGTTTTCTTTTTCTTTCTGTCTCCGAGGACGAAAGCGTTCCTGCCAATTCAGTGTTCCTTCAGCGACTTGAAACGTCTCCAGCTCTATTTGTTGATTTTTTTTTTTTTTTGTGAACATTTCTAACGAGGACGCTTCAATCTGTTCTCTCAGGACGATCCTCTCTGGTGATTTTCAACCAAGATCTCTGAAGGGAAAATAAGGTGGAGTTAATGGGAAAAGGCTATAAAATACAAAAGTGGGTCATGTTGGTGAAATTCTGCCGACACAAACACCGGCTCTCACCATCCATTCGTGGGTAGATATGGTCAAGTCAGGCTCTTAAAATCCAAGATGGCGACCGCTGAAACAGCCAGCTGAGGGCTTCACACTGGATATGTTGACGTTACGCTGGATACAACGACTTGTCACATTCAGTGTAATGGCCTCGCATCAGTAAAAGTAGAGAAAGTTTGCAACAACCAGGAGAATTATCAAGATTTCTTGTGTCTTTCTATCGAGGATTTCTAGAGTTTTGCTGAAGAAAGTTTCCCCTTTTGAATCACCATCTTTTTTTCCTCTGTGTCCTCAGGTTGTTTGCCACAAAGTGCAGCGGCTGTCTGGAGAAGATCGCCCCCACCGAGTTGGTGATTCGAGCTCTGGAGAGCGTTTATCACCTGAGCTGCTTCTGCTGCTGCGTGTGCGAGCGCCAGCTGCTCAAAGGGGACCAGTTTGTCCTGAAGGACGGCCAGCTGCTGTGCAAGAGCGACTATGAGAGGGAGAAGGACCTGCTCAGCACGGCCAGCGTGGACTGCTCCGACTCGGGTAAACATATCCAACGTCTGCATAACTCAAAACTCTCTAGATGAACGCTCAGTCCCAGATGAAAGTTACCTTCTTTGAATGCACGGGGAGATCTAAACCAATCAGATGTCTGTGTTGACAGATAAGAGCGAGGACGAGGATGTGGACGTGAAGTCGGATAAAGGACCTGCAGCTAAAGGCAGTGATGACAGTAAAGACCCCCGCCGGCCCAAACGCCCCCGCACCATCCTGACCACCCAGCAGAGGAGAGCCTTCAAGGCCTCCTTCGAGGTCTCCTCCAAACCCTGCAGGAAGGTAAATCCATACTCGCCATGTGATTGGTCGATGAGACTCTCGTTCTCTCACTGGATTACGTTTACTAGACCCTGTGTTGTTTTAAAGCCAGACCACCAATCACAGAGCTGGAAGTAAAGTATTTTCTGCCTAGCAACAACAGAGAAAGAGTCTAAGTGTAATCTTAAATTATAATGTGAACATTTCCACAAAGTTAACGCCGCCCTCTCCGCCGTCTTATTGGCTGAATTAGCTCGCTGTGCACGCACGCTGACACATCTGAAGGCTGACCTTCTGCTTATGTGCAGCGACCTCAGAGGAAGAGAAACGGAAACTGCAGATCAGCGGTTTCTTTTCTTTTCTTTTGAGGCGCCAACAGATGCAGCATTTTTTTTTTTGCACCAGGTAACTTTTATGGAAAAAGTAACGATTACTTGATGAACTAACACGTTATGTAACTCGTCATGACAAAAAAAGTAATCTGAGTACTCTGACGGATGACTTTGTAACGCGTTACCATAGACCGCTGTAGATGAGGAGGCGGCGTGCTCAGCGTGTAGGGAGGAGCAGCACTGTGTTTCAAACGTTATGCTTAACGTACCCCGTGCTCTGACCTGCAGGTGAGAGAGACTCTGGCTGCAGAGACCGGACTCAGTGTTCGAGTGGTCCAGGTCTGGTTCCAGAACCAGAGGGCAAAGGTCAGTTCCTCCCAACAAATTTCCTCATTCTGTGTTTTAATGATTGTGCTGGAGGGGATGGCGTGCTAGAGTCCAGACGACCACAGACCATTCTCTTCTTATTGAAACACGAGCGGGGGAGGAGTCTGTCCCCACGGCTTTACCCCGACATTTTCCTGCAAGCCTCCTACAGTCGTAACTTTTCTAACCAGAGCAACATTTGGATTTGATTTGCTCGTTCAGTGCGTCGCGGTGCACCTGTGCCTCTGCAGTCTTGGCGCTGAATCGCTTTTCCATCGAGGCCTGTGATTGGTCAGTATAAATACATCATCTCCTCTCTCCTCTCAGCTGGACGCGGTGGCTGGACAGTCAGAGGGAAAAGCATTTAGAGAGATTTTGTTGAGAAATTATCTGCATCATGCTCCGTCCTCGGGGGAATCGATGCTTTAAGTGGCTGCCAGTCGCTGATTTTCTGTCTTTAGAGGAGATTTCAGCTGTCTTACAGTCTTAAGGACTAAATTCAACTGTTCTCATCCAAAAAGAGAATCCACACTGGCATCGATAAACACAGGACTACAAATCCAAGGATGAGTCAGACACCTGTCGACTTTCTACCAAAAAAGTAGGAAAAGAAGATTTCCCATCATGCATTCTGGTGAAGGTGTAAATCTGTAGAAGTAATCTGCATTTAAATAAAACACTGATAAGGCGCCAATTTTAGCTTCCTGTTTCTCTCAAGCCGTCCATCAGAAGGAACAGACGAGCTTTTTCTCAGCAAAGAAAAATAATCTGCAAAAAAGGAGTCACATCAATCAAGAGCGAGCTTCGATATTATCTGGGACACATGATCAGGAATGATGATGATGACGATGTTAAAACAGCTTTTTAGAGCTTGTTGCAATCCATTTTTTTCTCTACTTGTTTGTGCTCAGGAAACCATGGCGACTGAATCGATTGGCTATGTGGAGTCGGAGCTGATAAATATTGAGCAGCACTTATTTAGTCTGATTTGTAGCGCTCTTCCTTCTGCTGGAAATGTTGTGAATGCAGAAGTGTAAATCAGGCTTTATAGTGCTCTTAAATCACAGACTACAGGGTCCTACCTTCCAGACCCTGAGTCCAGATTCACCTGTTGGTCTCGCGTAATCGATTTGGATTCTGTTTAACAGTCCACCCCAGAACGTCTTCCTGAGGATTTAGGCTCACAGTTTGCTCAGTCCATGTCGGGGTCAGCCCTAAACTGCCCTGGAAACCCTCCGCAGGGAGCTGTGGTGGTGGAATCCAACATTCACACTTTAAACCCAAACACTTCACACGTTGCCTTCAATCAGCTTTTTCTGTGTTTTAAGTTTTTTTTTTAGCAGTGATGAAACACTTAGAAGTCATATGATTCACTGTGTCAAGTCTCCATTTTCTTTTCACCCTAACCCAAGACTTCTCGTAAAGTCCCACGTGATGTGTTCCAGGGGATTACATGACAGGCAGATTTATTGTTGTTACGCAGATCCAGATCACATGTGATCGAGGGGTCTTGTTGTTTTGAAGCGTTCTTTTTTTTGCCAAAGGGTTTAGTTATTCAAAACCAGTTCTTCATCAGTTAATCTTCAGAGGATCAAGAACTGATAATCTGATGTTTGGTCGGCTTGGTGGCATTTGTGAGAATAATGTGAACAAAGTCTTAATATCCAACAAGCCGCTAACTGCTGTCAGATCTCAGTCGATCAGAGTCAGTCATAAAGTGTACAGAGTGACACAATATGCGCTGATTCTTCTGCACAGGGTCGGTGCATCGATTTTCTCTTTTAAAGGTCACATATCCTCCTCCTCTTCTTCAGTGTAAATAAGTCTCAGAGCTCCTCAAAACATGTGTGTGAAGTTTATTGTTCTAAATCCACTCTGATTCTGTATTTGATCATGCCTTTAAACCCCTCTATTTCAGCCCTGCTCAGAACAGGCTGTTTCTGTGTCTGTACCTTTAAATATGTAAATGAGCTGTGTCTGACCACGCCCCCTCTCTGGAAGGGCTTGGGTGTCTCGGGCTTTTCGTCCTATTGTTTACGGTGAGAAGGCAGACTCAGAGGGCAGAACAAACACCTAGCTGTGGGAGTGTCACCCACCTGGGGGAGGGGTTACTGCCCTTTGTGATGTCATGAAGGGAAAATCTCCAAACGGCCTGTTTGAGAACACATTTTCTGAAAAGTGGAGCAGGCAAAAGACAGAGAGGATGGACTTTTCTCATCATTAGGGGGTTTGTAGACAAACTAGAGACACATATTAGTGTTAGAGGAACATGGTGAAGTGGATTTAGTATCATATGTGACCTTTTAATCGATTGTTCGTTCTGTGTTTTATGTCTTCAACACACACACACACAGAGTTTCCTCCAGTTTGTTTGACAAAAACTTCAGTGACCGAGGATTAACTCGACCTTTTGACCTTTTTCACACACACCTCAAAGTTTAGTTAATTATTTTTATCTCTTTAAGAGGATTTATTCAGAGGAGGTTGACATCTGTGTATCGTTTGTTTAGTGTTAGCGACATGCTAATCTTGTTCTTGTGTTTATTTACCTACAGATGAAGAAGTTAGCGCGCAGACAGCAGCAACAGCAGGAGCAACACAGCAACCAGAGGCTCGGACCAGGTGAGGGTTTATCGTGTGTGTGTGTGTGCGTGTCTCATTGTTTGTGTGTGTGTCTCTGTGTGTGTGTCTCATGGTGTGTGTGTGTGTCTCAGTGTGTGTGTGTGTGTCTCATTGTTTGTGTGTGTGTGTGTCTCAGTGTGTGTGTGTGTGTGTGTCTCATGGTGTGGGTGTGGGTGTGTGTGTGTGTGTGTGTGTGTGTGTGTGTGTGTGTGTGTGTGTGTGTGTGTGTGTGTGTGTGTGTGTGTGTGTGTGTGTGTGTGTGTGTGTGTGTGTGTGTGTGTGTGTGTGTGTGTGTGTGTGTGTGTGTGTGTGTGTGTGTGTGTGGTTTAACTTCAGTCTGTTATAATTATACTGACTGTGCGTTCAGAGAGCGAGGTGCTTTAAATAATAATTTGTCAGATCTTCACATTATTCTGGAACAGTAAACAGAAAGTCGCTCCACAAACACTCGCCTGCGTCGCGTCTCCTTCAGATCGAGTCCGGCAGCGCCTCCTCTGCTGGTCAATATCCGTCTTCCTGCTGGTTAATCAGAGTGTTTCCGTGGCTGAGGCTGTAAAACGAGGATTCTCTGTGCAGCCTCCAGGCTTATCGTCTGTGCGGTCTGACGGCGGATATGAGCAGACAGTTTAGATAAGTGTCTCTGCGTGTTGGCAGGCGCTGCGTCTCTCTGTTCAGGGACGTCCTGTGTGTCAATATTGGCAGAGCAGCAGCTTTATCACAGTGAAGCTGCTGCTGTTAACCAAATGAGCTGAGCAAACCAGCAAACGGGGGATGTTTGAGGACGATGTTAGGATGAGATGAAGCCTCCTGCATGACTGGAGAGACATCTTAAAGATCAAACAGACGCTCAGTTTACACAGTGAATTTACAATAAGCTGATTAGACGGCGTGTGTTTAAAGGGAACGGTTGGTGGTACGGCGTCGAATGGATGTACAGGCTGTGTTTGCATCTATAGAGATGTTTGGAGCTCAGTGCTGCACAGGAAGACGATCCTGATTTTTTTCAAAGCTTTTTACGTAATGCCATATTCAGTTTAGATTCATACAGGCAGCAACACCAGAAAGTAGTCTAACATGCATACATCAGTGTGCAAAGTTAGAAACCTGCGACGAGTTCAAACAGGCCGGTGGCGGTCGTTTTTTTTTTTGAGGTAAAAAGCTTCAAAGAGAAGTCAGTGATCAAATGTTCCTCCAATGATTTATCCCCTCAGTCAACATTTTCCAAATTAGTTGATGGTCTTAATGTCTAGTTCCAAGTATTCTTCAGCACAGCATGATGTTCATTCAGAAAATTGTGGACCCACTAAGAGTCAAAGAGACCAGAAAAAGGGGGAGGAGTCAGGGTGGGGCTACCTGGGATTGAAATCTGCTTCAATAGCGATCTGAAAAATGACTTGTTCAAAGTTCAGTTGTACTGCCAGCTAACAGGTTGATACCAAAAGATGGTCCCAGGTAGAGTCAGAAGCCGTTTCCGCGTTCAGCATGCACTCCTTAAAATGTCAGGACGACCGCCCATGAGGTCGTAGAGGTGGCGTGCAGACAGTCTATGGTCGTGCAGCGATCACAGGGAATAAACGTCACCACCCCCTCCCACTCGCTCCAGGTGAATTCTCCTGATTACATCCTGCTGCGTTCTCACATCAGCTCACTCTGACATAATGCGGGAATAATGCTGCATTCAGGTGCTCCTCTGATGGTCCCAGTTCACGAGTTGAGAGTCGTACTTCTGACTTCAGTGTGTTCACATGCCTTCAGTTTCAGAAAGTCTGAATTTTGTAACAACAACAAACAGCGTGGATGCTACGAAGAAAATGTGCTGAATGACTCTGATGAGAGTTATATTTGAGCTAAAAGTTGATGTGAAATATGTAAATTAGTCTAAAGTATCTTAACATCAACTAAACATCTTTAGCCCCTCATGTGATGACGAATATGACGTCAAGTCTGGTGCCTCATTTTTTTCCCAAATTTGCAATTTGTTGTTCCAACTTGAGCAGCGATTCACGTGCACCTTCTATTTTCCGACACTTGTTTTTCTGATGTTTCTGACACCGGATGAATGCAGGGTCATGTTTGAGAAACTCTGGTTAAAGTCTGAGTGGAACATCGGTCTGTTTGCGTTCACACATGCATCTTTTTGTCAGGAGTCTTAACGCCATGACAAACAGCTTCAACATGTTGTTCCTCTGTGTGTTTCAGACGTGTTATCAGGCTGTATGGAGGGGCTGCTCAGCTCCTACTCAGGACCCCTCCCTCCAAACCAGCAGCAGCACCTGGTCACCATGGAGCACAACGGATACAACACAGACCCCTTCCAGCAGGGCCTCACCCCCCCACAGATGCCCGGAGACCACATGAACCCATACGGTGAGTTTCAGACTCCAATGATCAGTGGACGCTCTTCAGATGATTCTCTTTTTAATCTGAAATGTTCTCCAGTGAGAGACCTTTGACCTTTGACCCTGTTCATGCTGGAGAGACTGAAGCCCTTTAACTTTGTTAGAGGATGATGCAGCACATTTATAGGATTTATTTCCAGGCAGACACTTAAGGATGAAACTGCACAGAAGTAAAAACAAGTGTGAAAGTCTTTGTCTTCCTGTGAATCTTTGTTTACTCGTCTCTTTTGAGTCCCAAACTTAATGCGAGTACAAACCTTAACCACGAGAGTAACTGATGGCATTAGACTTTTATTGTGCTTTTCAAAGTACTCAAAGACGCTTAACAGAGAAGAACAACAAAACAAAACAAAGACGAGATAATGCAAGAGGAGGAGAGTTGAGAATGTTAGTGGTTATAGGTGATGTTGAAGAGGTGAGATTTTAAGGATTTCTTGAAGGAAGGAAGTGAGTGAGGGGTGGGGGGGGGGTCTTTAGGGAGTGAGTTCCAGAGGTTGGGAGCAGCAATGGAGAAGGCCCTGTCCCCCCCGGGGGGAGTGTGCCGGTGGAGGAGCTCAGACAGGTGAGGGGGAGAGCCAGCTTTGATGATGAGGAGTTTGATGTTTTTGAATTAAGTGTTTTGTTTTGTTTTCATTAATGCTTTGTGAAAGAGGCGCAGATATTATAAGATTAGTCTTCTTTCTGCTCCTTTTCATTCAAAATTTGAGATTTTGTTTTGCTGTTATGAAGGACGGGGGTGATGAGGTCACGGGTGCAGGGGGTGTGTGAGCAGGCGAGCAGCAGAGTTCTGGATAAATTGTGTAGCTTCTTGAGCGTTTTGGATGATGAACCGTAGATGAAGGAGAGGAAATATTCTGAGAGGAATCAAGATTAAGATCTAAATTTGTTCGACAGCAGCCTCGTTCTGAGAGGATGAATCTGATGTTTGTGAAACTATTATCTCCTGGACACGAATGAAACGTAAACGCTGCACATTTCTTGGTCCATAGCATCCCTGAGTAACGCCCGTTCATCTGTTGAGTTTAAGAAATTAGAGCGCAGCTTCACTTCAGAAGTATAACCCTAAAAAACAAACTGATTCACTTGTGAGTTATTCACATTAACGGGTCTGAAGTTTGCAGAAACGTCATCATGATGCAGATTAGTAAAAAGTTAAACGTCGAGCTTTGTCGGAGCATTTATTTCTGATGCACTCAAGGAAGTCAGGAAATCTAAACGCTGAGTGTCACAATTGACTGGGTGACACTGAGTCAAGCGGATATGTTGCTGAAGTTTAAAATATTTGATCTACAAAAGAGTGTTAGCTTCACTTTTATTCAGATATCTGATACTTAGGACAAATAAATAATTGTCAGGTTTTTGCCGATGGGAGCCGGTACATCGTTAGCTGTTTCTAGTTATGAAAAACACGCTGAACTCCGAGTACCCCCCTTTGACAGATTCTACATTTGTATCTCTAAATAATTATCTCTGACGACTCTCCCTCCTTTGTTCTCTGACTCACTGTGCCGGCACACATCCAGGTTAACCTCACTCCCGTTTTACTGGCGGTGCAGACGATGAACCAATAAGGTGCGACGGCTCATTAAAAATGGATGAGTCATCAAGTTGTCAGCGTTTAAACACAGTCAGACCAATAAAGGAGAGCGACACCCGGGAGAGCAGTTACACACCGCCGTGAAATTAAAGTGAGCGAGGGCTGTCTCACACACACACACACACACACACACACACTGAACCACAATATGTTTAATATCTATCTGAGCAGAGCCCACAGTGTTCCTGTTAACAGAGCGCATTCAGTCTTTCTGTCATGTAATAAACTGTGAGGTGCAGATGGTGTTTGAGGAGGCAGCTGTGACTCAAAGCACAGGACAACAACATCTCCCTTCTCCTGTGACTCTGACAAACTTTGGTTTTCACAGGAATAATGAACGCAACGCTTTGCAGTGCAATGAGAGTGAGTGCTGTCAGATAGGGCCCTCTAAAGCGGGGTACACGCTACACCGATTCCCCACCTTAAGACCAAAGTCAGCAAAGGCCCGACTATCTGATGGATCCAAAGATTATCTTGCCAGATTCTCCTTTGGTGCGAGGTGTGTGAGGAGTGATTTTAACTTCCACGATCTGCTCGGAAGACGATCGAGGCAGCCCCCCGATTTGAAATCGTAAATATTAAATGTGTTCAATATTTACGATCAGACGTCCTCCTGTTGTGTGGGTAGAACACAGAGGACGGCCGAGCACGGGCTCTGTGAATTGTCACATGGAAGAGAACATTAGCCAGTCAGGAAGCAAGCAGAGTGAAGCACAAAAAAACATTACCATGGCGACAACAGCAAAAATCTTTTAGTGTGTGCCTGGCCTTTGGGAGGTTTCTACTGTTATTGCAAAATTTGCACATTTTGAGCCACTGCCGGGGTCTGAAGTTTGTCAGCCCTCGGCTGGGCCCCGTACTGGCCTGGGGCCCCGAGTAGTAGCCTGCCTTGCCTGTTAACAAGCAGCGCCTCTGCTAGCATTTAGAGAAGGTAGCATTTTGTAGATTATCAATCCAGCATGGCGATCTGAGCAGCTGTCAGTTTGTTTACATGTTTTCTGCCCTCTAGCTGTGAGTTAAGCGAATGCAGCTTTAAGGAGCTTTAAGCCGAGATGTTTCAGTAAAGTGGACTTCCTGTCTTCTCTGCCTCACAGGTACTGACTCCATCTTCCACGACATCGACAGCGACACATCTCTGACGAGTCTCAGCGACTGCTTCATGACCACGCCTGATATAAACTCGCTGCAGGGAAACCCCATCGACCGCCTGTACTCCATGCAGACCTCGTACTTCGCCTCCTGAGACCACCTTTGGTACCAACAAACCCCCCCCCTTCCACACTTCCTACCAAGCCATAAACTGTGCAGACGCAGGACAAGCAAGCGTCTGGATTCTCCTGCGAGACAAGAATCAGGGTCAAAGCAGGGAAGGACTGAATCCTCCAAATGGACCTGACTGACCTTCAGAAGCCAAAGGAAAAGAGAACACTTGAAACTGAGACAATAAATTCTGCTTTTTCAGATCGGTTGGGTTTGTTGGAGCCCCATATTTGTACAGACTTCAGAATGGGACTTTTTGCTTGGGTCGTGAAAAGAAGGACGCCAAATTAAAACCTGAGATTTCGACCAAATGAAAGAGTTTTAGAAACATTCGGCTCCATTATTATTCCGTTTGTTTTTATGGGACGATTGTGATGGTCACCTGTTCCTGAATGTAAATAATGTTCCATAGATAATTACTGTTCTTCAGAAACATCCACTTCTGCATGTGTGGATGGACAACAAGTTATTTATTCCTCAGCTCTATGACTCAAACGTTTCTATTTAAAGAGCAGAAAATGATCCCATCATAACGTTCAAACGACGAGCATCACTGATCGTTTCTGTTTATCTATATATTATTTGTGTCGTTTGAATGTGTAAATAAGCAACGCTCTGCTATTTATTTTGTCAATAACAAAGAGTGCATTTTCAATTTGCTAACTTATGAAAGGTGTTGGTATTTCAAATAAAAAATGCAGTCCTTTGAATTCTATTGAGGTGATTTTATCCATCAAAAACACCCTGAAGATGCAACATGTTTGTAAGATTTACGCCCCGGGACAGAAACAGGCGAGTTAAGATGGCCACACACTAGACCAGTGGTTCTCAACTGGTGGGTCGGGACCTAAAAGTGGGTCTCAGAGCTGTTTTCAGTGGTACAGGAAGGTTTTGTTCAGTTTAGTTTTTTACCGTCTGAGGTCCAAACTTCACAATTCTTCACTGAATAAATCTGATTGATTGAAAAATATCAGAAATTTGAGTCGTGATTTTTCATGAAGGAGTTGGTGCTTTGTCCTGAGGTTTGACCAGTTGAGAACCACTGCACTAGACGATTTTAGTTTAGGTTTATTTGGGCCCTGATTTGTCCCCCAGAACGATCGGGGGCATGGCTCGATTCGAGGCTTGTCGTATCCTATTTTTTGTCCTAAAAACCCTCCAGTGTATGGTGTTACTTCAATTATTATCGAGTCAGAGCCTCCCCGACCTGGAATCATAAATATCGAACATGTTTGACATATATTTAATTTCAAAGCACAAATACATTTTACCCTTTGGGAAAATGTGTCTTGGACTCAAAGTGCTGCAAACATTCAGCAGATGATCACATACCCATGCAAACAAAAACTATAAAAGTTTACTTCTATAAAAGTGAGCTTCCATGTCCCTCAGTAGAGCATGACCTAACACTCTGTTTTTACCCAAAGTGAAATGTAAAGTGAGCCACCGTTTGGCCCTTAAGCTGAGTCTGATTATCCGCAGCTTCTTTACTTTCTGACCTGTAAGACACACAGAAGTCAGACGCGTTCAGGTAGAAGCACTGACACCTCTGGTTTTTAATCCAGTGTCCCCTGCAGGCTGACTTCTCTTCTGGAGATATACTGTATGTGTGTGCAGGTCAGAATACACACACCTCTCGACTTTGTTTCATCACCGACACACTGCTACAATATTTACCCAGCATGCATCAGATCCTTCGTCGTCTTTGTGTGAGCTGTGAGTGGATCACTTCGTTCCGCCCCGTCGAGCTGCTGGCTCAAAGACAAACAGACGCCGCTCTGCCAAACAATTGATCATAAAAAAAAGTGATGCGAACACAAAGAGCGCTCATGGTTTGAGTTCAGTCAGCTGGAAGTTACAGAGCGAGACAGATGTCAACGGCTTTCTGCACGATGAAACCTGCCGCCCGACAACGCTTGGCCTCCACGTTACCGACAAACAATCCACAGGTGATTCAGAGGCCAAGGTGACAGAGCAGGATCACAGCTCGTTAGGTTTGATCAGATACAGGAAGGGCTTCACAAAACACTAACAGCAATATATTAATATGCAAACATGCCAACAAGGAGCTTAAACGGCATGCCAGGTCCCAGTCTGATGACCTGTTAGCGAGGATCAGTCCCAGTTTGATGACCTGTCAGCTGGATCAGTTTCAGTATCTGGTTGCCTGATTAACTTTCAGCGAAGGCGCTTCTTGTCAACAGGCAAGGCAGGTAACTGCTTGGGATCCCATGTCAGTAGGGGACCCCCAAGTGCTGAACAACTTTCAACCACGGTAGTTTATCTCAAAATGTGTTTGCAATGACAGTAAGGAACCTCCTTAAGGGGACCCCATCTGACAGCACTCACTCTTATGTTATGCTGCCAAGCGTTGCATGCATTATTGCTGTGAAAACCTCAGTTTGTCGATGATGAAGAAAATACTGAATATTAATTGAACAAACGTTTAGTGCGAGTGTGAGTTACAGTAAAGAACCGGTGAGATTGAGTTTACAGTTGAGGCAGCGCCGTCTCGTAACACGTCTGCAGATTTGATCTCGTTCTCAGGAATGCGTGTCTTCACACACGCCACATTCTTGGCTCTGTCGAGTAAAAGTGAGATAAATAGTGAGTGTTTGTTGCCGGTGTCCCTCAGGGCTCCGCTCCGGGCCCACTGCACCGAGCTGTGAGACATCTTCTGAAAACACGTTGCTTCTCTCGCGTCTTATCATCCAGGTAAATCTGACTACACAGGTGTGAGCAACCTGTCCATCAGAGACGACGCTCCTCTTCACCCCGAGGATACCTGTGCTGTCAGAGGCAGCGCTGCCACATGCCGACCCTGGGTCAGTTTGATCCGGGGAATACGCTCGACTCAGTAACCTGCTGCCCTCAGTCACATTACTGCCATACCTGTCCTCACCTGGGAGAGACTCTGTGTCCTAATAGAGCGAATGTGAGCCAGATGAATGTGAGCCAGAGGGCAGGTAGACATGAACGCTCTCTCTCTGCTTTGAAACCAGAGCTGACACTTTGACACTTCTTGTCAGACTCCTTCTCCTCTTTGTAACTAAGTGTTCACAAACCTGACAGTTTGCATTCACTCAAACATGTCAGAGATTTATCTTCAACACAATACAAAGATTATTTTAATCATTATCCCGTTTTAAGGAACCTTAAAAGACTAATTATTTGTGCTCAATTAATTTGTTGTGATTTGGAGAAAACGTCTTGGAAGACGGCAGGAAGAAATTGTGGGGATGAGAATCTAACCTGAATCTTTTTTAGACTTCATGTCTGTTCTGAGAGTAATGATACATTTGCATGAACCCAGCTGTGAGACTGTGTGTGCATGTGTGTATATTTAATTACCACAGAAAGAGAACAAAGTGTTTTTAATTCCTTGTAACTGTAAGGGTCATCACAATACCAGAATTTCAGCTTCGATATGATGCCAGTGAAAATGAAAAGATAATGATACCTTTTTTGATACCACAGGAACCAAATTAGAAGATGCAGGCCCTTAATTTTTTTTTTCTGTTCTTTAATGTCTTCATGATTTCAGGTCGCCTTCATGTCTTTTGCATGGTTTTACTTTGCTTTCTTTCTGCCTCTTTAAGGTCAAGAATAACTCAGGACTGCAACAGTAACTTTAAATCAAAGGGTTAGCATCATAAGTGCAAATTCACCAGATTCATATTTCTACACTACATAAAGACAGAAGCAGTTTAGGAAGTTCGGAACAGTCAGAACATCTCTCTTCATGAGATGACTGACATGCCTGGGAGCACACCTCGAGGAAGATCTTTCAGTTCTTCGACAGGCATAGACCATAAGCATGCAACTGCTGTGATCTCCGTACACCTAATGAAACGGCTTCTTATTATTTTCTGTTCTTCTCTGCTCTTTAGTTCATACTGTGTATGAGTCAAACTACATGTAGCATTGATGTAAAGCCAAACATTCTCATTAAAGCATCAAAAGAGTCAAGCTTAAGCGGCGGACAAATTTATCCTTTGCTCGAGCTGCAATCACTTGTGTCCTGCATTGTTGTGTTAGCATGCTAATGTTAGCGCTCTTTAGTTAGCTCGTAGCTTCACATTGCATGTAAACTGACACAGAATGAGCGTGATCTAAAAACTCTTACTAACATCCAAATAATCAGTGAGTATGTTCTTCTTCTCTCTAGTCCTTGACTAAAACAGCTTTTATACACAAGGGGAGGAGCCGGCCATCCCATCCATGTAAACACGACTCTGACAACAACACAGCCAGCTGGACTCGAGCTTCTCTCTCATTGTAGACAGTCATGACTCAGAGATACATTTACACAGGATAAACTGGATTTATGATATATTTATGTGGAACATGTCGCACATTCTGCCTCTAACTGGTATGATGAACATAGAAATGTACGTTTAATTATTTCCAGGTCGAGTTTTATTGAGGTAGAATATCTTCTATAATCTCGTTTGCTCTTGAAGTTCACACAGAACAGTTGTTATAAATTTAAAGTATGTGTTGTCATGGTGATTAGTAATAAACACTCAGCTGAGATTAGGAAATGATGGCGGTCGCGGTTAAAGAAAATAAAGCTGCCTGTAGGAAACTAAAAATTAACAAATGGCTTAAATAGTGTGAGAGAATGTTATTTTACAGCCGTACAGGTCCAAAGCAAACACGGTGTCTCGACACAGAGCCGATGTTCGAGTCTAAAGTTCATGTTCAGTTAGCAGTCTGTCAGTACGGAGGCCCCTGAGCTCCTGTTGTGTGCAACGCGAGCTGCTCGGGCTGATTTGTTTGTTTTATGAGGAGAAACCTTAGCTCCCGCTTCCCCACATGATTCATTAATAACAGCGTGACATCATCAGCATACAGAGAAAGAGCTCTGTCATAAACATTAAAGATGGCTGACACCTGTCTGCAGCCATGTTAGCACGCTGCTGCTATGTGCGTGTGTGTGTGTGTGAGAGAGGTCTGTCCTGCTGTTACCTGCTCCAGGTGAGACTGAAACGTGTTTGTCAGCAGCTGGCACACACTGCGGGTTTAAACCCTGAGAGCTGACTTTATGTTTCACATGTTGTACTTAGCAACCAGGTACACACACTGATGCTGAAATACACGAGCAGGCATGATGATGCATGGCTGTCGCTGAAAAAGATCAGGACCTCGAGGTCATTTTAAGACCAACACGGACCAAACCGCATGAATCCACCCAGGTAGACTGTTACCTTCTAACACGGCCCGTGGGACGAGTGTTTCATGAATAAGTGCCTCAACAGATGGCGGGACACTTGTCCTAATATCTACACATTCAACTCGTTGTTGCCGTCTTTGTCTTTTGGGCACATTGGCGTGATTTCCAGCTGCAAAAGAACGGCAGTGAACAAAATCTTTCAGTGGCTGCAGGTGAGTGAGGTGAGTGTTCTAATCGTTTCTTTATTTGTCATATTATGTTGTGATACCTTTTCAAAGACCTCAGAGGGGAAGAGCGATCTCTCTGTGCTCGCAGAAAGGTTGAATCCCGTGACAGTCGGACGGCTGCGTCTTGATTGTATTGATTGTTTTTTTATTAGTCTGGGGGTAAGACGTGCAGAGAGGCTTCTAATAAAGGTGTGAGCTGAGAGACTTGAGTCCACACGTAGGCGGGTATTTTTTTAAACTGAGGTTTTCCTCCTCCATGATTCACCTCATAGAAAAAGAATCCCATCCACACACGCTCAGTCCTCAAAAACATCTTCGCCCACATGAAAACACAGTTACTGCCGTCATGCCGTCACAATGTTCTCGCCGTTCCTCTGCAATGACCATTTCATTCACAAAGTCGTCCATTGAGGCGTCTCTGCTCGTCAACATAGTGGGAGAGTAACTGTGTGTGCATGTGTGAGCATGTAAAAAATCCAGTTAGCAACGTTAGCACCAGCGCTAGTTTAGCTACGTCTGCCATCGCTCTAATCTCATGTAGACTAAAGAGACAGCGTCACACGATGACGTCACACGGAGGAGAAACCGGCGCACAGCGTGACGTTACAAGAACTAAACTCTGTTTTCCCCGTCTACACAGAAACACCTTAAACAGAGTTTCTGAACATCTTCACCCTGGAAGGAGTTTTGCTAAAGGAGAGTTTACAGAGACTTGAAACGCTGTTTGCGTACGAGAGACCTAAATGCAACACCTACATGTGGACGAGGTGTCAGTCACTTTGCCTGCCAGCCACGCCCCCCTAATCAACCAACGCAACTCACCTGTACCACAGCTGCCGCTCATCTGCAATCAAGCCCGTATAAAAGCCCCTCCTGGTCACCCTGTCACTGCCAGATCGTTCAAGACTTTCCAGCCTCTCCTTGAATCGACTAAACCAGTTTACACTCTCCCAGCCTCTGACCCGTCTTCTCTCTTTGCCCTCTTGGTTAGTTCTGTTGTTATGGACCTTACCTGTTGCTGATCTCGCTGCCTTCTTGTTCATGTCCTGCTGTTATACGTGTGCTGCTTCTGGGTTCAAAACACTACCCGTTACCCTTCAATAAATTAAACTTTTCCATCACATACAAAATCCTCCTCACTGAACAATCTCTTTCCCACCAATACCCCTCTGACCTCCTCTGCCCCTCCACCCTCTGATCCTCGGACGCTGGTCTGCTCTCTATTCCCCTCCACCAGCCTACGGTCTTTCGGGGTCAGAGCCTTCAGTGTCAAGTCAGGTCACATTTATTTATAAAGCACTTTTAAAAACAGCAGCAACTGACCAAAGTGCTGTACAATACATTAAAGAAACATTATACAGGAGTTCCCAACATCCACAAAAACAGAGAAAGCTACAAAAGGAACCTGAGAGAAACGGTCTATTCAAAAAAACATGTAACATGTAAAAATATGCCTTTAGACGGGACTTAAAGGAGTCAACAGAGGATGCAGACCTGATGGGATGAGGGAGGCTGTTCCACAGTTCAGGGGCTTGAACTGCAAAAGCACAATCTCCTTTGAGCCAGGAGGCCCATGTGTGACGATCTTAGGGGCCTAGAGGAGGGGTGTGGCGGCCCCCTGTCCCTCTCTCTCTCTCTGCAGTTATCCACAATGCTACATCCCAGAACATGTAGGACAAAACATTTGAAAAGCCACCTGATTTTGCTGTGTTCAGGACTTCCTGAGAGCATGCGTCGTTGTGTGAGGATGAGACTCTAACACGTCTTTTCCTTTCTTCACATCTCTGCTTTTTATTTCAGCTCGCTGTAGTTCTGCTCAGTCCTCATGAAGACATGATTTAACCTTATCAAACTTTAAAAAAGGTGTTGTATACATTTATTCCAGTAATGATGCATGAGGATTTAACCCTCCTTGTTGTAGTTGTTGTTGTGTATATTGCCCCGTACAGTATATGGCAGTGGGCATGATTAACATGAGTACTGTACCGGCCCTGAAACAACCTCTAAAGGCAGAGTGACCCGTGCTAAAGGTGACTCCTCCCCGGGGAAAAGGCGACACCAGTATCTTCCTCCTGGCAGCGTGCGTACGGTGTAAGATGTTTTTCATTATGTTAAGTTCCGCCTCCTCCCTTCCTTTCTTACTTTGTGACCTCAAATCCTTCCCTATCTGCCTTAATGGAGGACCTTAGGTTACCTTATGCCGCCTCTCTTCCTGTCTCCTCCTTCGACCCGGAAATTATCCTCCTGCGACCTTCCAATTCCCTTAAATGCACCTGCAGGAGACGGGGGGCAGAGGTAGTTCTGGAGTGCTCTCATTGTACGTGTTACATTTAGGACGGAGCATTGAAGAGTGTCAAAAGTTTCCCCCTACACAGCCGTTTTGGATGCCCCTTGGTTTGCCAGATATGAGAGCAGTTATCAGGTCAAACCAACAGGTGTTGCAGTGATGGAAGCGGGCAAGAGAAGTGGTTCAGATAGAAGTGATTGTACCCGACCTAAAAAGCCTCTGCATGTTTCTAATAAGCTCCACGAGCAGAAACGTGCTCAAACTAGGATCAATATTGGAGATGCTTTTGAAAAATGAAGAGAGGTTAGAACACAGAAAGGTTTACAGACCGATGCAGAGCTGGATAAACACTGAAGCTTCAGTGTCCACCACATGGTGACCTGTGTGAGCATGGACTCTAGAGAGGAGGGGGGAGGGGGAGACAGCTCTCTACAATGTTTAGAATCTGGACTGCAGTACCCATTCTAAACACTAGGTGTCAGAGTTACATACTGCTCCTTTAACATGAGACTTGAACCATCACAGGTTATCTCAGGTACTCTGACTTTAATGAAAACAAAGAGAAGAAGAATGCATTGAATAAAATGTGTTGCACTAGATACACATGGTTTGTATTTTCTCCTCTAAATCCCACTTAGCTGCAAACGGAGCGCTTCAGTGCGGATATCCCGAGTTAGATACACGAGAGATAGATGGGATCCAGCGTCCTTCCTGAAGCTGCTGTCCTCCAGACAAACTCGCCGTCCTATTAAAGCATTCAGGACACGGAGGCGGTGCACGCTCCAGGCTAAGACCTTTACTTTGAAATTTAAATGTGCTGCATTCAGAGAGTTGGAGAAAATATTCTCAGAAAATGGAGAAATATTTAAACCACCTCAAGAAAGTACTGCTGTCTTCACTGACTAATGCAGTTTGCTTTTAAAGTAGTTCATGTGTAGTGACTGATTAAAGATCACATCCATTTATCCCACAGTTTCACCCAATAAGAAAGACCCTGGAAACTTTTTTTTACATTTTTTTTTTCTCTTGTTACAAGAGGAGTTTGTTCCTCTGGATTTTTGACCCTTTTTGACCTTTTGTGTCAGTCCAGTATAAATTGCTTTATAACAGCATGTGATGTCGTTGTTGTTGTTGGAAACGTAAAGACTAAAGATTTGCCGATATGACTTCCGGGTCAAAGCCTAGGTTGTGTTTAAGCAGCACACATTCAAACTACAGACTGTAAATACAAAGTTAGCTGAGTTATGTCACCCGTCTGTTCCTGCAGGGGGCGCTGGAGTCCCATCGATGGCGGTCTCCATGCTGGAAATCCTGTCTCAGTCTAACTTTCAGTCAACCTAACGACAGACTGAGAGCTGGAGCTGAGGCAGGTTTTAAACCTCCTGACAAACCGTTACACCGCGCCCACCTGTCAATCAGGTCAGCTACACGCCTTATTGTGAATAACTCTTATCCTTCATCAAATCAAAACTGATGAGTCATCAAAACATTCACCCCCCGTACAGTGTGTGTCCATCGAGACATGAGCTAATCAGACCTATTTGTTTTTTTTAACCAGGCTGTAAACATGTTAATCTCTGCTGTAAAAACAGACTTTTTAGAATGGGTGTGTATGTGACTTCCTGTGTTCCTGCAGCCAGCCTCTAGTGGACACTGGAGGAACTGCAGGGTTTTACACTTCAACATCGGCTTCATTTTTCAACACCGGAGGTTGCTGCTTGGGTCAAACTGGTGTGATCAACACTAAAATTCCTTTGCCTCTGGTCTGAACAAAGCTCACAGACATATGGATATATACGCTGCCTTAAAACTGTCATAACACACACGTCCGTTTTAAGTGTGTGTGTAAACTTTGAACCTCGTCTGCGTGTGTTTCCTCAGAAAACAAACAGGCCTCATCCCTCTTGTGTGCTCTGTGACCGAGCAGGAGCTGCAGCAACAAGCCTCGGATCCCTCCGTCTTTGCACAGGATCACTCACACAAACCACGAGATCCAGCGGGGTTCATCCCCAACAGGTGGAAACACTTCATGGTTTAATGAAAAGATGATTGGTTTGGTTGGTCCGATCTGTGATCTGTTACTCAGCGTCGCATGTCACTGGGGCTTTGATGAAGCCAAACTACGACTTTAAATCTGAATGTTTTTATAAACAGGAACCTAGAGACATTAAAAAGCAAATCATGCTGGGAACATGAGCATGCTGTCTGCTCACATTACACCTCAAACAGGAGGAGGAGGGCGTCCGTCTTCGTCTACACCTTCTGCCAGAAAAGCGAAGCTTGGATAAAGTCTTTGCAGCCCGGCGTGACCCTCGCCTCTGCCAGAAGCGCCTCCAGTCACCCTGAGCTCCCTGGATCACGCAAAGCCGCCCACATCCCCGCAGATGCTCTGACCGCCTGTGAACGCCATCCAGATGCTGAAGATCTCAGTTCCTATCTCGTGGATCCAACCTGGAAGGACCCAGAGTTCAGACATCCTCCGTTAGCTCATCTTCAAAAAAAAAAAAAAAAACGTGTCTGGAAGTATTCCAACGTTTAGGAATCCCTGAGTTTAAGGAAACCAAAGAGGCGTTCAAAAGATCAACGCAGGCCGAGCGGATTTCATCTTTCAGTTTTTATTTCTTTGATTTTATTTTGGTGACGTTTTGCACTTCTGCTTTTTCTTTTGCAAAGTGAGAATTTAAAAGAAACGCCTTGAAGTCACTCTCCCCCTCTTCTCCTGCTCGAGTATCTCTGGATATTTGATGCACTCCTGCTGCTGTCGTTTTCTCGTTCACTGTGAGTGAGGAAGAACGTACAAACTGGTACAAAACATGAATTATTTTTCGATGATAAGAGCTTCAACATGGACAGCAGTGTGTGCGGACTCTTTAGAAACTCAAGAACACTTTCTTTCTTTCTTCACATTCCAATGAAAGCATATTTTTGAGGAACCACAGTCACTCAGAGTAAAATCACAGAAGGTTTGACCTGGGACGGACGGAGTGAGCCGTCAATTCATTTGTTTGGACGGAGAGACTGCGTTAACTGTCTCAGGTCTCAACATATACCCCAGTCCATATCACACATTTCCCTCAGTCTTAGTTTACTTTATTTTATGTGTTTATTGTTTCGTGGACAGTGACCTTTAATTTACTGTACAGCAAAAGAAGCAGCTTTAGCCTTTACGGCTAATTTCCAGCTGTAGTCTCTGGCCAGTTGTCAGTAGGCAACCTAAAATGCAATCGTTAAGATTTAAAATACAATAAAAAAACCTTACATTTATAATTACAACAGGCCTAAGCAAAGGGAAAAGAGACATACAACATGTCACACACAAGTGGAGCAGGCACAAACAAAGCACAATCAAAGCAGTTCATGCAATAAAGACAATACTGGGGCGACAAGGGAAAAGAATAATCATCATCAATAATCATTAGACCCAAAACAAACCAACTGACAGCTCACTCACTCGGTCACTTACGGGACACTTCTGGAGTTTGGTACGTTCCCTTTTTCGGGGGCCAAGAAACCATGCCGTTTGTACATTTGTCTCGGCTCTCCTTAAAGTGTTTCACATTTTGTAAATTTGTTTTCTAAAATGTCAATTTGTCTGAAGCTTTGCAAAAAAATGTTTCACACTTTGTAATCTTTGGTTTGCACTTCTCAGCCACCGCAGCTGCAAAGCCTTCTGGGAGAAAAGACAGAACACACACTGTTTCAGACGGAGCTGAGAAAGGAGCATGACGCTGCGGCTGAACGTCTGGTGGGTCATGAAGCCCTGAGGGTCGAGCACTTTGTGGGATCAGTCAGCTCTCACTTACAGCTGGTTGTCGACGTGTTTGTTCTTTAATGCAACAGCGCCCTCTGCTGCTCACTGCACAGCTGAGTGTAATAAAAAGTGTCTGATGCAAACTCTTTGAAATGATAAATGATGAACATGATTCAGACTTACAGTCAGAGAAAAAGATTCCTGACTGATGACCTCTTTGACCTCTTGGATGCTGCGTGTTTAACTCTTCACCTTCCACTTTATTTGACCCTGAGGGGCGATTTGTTTTGCAGCAAGTCATCAAAAGGACTGAGACAGAATAAATTAGCAGGTAAACAAAAGCGATGAAAGACGGTTAGAGCAGTACATCAGATTAAAGGATTAAGAGAAATAAAATGGAGAAATGAAAAGCGAAATAAAAAATTGTTCAAAAAAAAATTACATCACGCAAAAGTGAGTCTGCAAAAAGTGTTTTAAAAGAAGTTACTGATCCTGCACGCCGCATCTCCTCGGGGAGGTCGTTCCAAAGTCGAGGAGCCCCGACAGCAGAGTCTCGCTCGCCACGCTTTACGTTTGAGCCTCAACTTTGGAACGACCAGAAGGAGCCCGCCTGAGGGAGGAAGGTCACGAGATGGCTCAACTTTAACTTTAACTTTCTGTGTCCCAGACGGGGCGATTGGTTTTGCAGCAAGTCAACAAAAGGACAAAAAAACGACCATACACATTTTTAAAAACATGAGGTAAAAAGGAAGACGGTGAGAGGCACTGAATGAAGCAGAACACGCCCAGAAGACGCCACACATCTGACTGATCGCTTAGTTCAGATTTCTTTGTTTCAGGAGAGTTTTCACAACACACTTCAGACTGTGTGTGTCTTTACCTGAGAAGCTTTAAGAGCGGAGGATGGAAGGAAAAATAAGACAACCGAGGACGACCTGACTCACAGAGAAGGGTTTAGAAGCTATAAATCACAGAATTAAGATGATCATTGTTTATAGTGTGAAAGTCTTAAACACCATGAAACATGAAGCAATCCTTCTCTGCAGCTTCTCAACCTAAATCTAAAAATCTGTTTTATTCTAGAAGCATTTTAATCCAAGACGTTGAAACTGAATCTTAAATGAAATCAGAGAGAGCTTTGAATCAGATGGACTCTCCTCATGAGGAAGAAGGAGGAAGTTTTAATTTGATTACCCGACACACAAAAGGCCATCGTGGTGACTCCACACAAAGCCACGCAGACACAGGTGAGTCTGTGATCAGACGTGCTGATTGGCTGCAGCTCCAGACCGGGGCAGGGCCTCAGACTCCTGCAGGATCAGGATCAGGACCACGGAGAGCGCCGCTCCTCTGCAGGATGAAGAGCGTCTGATCACCTAAGCCCTGCAGGTACGCAAACTCTGCATTCATTACAATATATTTCAGGGAATTCAACTTCATTTTTTAAACCCCTGATCTGACAGGTGGGACAGTCAGTGAAGTCTATGTCTGTATTATCATGAGCTCATGTCCAAACTCTGTGTGTACCTTTATTTTCTTTGTTTTAAATCTGGAACGCACCGAGGACGATCATTTGAAAATCTTTTTTTTGTCACTTGCTGTTACCTTTGATTTGATGTTTATAACGAGCCCTCAGCTTCTCCTTTAAGAACTGATTTTAAGGTTTTACTGATCACTTTGAAAGCTCGTCTTTTCTGAAGTGCTGACTCAAATTGAGCCCCTTCAGTCCTAAGTCCCATTTCCCTCCTCAGGTCAAGTCTCGAGTGGCAGCAGTTAGCTGGCTGGTCGTGTTGGTTATGGTGATGCTGATGCACTTGTCGTGTTTCACCTTGTGTCTGACCTTGGCTGTGTCGCTCTGCTCTGTTTGTTTTAAATAATTGTGTTATTACGAGTGATGGCTATCAGTGAGCCGTTTATATTTCATGCTGACTCAGCACTTTAGTCTGCAGAGAGAATCAGTCAAGGATCTCTGTTGTTTCTCAGAGGATGCTTCATTCAGCGCCTCTTAACTTTTTAACCTCATTAGCTTCTTTTTAAAAAATGTGTTTCGTCTTTTTTTGTTCTTTTGATGTCTTGCTGCAAAACCAATCGCCCCGCCTGGGCTCCTCGACTTTGGAACGACGTCCCCGAGGATATGAGGCATGCAGGATCAGTAACTTCTTTTAAAACAGACTCACTTTTCATCGTCCTTCATCTGACATCCTGCTCTCACCGTCTCATTGATCTTTGACACATCCGTCTTTAACCTTCATTTTGTTATTTCCTGTGATGTCATCTTTTTAAAATCTTTCTTTTACTCTTTGGTTCACTTCCTTTATTGTATTGTTTTTACTTTAAGGGCCTTTTCAGACCTTTAATCCCTTTTTTAACCTTCACTTGTATTTATTCTTGTTGATCTTTGTCTTTCAGTATTTTTGCTTTTTGTCTGAATGTTGTCATCTCCTCTCTGTTTGTCCGGACTCTCGATGCCTTTAATGTAATATTCCTGACTTCCTGTGTGGTCCGAAAACACCTTTAGAAAAACTTGAGTTGTACTTCAGAAGAGGAAACTTTTTGTTTTTAGCTGATTTGATCTCTAAAGTCTGCAAGAAAAGTCTGAATATGATTTTGAAGACCGAGCTGTCACTCTGGTTCCCAAAGTGGAGGTCTGGACCCCCTGGGGGGTCGCCAGACGCTGTGAGGGGGGGGGTCTCAAGATGCCCTACAAAACAAATACAATTTTAGGTGATTTAAAAATGCATATTTTACCCTAATCTGTGAAAACACAGAAAAAATTGACTCTTCATGCCGACATAAAAGGAAAAAAATCCTAAAATGTAAGTTAACATATCGACTGAATAAAAGTGGGTGTAAAAAAAACACATAGATACATCCCCTGTGTGTGTGTGTGTGTGTGTGTGTGTGTGTGTGTGTGTGTGTGTGTGTGTGTGTGTGTGTGTGTGTGTGTGTGTGTGTGTGTGTGTGTGTGTGTCTGTGTGTGTGTGTGTGTGTCTGTCCAATCAGAAGTGCAGTCTGTCCACAGAGAACACACCGACAATAGATCACTGTAATCATTTGTGTTTTTAAGGCTGTTATGTTCTCTTGTGTTTGGACGCCTGTTAGTGCGTGTGCCGGCTGAGTGCAACATTAACCTTCGGGACAGAAGGTTGCTGTCGCTCCGGAGAGTGATCCTGCCGAACCACGCTCTCCTAAAATGTCTCGTCTCCTTTTTTTTATCACACTTGGGAATATCGGTTGCTGTATTTTGTGTCACTTCTAAATGTTACAGTATGAAGCAGTACATTTTGCTCCTGTTATTTCCATTTCCATCTATCTTATAAGGAAATAATCTTTAGAAAAGGTAAAGGGGGGATCAGGGATTTGAAGTGTCTAAAAATGTAAATTCTGGTTGGTGTTTCTTCTTTTGGATTTAGAAAATTTAGAAAAATCTGAGAATTGAAAAAGACCAAGGCCTTTGAGTTTTCTGTTGTATCTTTCATCACTAGAAGAACACTGATTTACACAAGTCTCCCAAGTCTCTAGCGCTGTTTTTTGGGGGGTCGCTGGTTATAAAAGTTTGGGAACACCGTGCTCTAAACCAATCAGGATCGGGCACATATATAAAAAACAAGTACAACATTTTCTACTGTTACTATTCTTTATTTCATTATTCGTCCTCACAGTTTAGAGTTTCTCTTGTAGCTTCTCTTCTGTCGCCTTTCCAGGTTTTTCCAGGTGTGTTTTCCAGGATGGAGTTCAGCCCCGACGTGTGTTTGGAGGATCTGTGTCCGGTCTGTGGAGATCAAGTCTCCGGGTATCACTACGGTCTGCTCACCTGTGAAAGCTGTAAGGTAATCCTTCTTCTTTTGTTTTTCTCTTACACTCTGATTTCCAGATTTCTGCTTTTCAACATTAAGAGCCTTTCTTAAAAGGGGAGGGGCTTTGTCTTTTTTCCAAACCTTGCAGGGCTTTTTCAAGAGAACAGTCCAGAACAACAAGACGTACGTCTGTGTGGAGTATCAGCAGTGCAGGATCGATAAGACTCAGAGGAAGCGATGTCCCTTCTGCAGGTTTCAGAAATGTCTCCAAGTTGGCATGAGACTGGAAGGTAAGAGAAGAAGCTTCAACTTACCAACGTCAACAATACATCCTAAAGTTGCCAATGTCCAACGCATAAATCCAAACGTTGCCAACCTTCTACGCATAAATCCTGATGTTGCCAACGTACTATTTGCATGATTTAGACGTGTGAAAGCGTTTGCCGGCGATCTCTATTAAATCAAAATTGAACCTCAACTTCTATTTTTGTTACTGTGGTATCACAAATATCGATATTGTTTGATTTTTACTAGAATCATATCAAAGTTTAAACTCTGGTCTCCACATTGAGGACCCCTTCCTCCGTTGGTACCCCCCCCCCCCCCCACTCTACACCCCTGCTGTGCACACTCACTCTGAAGTCCTCTCTCTCCTCAGCCGTCCGTGCAGACCGGATGCGCGGAGGCAGAAACAAGTTTGGACCGATGTACAAACGGGACCGAGCCCTGAAGCAGCAGAGGAGATCTCTGATTCAAGGTGGGGGGTTCACGTCAGAGTGCGCCCCCCCTGTGCTCTCTGTAAACCCCTACAGAGACTGGACCTTAATCGGTGAACTGCATCCAGTGCTCATCCTGCACAGCGCCCCCCTGCTCACAGAACAGAACGAGTGTATCAGCCTCCGACCTCCATCCCTGAGCTCACTGCTGCCCCCCATCTCTCCTGCTGCCCCCCAGCTCCACAGCACCCCCTCCTCAAACTGGACCGTCAAGTCTGAGCCCACCAGCAGCACCAGTCCACCTGACTCCTCTTCAGAACTCTTTTCAGACCAGCTGTACCCCCTCCCCTTGTCTCCTCAGAATCCTCAGCTGGAGCTGGAGCTGGAGCTCCTGCGGGGGGGTCCAGACGAGCTCCAGCTGCAGGAGAGGATCTCTGCTCGCCTCCTGCAGGAGCAGGCGGGCTGGGGGGGACACTGGACCCCTACCACCTTCAGTCTGATGTGCATCATGGCCGACCAGACGCTGCTGTGCACCGTGGAGTGGGCGCGCACCTCCATCTCCTTCAAACAGCTCAAGGTGTTTGTTTTTCTGTCGTCAGTTAGTTTTGTATTGCTTCGTCATATTTTTAATTCTACCTGATGTTGACTTCTGAGGTTTTTTTTAAGGTTCTTCTTTTCCTTTTCAACTTCTCTGCATTTCTCTGACTGCTGGGATGTGTTGGCACTGTGAACGTAAATCTCTCCTTCATGCAACGATCCGATTCAAATCTCGATTCACAGGCGACGATCGGATTCAGGGACCATTCATAAAAATATGGAACGATTCTTTCCCATTCGACTCGGTATGTTTTTGGTTGGACTTATTCTGGAATCCCGAGTAATATTTGTACTTCCTGAAGGTTTACGTCCAAGCCCCAGAAACAAACTGCCGTGGTGACCAAAGACTTAGCCGAGTTATGGCGGGGAAGAGTTTTATTCCCAGTCGGAAATGAGTGACAGAGAGAGAGAGTGAGGAATAACATGCGGGGAAGGTGCCACAGGTCGGCTCTCACAGCTCGCTTGAGGACTACAGCCTCTGTACATGAAGTGTGCACCCTAACCACTTGGCCAACAGCGAGCCTTGGCTGGGAAAGTTGTATAAACTGTATCTCCAAACTTTACAGATGAGAGCTTTTTTTTACCTTCATTTTAAGTCAACATGTTTTGCTTTCAAGGTCAAGAACTGTGAAAATACTTTCGTCTAAACCGTCGTTTAGTTCTTCTCGTTAGCGTCACCTACCACTAACGTTAATGTCGTGGAAAGGGTCAACGTACGAGTCTCACGAGATTGAGCGCAGTATGCAGAACAGGTCAAGCTATGAGAACAAGCAGCAACGCCTCAGTAGACCGGTTTAAAACGTTGAAAAGAGCCATCGACCTCTTGGTGTTACAGTCTTACCCATCCAACGCTCCTCAGATCGATTCACTCAGATCTCTACCTTTTATTTATTTATTTTTGGGCTTTTTGTGCCTTCAACGGAGAGATAGGACAGTGGATAGAGTCGGAAATCAGGGAGAGAGAGAGTGGGGAACGACATGCGGGAAAGAAGCCACAGGTGAGATGTGAGCCCGGGCCGCCCGCTTTGAGAGACGACAGCCTCCATACATGGGGCGCGCGCACTAACCACTGCGCCACCAGCGCCCCAAGATCTCTACCTTTATATCGGTTTGCATGCATGACCAGATGTAGAGACCCTCCATGTCCAACATATCTCAGTAAATAAACCACTATCATTTCATTCATAGAATATTATGAGGAACGATATCGAGGAAATCGTGCTGACTATAGATCCAACAAAAAAAACTAAGAAATCATCGGAGATCGAATTGGGACAATAATTGCTCAGTTGTTGTTTTTGTTTGTAAACCGGAGACTAAATGTCACAGAGTATCCCGGTTATCGTCCTTAAGTAATGACGTCATTGCTTCACTGTTTGAGCTCCTTGTCCCCGCTGCAGGTGAGCGACCAGACGAAGTTGCTGCACAGCTGTTGGAGCGATCTGTTGCTGCTGGACGTCGTCTGCAGGCAGGTTCTGTTTGGAGGAGAGGGTCGTCTGCTGCTGGTCACCGGAGAGGAGGTCAGAGAACGAGAGCTTTGTGTTATTTATAACTATGAAGATATGTTTTACTGACTGTGTGTGTGTGTGTGTGTGTGTGTGTGTGTGTGTGTGTGTGTGTCCTCTGTGCAGATCGATCTGCTAGACGTGGCCTCTCATGCTGGTCCCACCCTGTGCGGTCTGGTCCACAGAGGACAGGAGCTGGTTCAGAAGCTTCACGTCCTGAAGGTCGACCACCGAGAGTTCACCTGCATGAAGTTCCTCATCCTCTTTAACCCAGGTCGGTGGTTCCTGAGGCTTTTTATCCATCAGGCGTGATTAATGCTAACAGCTGTGCAGCTCCAGAACTGAAGTCAAAGAAGGCAGAAAATGTCAAACTGAAGTTTGCTTAACTGTCAAACAAAGATTCAACCCCAATATATTTTGATTTAAAAAAAGTTAAGCCCATTTTTTGGCAAATCATACAAACCTCCATCAGGGTCACATCCAGGTGCAGATGGTAACTTCTAAAAGTTTGAGTCCCTTAAGTGTCTGTTATTCTCCCCCGAACATTTGGTGAGCTATAAACTATCTGTTTGGGGGGGAAATGCTTGGATAAATTTAGGACACACATCATGGTGAAGTTTTTAATAGGAACAGAAAGTAATCTTTTGTTTGACATGAGACAGAAGCCTCGGTCTGACGTGTTTTTACCTGGTCCATCAACTTGACCATTTCCCAAAGAGGACTTAACCTAAGCCTGACCCGACCCCGACCCCCTATTTTCAGGGACGAGCTTTCAACTGGTACCACCTCTGTGTCTCTGCAGCAAGGGGAAGAACCTTAGATAGCCATGGCAACGCTTCAGATGTGCTTTTACACACAGTCATGACGTGATGCAGAATGTGAACTTTTACACCTTGAATCTGATCAGTTCAGAGTTTACCTTAGAGGTTCAGGATCTACACAGAGAGTGTAAAAGGAGTCTGGTGTGCATGTGATCTTAGTCCGTGTCTCCTCGTCTCACAGAGGTCAAACAGCTGGAGGAGCATCGCTTCATCGAGAGCGTGCAGGAGCAGGTGAAAGGAGCTCTGCTGGAGTACACGCTGAGCACCTCCTCTCACCTGCTGGGACGTTTCTCTCACCTGCTGCAGTGTGTGTCCGACTTACGCTCCCTCAGCGCGCTGGCTGAAGATTACCTGTACGACACACACCTGAGCGGAGAGCCGCCGAGCGACAGCCTGCTGCTGGAGATGCTGCACGCCAAAGACAGACGGACATGAAGATTTCTTGTATTTTGTAAAGAAAGTCACAAATCAAACATCTGTATTTCTTTCTGCTGTGCCCATACAGATACAAGAGTAAAGGGATATTTGATTTTTTTTTACTATTGCTTACCCACTAAAATAAAAAATGAAATAAACTCGTCACACAAGGAGCAAAATGTCAGCCCAGATTTGTTCATTCTCAGCCTCACACTTTTTGCAAAACACCAATCACACTTCTTTATGTGAAGACACATCAGTCAAAGCTGACATCCTGTGTGTTCACACTCAATCACCTGACCTCAGAATGCACATGTGAAGACGCCATCAGAAAAATGAAGCCGATGCTGAAGTGCAAAATCCTGCAGTTCATCGAGTGTCCACTAGAGGCTGGCTGCAGAAGCACAGGAAGTCACATACACACCCATTCTAAAAAGTCTGTTTTTACAGCAGAGATTAACATGTTTACAGCCTGGTTCAAAAAAACAAATAGGTCTGATTAGCTCATGTCTCGATGGACACACACTGTACGGGGGGGGTGAATGTTTTGATGACTCATCAGTTTTGATTTGATGAAGGATAAGAGTTATTCACAATAAGGCGTGTAGCTGACCTGATTGACAGGTGGGCGCGGTGTAACGGTTTGTAATATTTACAGTCTATGGTCAGATCAAAAAGAAATCTTGAAGACAGGAGGCAGGTTGCTCTTTAGTGAGTACAACGATGAAGGACACTTTTAGAGACTTTAGAGAAGGGGAACAGAGATCTTCAGTTCAGTATTGAGAATAAAGAGATTTTGTTTTGACATTTTAAAGTGTTTTAGATTCAGCAAAGCCATGTGCAGTCCTCAACTAAAGTGACATCAAACTAAACCAAAATCAATGAAAACAGGTGTAATAAAGGGTTAACAATAAAGGATCTAAAAGGACAATGACAAACCAGTGCGTTGATGTGCTTTAATTCCAAGTAGACGGTCAGAAGAAGCCAAAGGTAGATCGTCTGAGTTCAAATCTGCAGAGTCCCTCTGCACCTTTAAGAAAAAGCTAAAGACCCAGCTCTTTATAAACACCTACGACCTTCATGATGATAAAGATGATGAAGATGTTCAGGATGGGTTTGATGCTGATGCCTCTGGTCATTTCCTGTCAGCACCTGTGCTCTGCCTCTGGTCACTTCCTGTGTGTCCAATCAGACTTAAAGCTGTTTGTTTGCTCTTCCTGACGTTGTCTCCTCCTCTCTACATCCTCGCTTGTGTTGTTCTTACTCTCTGATGTTCGTCGTTGGATAAAAGTGTCTGATCAGTGAATTGTAGAATTAGAATAGAACTAGAAACCTGGAGCGTAAGCCGGTCATTAGACCGAGAGTCATGTGCTCCAGAGGACCAGACTAACACCGAGAAAATATAAGAAGGCAACATCTCAATATGTGAGCTTTATAAACTAACAAGTGAGCAAATCAAAACTCTGACAGAGAGAACCGTCCGACCTTTCTGTACAGGATGCAGTGAGGAGTGTGGTCTGCATATCGTTTTTTAATGTTGTGCTCCCTTTAATAAAGATGTTAGGTATTTTGAATATTGTGAATATGTTTTCGTTCTCTGTGTTTGTTGAGTTTGGACAAACTGAGCCTTGCTTTCAGGAGCTGTGTTTACACATAAGTGTTAAGAGTGAACGGTCAACATTCATGGCCACACAAACATTCAAAACTAACTACAGAATGTACAAAGCACTGGTTATTTTAGATCCTTAATAGTTAACCTTTTGACCTCTGATTGCATCTGTTTTTCATTGATTTAGATGTTTACATTCCTTATTAATTAACCGATCCTTTTTCTTATATATTATATTTTTATATTATTTGTCAGTCTTGTATTTTATTCTTTTAATCTGCTGAACGTCATCTCATAAAGACATACTGATGACTACAGAGAGTTCTGACGGAGCCCCTTGTCATCCAGCAGAGGATGAAGAGGTGAACTCAGGTCAACACGGGCCAAATGAATTCAAACTTTATGTTTTTGGAAACATCCTTTTCTAATCTAAATACCACCTCCTCATGTTTATTCCTGCTGGGACACGAGACTCTTGTTTTTCCCTTAAATGAGTTTTATTGGAAGCTGCTTCCTGCAGGTCAAACATTAAATCTGAGATCCTGATGATTACACCTTCATCCCTCTCTGCTTTGATAAAAGGATTAATCAGCGTAATGCACTCATCGTTCTGTTTTGGAGGCGCCATATCAGATCTGGAGCCTGTTTCCTGCTCGACCTTGACATCCAGCTGGCAGAGAGTTGGCTTCAGTCCTGAAAACATGGCACCGTGATTCAAAACAAACACGCTGCCAGTCAGATCGGAACAGATGAGGACTTCTGTGGAGCAGAATCTGTTTCACCTGAACGGTGAACGTTGCGTCGATAACAAAGAACTGTGACAAAAACAATCTAAGGAAATGAATGTGTTTTTATTATATTCATGTGCAGTCTGTTTGATTCTTTGCATCGTTACTTTACAAATAAGATTAATGAAACGAATTAAGGGAACATGTTGAAAGAAACGTGTGGGGGCACCGGCAGCTTAGTTGTTAGTCTGCGCCCCCCATGTACAGAGGCTACAGTCCTTGAAAGTGAACGGCCCGGGTTCAAATCCGACCTGTGGCTGCTTACCTACATATGATTCCCGACTCTCCCTCTCCCTCTCTCTCTATCCACTCTCCTGTCTCTCCAATAAAGGCATTAAAGCCCAAAAATAAACCTTAAACAAGTAAAATTAACTTGTGTGTTTAATTATTGGCTGTAAAAATGACACCTGCTGCAGATGTCAGCTCTGTTCTCTTCACGTTTTAATCCAGGCGGATGATGAACTGTGCTGCAGCTGAGGAAGAAAATAAAAAAGAGAAAACATAAA
The DNA here is from genome assembly GCF_963584025.1 of Labrus mixtus. Classification (NCBI taxonomy): domain Eukaryota; kingdom Metazoa; phylum Chordata; class Actinopteri; order Labriformes; family Labridae; genus Labrus; species Labrus mixtus. Next base: position 18,315,878 of record NC_083628.1, on the reverse strand, counting down.
GTCGTTGTTGTTTTTGGACCATAAAATATGATAATATAATCTTTATAGATCCATCATTGTGGGAAGTTTGCATGTTACTACAGCTCGAAAAAACAGCAATAATAGTTTTAATAATAAAATAATAACATAAAGAAGGAAATACTGATGAAAAATACTAATAAATATTCAAGATAAAATAAAGATCGTTTAAATGTAGGCCTACATTATTGATATCTACAAGGCCTATTGTTTTATACACATTATTTACACCTACATACATTGAATCTATTACAAAAAATACAGATATTTTTGTACTATTTTTTTGTAATTTCAATTTTTATACGTATTGTTATTTTTTATACTGTCCAGTAGACGTGTAGATGTGTAGAAAGTATTGAAAACGTCTGTACCATAGACTGTTGATAATAATGATAATGTTATAAACAGTGGTATGTTTTTTAAATAGACACACAAAGAAGCATAGTACCCTGCGGGGGGCAACTGTTCTTCTTATTTGAATATTTTCTACATTTATTATAAATCTAAAATAATCTAGTCATATTTCCATTTCGCTGGCGGTAATCCAACATTTCGGACGCGGTTCGCCCGCAAAACGAGCGTAGAAGAAGAAAACACAACATCCCCCTCTCATCCTCGGTTTCCTCTTCACTTCCGGGAAACACAAACATTCATTCATCCAAGATGGCGACGCTGACAGTGAGCCGGGCTCCGCTCAGCGGTTTCAGTTTCGACAATTGTAAGAGGTAAGCGCTATTCAGTGGATACCAGAAGAGAGAGGAACACGCTGAGCAAAGTGTTTAATATATTTATTACTTTTTTATGTGCACGTTTTTGTAGAACAGAGGAGTTTTTGTTCCGTGTTTGTCAGTGATGCTAGCTCATGTTCATACAATGACTCAGGCTTTTCCGCTGCTAGCTGAGCTCCGCTATTCTTCAACCTTTTTAAATCATACACGATTAAAGGTGAACAGTGGGAAGAAAACACCTGTTTTAATTTAAAACCACAGTTTTTTATGTTCATCTTTTTATATAAATGTGTATAGTAAACAACGGGGCGGACCGCTATCAGAAGAAATGAACCGAGTAATGTCCAATAACGCTAAATAAAGTTTATAACAACAGAGAATAAAACAGTCAATAAAGCTAAATAAACTTTATAACAACAGAATAAAACCCTGTGGGGAATACATTATAAGTTAAATGTTCCATCTTTGATGTGGGGACACAATGTTTTAAAAAGCAGCTCTATTAAAGTCTCTCTCATGTAACGTAATCATAACCTGGTTTACAGTTTTTACACTTACTTCAATAAGTATTTCAATGGAGGATTATTTAAGACTTTTCTGTCTACAATATATATGGAATAAATAAAAAAGTAATGCCAAATAAATCATTTATATCGGCAATTAACTTTAGAATTATACCTTAATTATTCCGGACTTTATGTCTGTTGTTTTCTTAGGCTGCGTGATTTGTTATGTGCTAAAATATTGTATATTATTGTGATAATGATGATGTGAAATATGGTAAATAAACATGGATTTGTTTTTATTTATAGTTCTTTGCAACATGCTTCTATAGAGTTTGTGTGCACAAAACAGCTATCTTGTTCGCACAAGATATTTTGCTTAAAACGCAATATATTGTGTGAACTAGTAAGATAACAGCCCAACTAATATAGTTAAGATTGTCTTACTTTCGTATTATTGAAACAGTCATATGTATCTTATATATATATATATATATATATATTTTTTTTTTTTTTTTTACCTGATATTTTCAGAAATGCACTTTTGGAAGGTGAAGCCAACAAAGTGGGATGCAGCTTACCTGCTGCTCGTAAAACAGGAACCACCATCTGTGGTCTCGTCTATAAGGTGAGTGACAGAGACCGGGCCGCTGCAGAGAAGATAACCCAGACTTATCATAGAGTCTGTGAGATTATTAACATAAAATATTCTGTCCTGTACAGGATGGAGTCATCCTTGGTGCTGACACCAGAGCCACAGAGGGCATGGTGGTGGCAGACAAGAACTGCTCCAAGATCCACTACATCTCCCCCAACATTTAGTAAGTGACACACAAGAGAGAGGTTTAAGCACAGCGCAGTGTCCTCCACACCTTCAGATCAGTAGAGATGAAATCTTATGATACAGAGTTTTCTCATTTAACAGTAGTCCACACGGCATAGTATGCAGCATCTCTTTTAATGTTTTAATCCGTGCACATGTTTTCTCTTCCAGCTGTTGTGGAGCAGGAACAGCTGCAGACACAGAGATGACCACTCAGATCATCTCCTCCAACCTGGAGCTGCACTCCCTCTCCACGGGACGGCTGCCTCGCGTGGCCACCGCCAACCGCATGCTCAAACAGATGCTCTTCAGGTACACTCCTCAGGCTACATCATTATATGTAAACTATAAGCATTATTTATTTAATATATGTGTGGAAAAAGATCTCTGGTATGCTCTGTAATGTTGCTGCTGTGTGTTTTCAGGTATCAGGGCTACATCGGGGCGGCTCTGGTCCTCGGGGGAGTCGACTGTAACGGTCCTCACCTGTACAGTATCTACCCGCACGGATCCACTGACAAGCTGCCCTACGTCACCATGGGTCAGTCTCACACACAATAACATCCCCGATTCTGCATGATAACATGTCTTGATGTCTGGAACAAGACTTATTTTATTCATGATTACTAAAGTTCAGAGATAAGTTACATTACATGTTTATGTCAAACTCACCGTACATGATTTAAGAGGTAGAGTTAGAACATTGACAACACAAAGAATCACATCAGGTACCTTTTGTGCTTTTGTTTGTCTATTAATACAGGGAGGTCTGGATTAATTTTACCAGAATATTAAACTCCAGCATGTAGGCCTGTGAATCTTTGGGTGTCTCACGATTTGATTTAAATTCTTGGGGTCACGATTCGATTCAGAATCTATTTTCGATTTAAAACGATTCTGGATTAATGGATCTACTCCAGTCACCTGTGAGACTGGCTGAATTTATGTTACTCCATTTAGCATTCTACTGAGTTAAAGAGCTTTTTTTTTGTGAGTTATGAATCGATTTAAAATCTCAGAAGATAAGAATCTCGATTTTTGCATAAATCACTTTATTTTCCTACCTCTACCAATATGATATCATCAAAAATCTAACAATATAAACACCTGTTTCAATAACACAGCAACAAAAATACAATTCCTAGGCCCCCTATATTCTGTTTATTGTTGTATTTATATTCCTAAAAATTGCAGGCAACCTCCTGAACACTCTCTAAGTTGCTCAGATACGTTGGCTATGTTTTGGTACCGGATTGTTTTTGTGCAATCTCCTCACCTCCTCTCTGCTCTCTGGCTGTGTGTAAGAGACATTACCGTCACATTTGTATCTTTTTGAGATGCCAAAAGAACTCGAGAAACATCAGAATTTGTCGACTTTTGAACTTGTGTGAACCCCTGCTGCTCTCTCACGTTCGTTTGCAGCAATTTATGGTTAAAAATATGACTACAAATCTTCAAGCTTCAGTCCTTTTCCATACTTTTAATCATTCAAACCACATGGACAGTATCTTTTTTCAAACATGTGGTGAGGAGAGGGTTGAAAACTTTGACCCTACCTTACCCTAGACACACCCGCTTTAACAAAATCTATACTAATTTGTGCTGTGAAGGACACACAAACAAGGGTGGAAAGTTGAGGTTTTATTACGGTGTGATCTCACTGAACACGACGATAAAGTCAGTCGTTCTTCTCTTGTGCAGGCTCCGGTTCTCTGGCTGCCATGGCGGTGTTTGAGGACCGCTACAAACCTGACATGGATGTGAGTCACTCCTTTTTTTTAAATGTATTTTTATTTTAGTTTTTAATTGCTGCTTGGTAACCTAGTGACACATGAGCGTGACTTCCTGTGGATGATTTTTGTCTTTTAAAGGAGGACGAGGCGAAGAGGATGGTCCGAGACGCCATCGCTGCAGGAATCTTTAATGACCTGGGCTCTGGCAGCAACATCGACCTGTGTGTGATCACCAAGGGCAAGGTGGACTACATCAGACCACACGATGAGGCCAACAAGAAGGGGGTCAGGTGAGAGCTACACCAGGGATGCATTTGATTACGTTTATCTGTAATAACCTCCATCCTTCTGTCGACACGTCCACGTTTAATTTATTTAAGAACTCTGACATCGTACGGAGAGAGATCTTCAGGAGTTCTTTTGAATTCCTCTTTCCTCTCAGATAGGCAGACGTTACACATTTAATCTTACACCTATCTCCTAGTAGGTGGTAAGTCCTCCATGAAATACGGTTGTCGTGGTGATGGTTTAGCAAGGTGGGATAACTTGGAAGATGGAGAGGAGCAGAGTGTTGTAGCGCCTGTTTGGTGTCAGCAGAGTGATCGATTTCATCCATCAGAAATGTTTGGATGACTTTGTTTTGACTCCTGCTTTAGTTTTCCAAGATCATTTCATCATCCAATCAGAGAGGACTGTAAAATCATCTTATGTTGTAGTTGGAAGATTTCACCACTAGATGTCCCTGTTGTTATTGTACACTAACTGTAGATGAAGGCTGCAGGCTTTAGTCCTCCACTCATCATGATGCTTTGTCATATTGAACAAACGTCAGTGAACAGAAGTTATTTTCATGGGCGGCTGTGGCTGAGGTAGTAGTCGGTCGTCTCTCTACTGGAAGGTCAGGGGTTTGATCCCCAGCTCATGCAGCAGTTGTCCAATATGTCCTTCGGCAAGACACTTAACCCCAAATTGCTCCCTTTGCTTCTTCAGCGGTGTGTGTGAATGTGTATGAATGGGATTAGTTACCTCTAATGGTCACATTACATATCAACCTCTAGCATCAGTGTGTGAATGTGTAGGTGTGACATGCAGTGTAAAAGAGCTTTAAGTAGTCAGAAGACTAGAAAAGAAAGCTCATATTCATTTACCATTTAGCTGGTAGATTGTTCAGAGACGATCAGACGCGAGAGGAAACAAACACTGCAGGGAGAGAAATGCTGCTCTCTGATTGGTCACATCAAGAAAAACCTAATTTTCTGACACAATGTTTTGGTTCATTTGGAGGTTACACTTTGCTAGTTAGGATGAACCTTAAGTCTCTGTCATCACATCATTACTCATGATGTTAAATCATTAACAGGCTGACTTGTTGTCTTGTTGCTTGTTTGTTCTGCATGAAGAGTAAATGAGGAGGCACTCTTCCAGCTGTGAGTACAGACTGAGTGACGTGTTAGACTGCAGAATTAAAACCTCACACCGATCTGTAGTTCATACTAACCAGCTTTCTACTCACCTGCTCGGTTTGACTTCTCTAACATGTGCATGCTGTGTGTTCAGTTTGAATCGTGTGAAACCACCCAGCACACACCAGTTTGATTTACTTGCGTGTGTGTGTGTGTGTTCCTGCTGCAGAACTGGCGACTACAAGTACAAGCGAGGAACCACAGGTGTGCTGACGAAGTTGGTGACCCCGCTGTCTCTGGAGGTGGTGGAGGAATCCATACAGACGATGGATACCTCTTAAAAAAACAATCCGTACTAAATGTTTCTCGATGTAACTTCCCCTCGGAGCTCCCGACACTAACGGTGTGTTTTTCCATGATTTACAATAAAAGTGTTTGACTTGAGTCAAGCTTTGTTCTTCATTCTTTAACTGGTCAGGCTGAAAAAAAAATTACTTTGTAGAACTGTGAGCACGCTTTCTGTGCACACCTGAGACTTTGTGGGCAGGTGGCCTGAGCCTTACCTGTGCCCCTGCCAACACACAGTTGGCACAGTAACTCTGTGTGACAGTTAGATGGCAGAGCTTCGTCCTCTTCTCTGATTCGTCAGTCCAACATGACAACAGCAGTGCATGCAGAAGGAATACAGTTAAAAGCTGCATGTTGCTTCATCATCAGAATTAAAGAGTCAATGATATAACAAATAACATTTTCCCCTTAAGCTGCAGTTTTAATTCTTTAATTTTTTACACTTTTTATTACAAATGCTCAAAACACAGAGCTGAGTATGACATCATTTCTAAACACAAAGTTACAGTTCAATAAAAGATGAGCAGAGTCCACTTCACCATGTTTCTCTAACTCTTAAGGTGTCTCTAGTCTGTCTACAAACCCCCCAATGATGAGAAAAGTCCATCCTCTCTGTCTTCTGCCTGCTCCACTTTACAGAAAATGTGTGCTCAAACAGGCCGTTTGGAGGTTTTCCCTTCATGACATCACAAAGGGCAGTAGCCCCTCCCCCAGGTGGGTGACACTCCCACAGCTAGGTGTTTGTTCTGCCCTCTGAGTCTGCCTTCTCACCGTAAACAATAGGACATGGAGAGAGAAAGACAGAGCCACCCAAGCCCTTCCAGAGAGAGGGCGTGGTCAGATACAGCTCATTTACATATTTAAAGGTACAGACACAGAAACAGTCTGTTCTGAGCAAGGCTGAAATAGAGGGGTTTATACACATGATCAAATACAGGATCAGAGTGGATTTAGAACAAGAAACTTCACACACATGTTTTGAGGAGCTCTGAGACTTATTTACACTGAAGAGGAGGATGATATGTGACCTTTAACATGTAAATAAGATAATGTACTGTGCATCAGATCTGCTCCTTACATGAGGACATTTTCAAACATTTTCACAGCGTCTCACGTCTCTGGAGTTTACACCTTCACAGTAACAGTAGATCAGGTATCCACTCATTTAAACACTGGATTCTGGTTTTTATTTTCTATAAAAACTGAAAACCTGAAACAACCCCAACTACCATCATGGAGCTAAGTTCCTCTAGTACGTCTCTAATTCAAAGAGTCAGGGGCGGATGCTGCAGATACTTCAGGGTTCACTGTACAGACGACTTAAAAATAGTCAAATAATTCAAAATAGACTGAGAATAATGTTCGATGTTTGCACAGTCTCAGAGTTTATAAAACGCTCCAGTTCTATTCAGAAACCCAGAGAGACGAGAGCTCAGAGGGACTGTAAACCCATAATCGAAAGAGTCATCACATACATCATCAGATTATATTAAAAAAGAAGGTTGAAGCAGGTGCTGCTCTGGGCCAAAAAGTGTTAAGGAATCAGGTGCTCTTCAAGGACAGGGGTCAGAGGTCAAACAGCTAATAAATAAATGACTCCTGATTACAAACAAAGCTCGTTGTGGCAGTCTGAGGACACATCCCTGTTTGATATATGATTCTTATACTGCATCAGAGAGCCTCAGACATTCAGTTTAGACCGACATTTCTTCACAATGAGCTGTGTTTGTAATCAGGAAAGTCGTTTATTCTTTTGATACCGCAGGAACAAAAATAGAAGTCCTGGGCATCCAATAACGGGTCATTTCTAGTTTTTAATGAGTAAAAATTCCAGAAAACTCCTGCGCACTGACTGAATTGTACAAAGAAACCGGCAACTTGATGTATTTGTGCATATTGGACAGCTTGCAGGAGTTTGCTGCAATTTCTGTCTTCTGAAAAAAACAGGTTTTTAAAGATTTGGTATTTTTAGGTGCATCTCCAGCTGCGACAGAGGCGGTCTGCAGCCAGACTGTCAATCATGAAAACAACAGAGTTTGTATTGTTTTAAAACATGGTATTAAAAAAAGATTTTAGAACGGAAATGTTGCCAACTTATTTGTTAAATTCAGACAGTGCTCTCTCTCTCTCTCTCTCGCTGCAGCTTTTGGGTTAACTAATAACTGAAGATCGGAATTTTAAGTTTTTCCAGTATGTCCTCCTTCTAACTTTAGATTCTGGTCCTGAATGATCTGGATTTGTTTGGACCAGAGAAGGTAGCCGGTTTTAAGACACCCCCCACACGGTCGTTTTGGATGCCCCTCAGTTTGTCAGATATGAGAGCAGTTATCAGGTCAACAGGTGTTGCAGTGATGGAAACGGGCAAGAGAAGTGGTTCAGATAGAAGTGATTGTACCCGACCTAAAAAGCCTCTGCATGTTTCTAATAAGCTCCACGAGCAGAAACGTGCTCAAACTAGGATCAATATTGGAGATGTTTTTGAAAAATGGAGAGAGGTTAGAACACAGAAAGGTTTACAGACCGATGCAGAGCTGGATAAACACTGAAGCTTCAGTGTTCACCACATGGTGACCTGTGTGAGCATTGACTCTAGAGAGGAGGGGGCGGGGGGGGGGGCAGCTCTCTACAATGTTTAGAATTTGGACTGCAGTACCCATTTTAACCACTAGGGGTCAGAGTTACATAATGCTCAATTACTGTTTGATTGGTGGATTCTTTTATGGTGACAAAATCTTTTTTACAACCCTTATGTCGTCTTTATTTACTATTCCACTTTCACGACTCCGTTTAGGTTTAAAGTGTCAACATCATTATACAAATGTTGCTCTGTTTTTTTACGTTTACTTCCTGTTCTATGCTCTGAATCAGCTTAAACGTGATGACAGACCTGCTGACTTACCTACTGAAGATATTCTAAAGCTAGTTTCCTCCCTGAAAGCGAACATCATTAAAGCTGCATTAAAGAATCAGACATGATAACTGAAGTGTTCTCTAATGGTCCATCCAGTCGTCTACATGAAGCACTCTGTCTGACGATATGAAGCAGACGTATGATGTGATTATAAGACGGGTGATGAATACAGACCGTCACCTGTCACTCACTCAGGGGTTAAACATGGAATGGACCCCTGTGACCTTTGATAGAAAGACCCTCTGCAGATCACCGACCTCCTCTCACATGATCAGATCTGGCTTCATAAACTCCACCTTCAAAACGTGTAACACCACCCATCTCCTCCTCACATCATCCAGGACACAAAAGAAGTGTCTGCGATGTCGAAACACCGCCGTCCACTCTACAAGTCTGTCAAGTCTGTCCGTGGTTTCCCCTCCCGTCCAGGTGAGACCAGGCAGATCTGACTCCCAGTGCTTCAGGTCCTCAGACTGAGCAGAGTCCGCCCCCTCAGGTGCTGGAGGTCCACATGTGCATCTGTTTGGCGATCTGCAGCACAAAGACGATGTCCGGGCGCTGGTCTGGATCCGGGCTGATGCACATGCTCACCAGTTCCCGCAGCTGTGGAGAGAGAGCTTGTTAGCTTCAGTGCTAACTGTGAAGTTAGCCTGAAGTACAAAGTATTTCTTTTCAGAAATCAAGGGGAGAGAGAGGGAGAGAGGGATGAGAGAGGAATGACATGTGGTAAAGGAACCACATGCTGGATTTTAAATCCGGCCCGTCTGCTTACAGGACTACAGCCTCTGTGCATGGGGTGCATGCACTAACCACTAGGCCACCAGCACCGTGTCAAAACCCATTTTCTTCTTTTTTACAAAAGGTGTTTTCAGTGACCTAAAATGCAGTTTACATACAAAAGGTCAAAATGCACAAAAAAATCTCAGTATTCAAAAATACTCATTTGTTATAACTTAAGAAGACCAATCATTTGACTCCCTGTTCACCCCTGACCTTTACAACAAACGTGGCGGCTTGTGACCTTAAAGAGTCGACCCCCTGTGAGCACGTCTGAGTGTCTTCAGATCAAACGTCTTTATGTCCTGTTGCTCTTACCTTCTCTGAGTAATGGTCGCCTGGCAGCGGAGGGTAATCACACTGCTCGATCTTGTGACACAGAGAGAGCAGGTTCATCTTGTCTCCATAAAACGGACTCTGCAGCGCCGCCATCTGGACAAACAAGCAGACGGCATGCATGAGAGACTTTTTCGTCCCCACCCCCGAACTTTGACATTTCTCGAAACGCCGTCGCTTCTTAAGAGGACGTTTATCCCTCAAACCAGCATCCTTAAAACGTCCAGACTGCTGGAGCCTCTCTCTGATATCTTTACAACGTAAGGTGACTGTGCAGCTGGAAATAGGATTCACCAGGTAACTGGATTGACGGCATGTCGTTTTTTGATCGTGTCGGCGTTTCGTGTATTATGTTTTGGATGTAATGAGACATTCACATGCGTCACTGAATCCTGATCGTGAACTAAAATAAACAGATTGAGGCCGGTGGAAAAGAGTATCAGACTTGAGAACGCCAAGAGCATGCGTCCTGAAATATATTTCCACATGTCACCCCACAGTGCTGACTGCTTTGGACAGTAAAGGGTTAATGGTCACTGCAGCGTTTTTTGACAACCTTAGTGGCTACATGAGCAGGACGCTGAACACATGATGCTACACAGTCGCTCTCTGTTGGCACAGACGACAGGCAGTCCTTTGTGTTTCTCAATAACAGCTCAGCATTCCAGTGAAATACGAGCAGCCTGACTCAGAATAAAAGTTATTATGTTTGAAGGTTATCATATTCACAGTTTCTGTTCTTATCTGTGCAGAGAGAAGCTGATGAAGCCGTGCAGGTGACACAAGACGTTTGTAGACTACAGAAGTAATTCGGGCTGTCATGCGGTGAATCTACTTATTTTTCCGTCAAGCTCATGTTACCTGCCCTCATGTGAACCGAGATGCAAAGATGAACAGTCGAGTTCTGTGCACAGGGCGTCCTCTCGGCATGAGTTCACAACAATCATCTCTGTAACTAAGACACGAGTGGTCGGAAACAAAAGGTGCTCGCAGCTCAAGGTGAAAAACAAAAACCCAGTAACAAACGTTTCGGGTCTTCAGACTCTGACTTTGAGGAAGTCTTCAGCGGTTTGTTGATGCCCAAAAGTGACCGCCCACTTTTTCGGTTGCTTTAATAAGTTGCCCCATTCAGATCCTCCATTGCTTTATACCAAGCGATTGAAGTCCTGTAACCATGACAACCGGCTGAAATCACCTGTATAAGTCCTGTTTCGGTAGTACTTTCTGAAGGTCCACGGACTTTTGGGGCAGGGCCTGCAGCGCTGAACGCCTCTGATTGGTCAGGCTCTTGTAGCGTTAGCGCCATGGTTAAAGACTTTTGTTGTTGTTTCAGGGGTGTAATACGCTTTACGACCACCAGGGGACGCTATAATTTCTTTAATCGGTCTTAACCATTCAGTGTCAGTAAAGTTTGAATAAACGTGATCTCACCTCGTACAGAAGGCAGCCCAGAGACCAGATGTCGGACTTGAAGTTGTAGCCGTTCTCATGGATCCTCTCGGGCGACATGTAGTACGGCGTCCCCACTGACACACCCAGAAACACACACACACACTAAATCATCTTTTTCACATGTTAAATAAGAACATGTATGTTCTGTGCACCGGTGTGTGTACTGGGGTTACCTAAGGAGTGAGCTGCTGTCGTTTTGGAGCTGAAGAATCGTCCTAACCCCAGATCACCCAGCTTCACCTCCCCCGAGGCTGTGATGAACACGTTGGCGGGCTTAATATCTGGTGAAAACACGAAGACACAAAGATTTCAGTCTGAGAGGAAGATGGAGACAGCCTTGTTTCTGGTATGTAAACTATTCAATGAACTCTACAACAACTGTCCACTGCTCCTGTCGTTTTAAAACTGAACGCAGAAAATAAGAACAGAGATGAAATCATGAGCGGAGGAGCAGGAGGACGGATGAGATGATTCATGACATCAGCAGAGATGAGAGGCTGCATGTTTGTGTAAATGAGGAGTAAGAGGAGTGACACTGATGTCGTTTTTTTTACCGCGGTGCATCACCCTGCGTGAGTGCATGTGCTCCAGAGCGCTGCAGAGCTGCACAAAGTACTTCCAGATCGTCCTCTCTGGGATGAGCCGCCGCTTCTTCTTAAAGTACTGAACACAGGAAGGAGGGGACTGTGAGTACACAACAAGAAACTGAGCAGATAAAATATGGTTTTATTAAAGGGGTAGTTCAGTGTTTTTGAAGCGATGCTGAATGAGGTTCTTGTCAATAGTGAGTTTATTAACCCTTTGAGATGTCGGTCAGCTCGGCCCCTTTAAGGAGAGAGCGGCTGGAGTGCAGGCAATGAAGCTAGCTAATACAGCGCTGCAGGCGGGGCTGTTTGTGCCACATAACCTTGCTAATTTTAAGAAAAAAATATTCAAAACAATCTCAGCTCTTTACTTTCAGTCAGCAAGTCTACTCCAGCAAACCACAGACGTGTTCCTCCACCTGCAGCGCACCGATCCGCTGTTTGTTACTGCAGGCTTCCAAACAAACAACAAACAAACAAAAAAAGACTACAGCGACTATGACACGGCGCCAACTGTGGATACCTGAGGAAACTCTGACGGAGTTAACAGAGGATAAATGTCCCACAGATGGAGAGAGAGAGAGAGAGAGAGAGAGAGAGAGAGAGAGGGAGAAGGATGGGAGGGGAGGACCTGGTGGTGCAGATAAGGCAAGGCAAGTTTATTTATATAGCACCTTTCCTCCATCCATCCATTATCTATAACGCTTTTTTCTGTTTGGGGTCGCGGGGGGGACTGGAGAGCCGATCCCAGCTGTCCCATCATGTGGTTCAAACGACTCTGCCTGCAGCGATGTGGAGTCTATCTCTGGTGCCTGACCGACATCTCCGTTGGCTAATAAAGTTACTATTTTGCCCAAATTTCTTTTGCAATAGAGAAAAATAAAGCAACAAAAAACAAGCAACCCACATAAAAGAAACCAACACACACTGAAAACAAAACAGAACAAAACAAAAAGTGACATACACATCACTAATGACATAACCATGATTTAATTTGAGTTTTTGCAACCACAATAGTGTTTCCATACATCCCCTATTCAGTATATATTTTAATAAATGAAGATATCACCACATTTTCCCTTGCCCACATGTATCTAAACATCCTCCATCACTTGTTGCCATGGAAACCATCTGTCAAGGAATTTTGCAGTCTTATTTTAAAAGTTATCTTTTACATTATGTCAATTCCTTTGACAACTCATTTCCAAGACTCGTGGGTTGGGGTTCTCTCTTAAGCCAGTTCAGTGTTATTGCCTTCTTGGCTGCTACTAGAAGTATGTGTAATAAATAAATCTAACCCCCATAAAGTTACTATTGACACAAGTACCTCATACAGCCCCACTTCAAAAACCCCGGACTTTCCCTTTAATCTAACTCCTGACCTTGATCATCTGGGACAGATCTCCTGCGTCGGCGAGCTCCAGGATGATGTTGAGCTCGTTGTCTTCAATGAAGGAGTCGAGGTATTTGATCACGTTGGGATGATTCAGCTGCTGCAGACGACACAGCAGGAGAAAAGTACCGTTTACACACACACCTGACATCTGGACCAATAGAGGAGCTTTAAATCTGTCTAAAGGTAGAGGATGATTGTTCCTCTTAAAGGGAGCTGAACATGACATCTCTTCACCTTGAGCAGGTCGATCTCTTTGACGCAGTCCTGACGAGCCTTGGCGTCCATCATGTCAAAGATCTGAAGCAACAAAATAAAAGATAAATTAAAGGTCACATATGAAGCAAAATACACTTTACTATGTTAGGTTAACTGGTGACTCTAGATTTCCCCGTAGGAGTGAATGTGAGTGTGGCTGGATGTCTGTCTCATATGTCAGCCCTGTGATTGGCTGGTGACCAGTCCAGGGTGTAACCCCCGCCTCTCGTCAAATGACAGCTGGGATCGGCACGGTAACCACCGAACAGGAAAAGTGATAAAAAAACAGAAGCTGTTTTCACACATGCACTCTCGATATTGTTTAGAAAGTTCCAGAGTGTAAAAGAAAACGACGAAGTAGCACAACACTGTACGAGTTAACATGAAAAAAAGCAGTATAATTTTTGTAGCAGTATAAATCAGTAGAGGTGCGGACTCTTGTACCTGGACTTTCTTGAGAGCGACCAGCTGACCCTCCAGCAGGTACGTGGCTTTATACACCTCACTGAACTGACCCCGGCCGATCTTCTTCTCGATCTGAAAGTTCGACATCGAGCAGCAGAACTTACGGCCGGACATGTTCTTCTGAAAAACACAACAAAGCATAAGAAAAGTGAGCAGTGAAGCATGTTTAAGATGTAATAATACAATTTAGAAAATAACTTTTGCTGCCCGTAGGAGGAGGCTGTTAACACAAATGCATATTTATTATAAACATACTTCAGAGTTAAAGATAGGCTTTAAATATGCACATCTTAATAAAACACTGGGGTTCTTTACCTGGTCGTCCTGAGCAGCCAGCTTGTACAGGTTGTTCAGGTTGTCTAACGTCGGCTGGTTGTTGTTCTGAGCCTCCATCATGGCATCACAACCGGAGACCACTGCAACAGAACAAAAGATAAAAATCAGACAGCTCAGAGACCTGCCGGCGGAAACAGGCAGCGTGCAGCCCACATGGGTCTGAATCAGAGCAGGAAGCACGTGTGGCAGGATGAGATGCCACCTGCTTGCTCTCTGTCGTGCGACTCAAACTTTCAGAATGATGACCAACACGGAAACTGTGAGTGTGACGGGTAATAAGGTGAAGGAAATGACTGAGGTGTCACAACACCAAACACAGAATGATGACATGATACTTCTGCAAGAAAAAAATAGAAATCCTGAGCAACCAATAAATAGCGTTTCTTTTTTAAAATTGTAAAAAAAAAAAAATTGCAAGCAAAACTCCTGCACACTTTAAATTTGGGTATCAAAATGTATTTGTGCATGTCTCCCTATCAACAGGTTAAAGGTCACATATTCTCCTCCTCTTCAATCAGTGTAAATAAGTTCAGAGCTCCTCAAAACATGTGTGTGAAGTTTCTTGTTCTAAATCCACTCTGATCCTGTATTTGATCATGTCTATAAACCCCTCTATTTCAGCCCTGCTCAGAACAGGCTGTTTCTGTGTCTGTAGCTTTAAATATGTAAATGAGCTGTGTCTGACCACGCCCCCTCTCTGGAAGGGCTTGGGTGTACTCGGGCTTTCTCGCATTGTTTACGGTGAGAAGGCAGACTCAGAGGGCAGAACAAACACCTAGCTGTGGGAGTGTCACCCACCTGGGGGAGGGGTTACTGCCCTTTGTGATGTCATGAAGGGAAAATATCCAAACAGCCTGTCATATACAAAAAACGTCATATAGAAAAAATATCCACATTTTGACATACTGAAACCAATAATGCTGTTTTCCCTCCTTTGGAAATCAGCAAATATTCACTTAAGGCTCAAACAAACTCGCCTTTGAACCATGCGTTCACATAGACAATGTGTGTTACTGGAGGATTCCTCTAGAGGGAGCTCCACATAAACAAATCAAACTGTCCAAATAGAG
The DNA here is from genome assembly GCF_963584025.1 of Labrus mixtus. Lineage (NCBI taxonomy): Eukaryota > Metazoa > Chordata > Actinopteri > Labriformes > Labridae > Labrus > Labrus mixtus. Next base: position 18,300,740 of record NC_083628.1, on the reverse strand, counting down.
ATTCCAGATTTGCATGTTGTAATGTAAACAAACATGGCATAGTTGAGGACTTGATCTGTTAGCTTTTCTTCAAAAACTATCCTCCACCGTACAACTCCACACTGCTCCTAGTGGTTATATGCATATTCCATCTCGCAGACGTGTTGCGCACATTTTTGAGGATGTGCACAACCAACGCTGCAAACGACCACAGGATACACGAGGTCGATGTCATGCGTGCACGTATGTGTAGATATAAAAACAAGTTCACTCAGAGCTTTACCGTCTTCTCGCTCGAACGCTGACCTCCTGAGAGAGTTTCTGCTAAACTCTTTTTCAGAGTAAATTAAACTTGTAAAAACTTCTCTGAACTGTTCCTAATGACTTCAAGCTCCGTTGACATTCAGTCCTGACATTTCCGAGGCCCCCTGTCACCTCGGGCTCATGTTCCCACGTGAGGAATGCGTGAAAAACTGAACGGAGTAGAACGCAAAGAAAACCACGAGGACAGACTGCCTCCAAATCATCCTCAGAAACACAAAGTTAACAGGTTGTTTTCACGTTCTTCTCTGTATTCCCGCGTGATTTTGTAGTTCTCCTGTGATCTTGTGAACCCCTGTATACCGCTGCTCTGGCTGCGCCCACGCTCCAGGAACAGACCCAGTGGGCAGGGGTGCGGGTCCAGACTTTAAGGACTGGTGTGGCACAACTTGGGCACTGACTTGTGAAGGGGTGACCTGAAGTTTGCGTGACAGTAGGGCTTCATCCTGGTCAACAGGAGGAGGCTGAGGCACTTTGTCCCTTTTCTGCAGTTTTAACTGGAAATTAAAAAATAAATAAAACGCCATTTCCACACAACCAGATCTCTGATACTGTGAGCTGGTGACCTTCTCATGACTATCTGAGTCATCTGAGAGAGATCCCGTGTCTCCTCCTCTGCAGACTTTTCTACAGAAACAACATCATTAAGTTTGTGATTCCCCCCGGTTACTCTGCCAAGACCTGATGACTTGTTTTCACCACGATTAGCTGTGAAAACGTCTCCTCTGTCCTCACCCTAAAACATTACAGGCATTATCCCCCCCCCTCTTCTGATGACTCAGCTCAAAGTGTTCATGTGTTCACCTTCACCTCCTCAGCTACACTCATTGGTAAAATGTCAGAAGTGCAAACTGGGCCTCCTGCAATGACTCTGGTTTCAGGACACACACACACACACACACACACACACACACACACACACACACACACACACACACACACACACACACACACACACACACACACACACACACACACACACACACACACACACACACACACACACACACACACACACACACACACACACACACACACACACACACACACACACACACACACACACACACACACACACACACACACACACACACACACACACACACACACACACACACACACACACACACACACACACACACACACACACACACACACACACACACACACCACGCTGCTCTAACTGTGCTAACAAGCTCTGTGCCGCTGTTTGCATCCAAGGCTGTTAAATCTCTCAGCACAGACCGGACTGATCGTTCTGCAGGTTTACTCAAAGACCTCTTCTGAATCCTGCAGAAGAAGAAAAAAACAAACTCCCAAAAAGATTCAAAACAAACACCTTTTGATTTATGTTTTTTTTTTATAATCCTATGATTCAGTGATCCATTGTGCAAAGTTTGAAGATGTAAAATATAAAAACATCTTCTAACAGGGCTCTGATTCAGTCTCTCCCTGACAGAGGTCGTAAGTTTTTTAAGAGCAGCCTCATAAAAGAGCGAGGAAAGATCAACACGGGGGATCGTACAGAGACACGGCCTGAGGCTGGGACGGTTTCATTACATGAAAAAGATCTAAGTCACCAAACTGATGATCCTTAATGTGTTTAAAGTCTCAAACAAACCACAGGATGTCCTCGTCTCGGAGCCTCACAGGGAGGACGGACTGCGTTTCTAACTCATGATCTTTCACTTCAGCCTCAGGTGATTCATCCACTGAAACAACGTTTTAGGATCTTAATTTTAAAAAACAAGGATCGCTTCCTCTCACATGGAGGCTCGTTTTTACTCCTCCATCTGTTGCACATCAATGCATCATCTGACCACAGACTAGGAGAAGTGAAATCACCCACCGGTCCCTGACCATGACCTTTCTTTTTGAAGCCTCACTGACATGAGGAAACAGAGAAGCTTCAGTTCAAAAGTCATTTTAAAAAAATCTGTTTTTCTTGGACCTTGATGCGACCCTGAGACAATCGACCAACAGGGAACCCCGATCACCTCGTTCTCAGGTGGCGGCCGGGTGCAGGAACATACAAAGGTTTGCTGCTGGGCGAACCTGAGGAAGCTACAGGTGAAACACGTAGAAGAAATCGGTGAATTTAAGATGTTTTGGTTAATTCCACCAACACTTGAAATAGCTTGATGAGATAAAAAAAAAAAGTGATTCAGTTTCAGTCTGTCGTTTTGTTTTTGTTGACGTCTTTTGGATTTCTTCACCTTCACGTCCTCGTTGCAGAGTTTCTGAAGAATTGTTGACATTCATCTGACACAAGAACAAAAAGAGAAGCTCTCCTCTGAAACTTCATTTCTCCATACTGGTCACAAAGCACTTAGGTAATATAAAGGTTAAAGATTGACGTCTGTGTGGTGGATTCTGTTCGTGATATTTAGGGAAGGATTTTCATGTCATAAGTTTATTTACATGTTCAGTTTCTCCCCTCCTATTTAGCAGGAGGGATAAGGCAGTGTGGTCAATGTCTCGTAGTTCTGTGTGTGCAGGATCAGTCTGCTGGAAACCAGACCTTTTCCTTTTTCTCCTTCAGTGGAGTGATGCTTGTACTGAGAACTTTAAAGCTTTTCTGTATTTGTTAATTCAAGCTTCGTATCAAGAAACCATCGGCTCCTTAGTTTAAACTTTCCCCTCTCCATTTTCTTTTTAGCAATTTAGGGGAACTTAACAAATCCTGTCCTTTGTTATTGAACATGATGTTGAACCCACACAGAGGTTTCTCAGGTTACACTTCCTCGCCTTTTTATCTAAACTCCGAATAACTTAAGCAGCTGTTTCCCCTCCCTCTGTCTGATGGTGAGTGTTAAGACATTTCTGAATAACTGGTGGGAGGAAGATTCTTCATTTTTAAAATAAACTGAAGGCTCAGAGGTGTGAGGATCTTGACGGAGATTTCACACTTTCACAAAACTCAGACAGACGGATTTTTCCATCCAGCCTCCGAGTCAGTTTTAGGTGTGAAGTCGAGGCTGAGTTGCAGCGGGAAATATTCATCACAATTCACTGCAAGGAAGCGTGACGGCGTCAGTAACCTGCAACTGGTGCACGACAATCGACTGTGTGCACACAGTGTGATCACGTCATTAAACGGCTTCATCATGTTGTCTGTTCAACAGGATGTTCTCTTCCTCTCTTTAGACATTGTGAAAATATCAAACTGAACACAACGCGACGGTTTAAAGATAAAAACCTGTCATCATGACATCAGACTCTGTTGCTTCATCCGTCACCTCTGCGTCGTTCTTTTAACGTCATGTCCCGCCTCCTGAGCCCCGTCCTCCCGTTTAACGGGGAGTCTCCCGCCATGAGGTGCATGTGTGAAAACAACTTCTTGCCTCCTGCACAAAGCATGCTGGGACAGATTTTTTTCCAGAGCTGTCAGAGCGTGACGGAGAAATAAATCAACCGGACTAAAAAATGTGTCGAAAATGACAAGAAAATAAGAGAACTTTACAGTACACACACACACACACACACACACACACACACACACACACACACACACACACACACACACACACACACACACACACACACACACACACACACACACACACACACACACACACACACACACACACACACACACACACACACACACACACACACACACACACACACACACACACAAAAACAAAAACACACACACATAAAAACAAAAACACACACACACTCACACTCACACTCACACTCACACTCACACTCACACACACACACACACACACACACACACACACACACACACACAAAAACACACACACATAAAAACAAAAACACACACACACACACACACTCACACTCTCACACACACACACACACACACACACACACACACACACACACACACACACACACACACACACACACACACACACACACACACACACACACACACACACACACACACACACACACACACACACACACACACACACACACACACACACACACACACACTCTCACACTCTCACACACACACACTCTCACACTCTCACACACACACACACACACACACACACACACACACACACACACACACACACACACACACACACACTCTCACACACACACACACACAGGAACTAAAATTTGAATTCTCTGTTTCTCGTTTTAATAAAGTAATCTGTGAGACTAACGCTCATGTTTCACAGACGTTCATCCTGTCTCATCGCCTCCTCTCTCAGCAGCTCCGGTCTCTGTTAGTCATTATGTGAATATTTGACATTTCTTTATCTCGTATTGTCGGAGCAGAGAAACAAGTAACACAGACGTGAAGAGTCATCGCCTCAATCTGTTCTTTGTTTCCTCACATATTCAGCTCCTCTTCCCACAGTGTCCTCACACCGCTCGTGTTCCTGCAGACTCAAGTCACTCCAGTCGTCCCGTCTTCATCCGTGTCTCCTCCCACCTCTTCTGTCTCTGTTGCTCTAGTTCATGTGGAAAAAAATCTTTCCTGTAAGGCCTTAAGTCAAACGTTCAGATTCAGAGGCAAGGGCTGTTCCTGATGAGTCTGCAGAGGGCGCTAAACGGCTTGTTCTGCAAATCACACCATAGTTCCCCGATATGAAACCAAGGCTTTCCCCAGACGACTTCAAGCCTCGACGTAAGCCGCTGAAACCTCTTAGGACCAACCAGACGGCAAAGAGCTAGTGGAACGAAGGCCGCCTGTAGCGTCGCCTCTTGTCTTGGCCAAAAAGTTGAACTAGAACACACCGCAAAGACTCGGGCGAGGACCGCTCACAGACGGTCCAACTAGGACAGACGGCCGACGACCTCCTCGGTGTGTCAGTGCCTTTACAGGGCTCTCCCCTGGCAGCCCTGCAGCGTTCAGAAGAAAGTGGGCACCTGAGGAGGCGGGGCTTAAAGAGACAGCAGCTGAAACAAGGCTGAGATGAGGTTTTTTAGTGACACCAGTATCAGATAAATGAGATCCTGTGAAGCTGCTCTAAAGGTTTTCACACACTGAAGACATGGTGAGGAGGAGACAGAGCTTTACATTTTCTTTATAAAATGAATTAAATCTGACCGAAAAAGCGGACGAGTGTGTGCCTAAAGTAGTGCCAGGTGTTGAGACCACATCACACACACACACACACAGAGACTGGACTCTGAAGCTTATCACACCTAAAGGCTCGGGGGGGGGGGGAACACACCTGCTGTGAGACGTGAACAAACTGAATCACATGGTTCATGTGCTGCAGACGCCAAACAAGGTCAGACTGTACCGAGCGAGCGCTGCAGAAGTTTGCAGAATCACATCCTCCGAGTGACTCATCACCTCGTCAATATGTGAAGGACACCATTTTAATTTCTGAGGACAAAGAGTCTCTGCTGATGATCAAACATAATGAATTAATAACCTCACGCTCCTCTTAGTTTTAGAATTCAAACGTGGATGATAAACAGCCGGCCCTTACCTTATGAGCCTTCAGACTTCTCCGTCCTCTCTGACTGCAGCGTGTTCAAACACTGAGTTCCTTGTTCTCTGCCTCAAAAATATCTCTTTGGTTAGTCACCTCTCGCGCTCTCTACTTCCTTTTAGAAGCTTTCAGATCAGTTTTAATTTCTCAACATGACACAGCTGTCTCTTCACTGGACGGATCAAGAAGTCGCTTGTGGTCATTAGTCATCCTCTCAGGAATTTATATTATTATTATTCTTTATGTTAATGGATGCAGAACAATTTACAGTCTTCAGAGGTAGTAACAGAGGCTGTGTGTGTGTGTGTGTGTGTGTGTGCATGTCTGACTGGGTGTGTATGTGGAGCTCCAGCTGTGCCGTGCTCTCTCGCGCTTCCGCCACGCCCAAACTCAGTGTGACACCAATATCACGCCATCGAAATATTACACCAAATGAGATGTGATGACAGGGGAGCAGTCTCAAAAGAGATACAGAGACCAGAAAGCAGGAGAGGCGTTAGGGCGGGGCTACCTGTGATTGACAAGTCGTCAATCACAGGTAGCCCCATATATGGTCACTTCTGGCACCTAAACCAAGATGGCGAGGGTCTTAAATTCAAAGCTGTGATTCACATTGCAACAGGTGGTGTCACGTCCATTTCTCATATTCAGTCTGTGATCACACAGAACCAACTGATCACTAAGGGGTCACATGCACTCCTCCACGCTATCACACAGGTTCCTGTTATCGTCAGCTGTTCACAACACCTGGTCACATCTGCCCGGTGGCACTGCTCCACTCCCTCCTGTTAGCCAATCATATAGCTGCTGTCTTTTTAAAATACGGCTTCCTCTACCTCCAGTTCATTCATGCCGTCGATACATGCGACCCTCCACCTCCCTGAGTCTTCACAGATCATCACGTCATCAGCCGTCCTCCAGTCGAACACATTCTGCATCAGCCTCTTCATCCCATCAGCCTCAGATCAGGTCAAGACTTTCAGGGTTAAACTAAACCCCTCAAGTTAGCAAAAAAGATCCAAATGACCCACCCATTAAAAAGTTTACAACCAACAAAGAAGAATAATTTACATCCATTAATTAGTTCACCAGACCGCCAAATTCAGCTGCAAGTTTGTTTTTCATTTCAGAGAAACTGGAAACATAAAACTGCAGATAAGAACGTCAGAGCAGCACCGACCAGTCCCCCCAGTCCTCCCAGTCCCCCCAGTCACACAGGACACTGGCTCCCTGTCATCGCTGACACGTGACTAATTTTAGACAGATATGTGACCTTGTGTGCCCAGGCATCCTCGTAACACGCCCACCCACCACACACACACACACACACATCACACACACACACACACATCACATCACACACACCACACACACACACACATCACACACACACACATCACACACACACACACACACATCACACACATCACACACACACACACACACACACATCACACACACACACATCACACATCACACACATCACACACACACACACACACATCACACACACACATCTTGCAGAGAGCGTTCACCACGCTGCTGCAGCATGTGATGCATGTCATGTTCACTTAAACACACAAACACCGACATACCAGCAACACACAAACACACACACACACACACGGCAGGGTCTGCTTTTACACTGCACGGGAATGTGTGTGTGTGTGATGATTTTACTTGTTCATTATCAAAGCAGTCTGTTTCTCCGTGTCAGCGGCTTGAAGTCCAGTTTTAAAATAATGTTTAATTCAGGACGGAGTTTACGTCTGCTAACATTTAAGGTGTTTCACCAGCTGACAAAGTTCCAACGGAGCGAGAAGTTTCACCTTAAATCTTACACCTAGCTCCTAGTAGGCGTCACGTCCTCGGTTGTCATGGTGACGGTTTTAAAAAGGTGTGATAACTTGGAGGACGATGACGAGCAGAGGGGTTTTTTGCTGGTGTTATGGTGTAAAGAGTGACCGTGTTTACCGGGGAATTTCAGCTGAATGTGTCTCTAGTTGTCATAGTAACAACAGATGTTAAATCAACAATATGTAGGAATTCAGTTTAGTCCGATTTGGCGCCCACCGAAGGTCGCTGAGTGCAACTGTCATTTAATACACAGAGCTGTTACACCTCCTCATCTTAGACGGGTAAAGGTGCATTCCATTTCATCTAGGAGAGAGTTACATCCTGCGGTAAACAGGTGATTGGGCCGCTCTGTGGACTAGAGAGAGACGGTTATCGTGCTATAACATCGACCTTTGAAACGACTGTTTTAAGGTGGGAAAGTTACATGTTGTTATAGTGTCCTGATTTTAAATATTTATACCCCACTTGGAGTGAATAAATGTCTCATGCCGTGATAAACAGCAGCTGAGCTTTACACTGTGCATGGGCGGTTCTAGGCAGGGGCCAACAGGGGCCAGTGCCCCTGAGCTTGGTCCCCCCTGTGGCCACCCCTCCAAAAGGAAGAGCCCCCCTAATAACACAACACAGTATTTGACTCAACAACCGGACAAATATGAATCATGGTATTTAATGATGTGTGCTATTATTTGGCATAAATATATATATTTTTAAAGCGATCATCTTTGTCTTTTTTTCACCTGGGTTTAATGTTCCCCTCTGACAAAACAAATGGCCCCAGTTTGGCCCCCTCAATAAACGTGGTCTAGAACCGCCACTGACACTGTGACACAGTGAACAGCTGGAGTTAAATGTCACTCTCAATGTTGAGCTGATTTTTTTTTTTAAATAAACGTCTACGTCTCTTCTACTATGGAGCTCTTTGTTTCACACTGCGAATATAAGAACATAAAGCAGGAATCAGTGCAGCCTCGTTTCCGTCCCGAGCTGCATGCAGCGGGTAAATATCATTTCCATATGTCTCTCTCTCTCTCTCTCTCTCTCTCTCTCTCTAACAGTTTATCTGGCTCTACGTGCTAAGCAGTAAACACACTGAGCTTCAGTCCATACGAGCTCACACAGAGATACATGTCAACAAAGCTGAATCATGCACAAACTCTGCATGTCTTTGAACGCACCACGGACACTTCTTCACAATGAGCGCTCGTGTCTCTTACCTGCAGAGGAGTCAATAACGTCCTGCAACTGTTTTGAAAGGGGATCAGTTTCCGCGAGTTACATCGATCCCTGTTGTTGAGCAACTCCACACAGCGACGCACAGACCCCCTTCTTCCCCCAGTGTCACCCCCCCCCCTCTCTCTCTCTCTCTCTCTCTCTCTCTCTCTCTCTCTCTGTGGTTTGCTGCCACGCGGGCTGAATGAGAGGAGGGATACTTCAAAGAGTGAAACCTCTGCAGAGTGAAGTTGTGGTGAGGCTGCCACAAGTGTTTGTTGGAAAGTGGGTCAAACGTCACATCTCTCTCTCTCTCTCTCTCTCTCTCTCTCTCTCCCCCTCTCTCTCTTCCTCACATGTGGGAGGGCTCTATTGTTTAATGAAACATGATAGGGGAGCGTTTACAAATGTGACACAAACTGTATGAAACAAACTTCTTTCTGCGTTTTAATTTTAAAATTAGATATGGTGAATTAGCCAAATGTGGGACACCGCCTAATGTGGGACACCTAAGCTCAAGTGGGTGTAGATCTTCCTACAACAAATGAAAGTCAATAAAACTAAGGGTTAACACAAGTTGTGATCAAAATAACATGACTTCTCAAATGTCCAATCATAGATTAGAATGATCAAAACATGTTTCCTAAAGTGGGACAGGTTGATTTGCCTAATGTGGGACAGTTTTTTGCATTCAAATATGCCTGTTATGATTGTATGCGTTTCCTGTTTAATGGAGCTATTTGTTGACTTATTGGTCGTTTTTTCCATGCTGAATGACATATTTGTAAGAAACCTTAGTACATCTCTGGTGAAGATATGATTAAATTGGTTATGTTGCATATTTCTCTGTGGAAAACCCCAGTTTGAAGACTTGTCAATCAATTAATCAACTAGTCAACAAAATAGTATTGGTATTAGTTGGCTAAGCATTTCTTTTGTTCAGGACAGACGTATGGAATAAAATGTTCGTTACATTCTGCTTGTCAGATATGATGATATAATAGCCTATTGTCTTTCTACTAAATGCATCAAAACAATTTTTGTCCTTTTTTAGTGTTTTGTAAAACCAATAACATTGTAAGTGGTAAAATTACAGAACATTGGATTGCACATTTTAGACTTGAGTGTGACAGACTTGAGAGGTTTTCATACTAGAATTAAGGTGATTTATTTCTTCTTTCTTTTAACATCGACTTTTCAATGTCCCACATTTAGAACAGCACTGTCCCACATTAGCAAATGCAGATTGGCCGAGACAATTTGGCACTAAGACTACTGATATGTATATTATTTCTTTAATGAGTGTGATAACTGGATTTTCTCTTTGGGTTTGATTAGGGGACATCCTGGGGATTTCAGAGTGGTACTGGGTGTGGATTTAATGTATAGCTTCATGTTGCAATACACCCCAGAACTCTAAAATGCAAAAATTGTCCCACATTAGGCTAATTCACCCTATTTAAAGTTCTCCATCCGAGTTAGTAAAGATTGTAGAGTTTTGGGTTCAGCTCCCAATGAGCGACTTTCTTTTAAACAGGGGAGCGTCTCAATCCAAAAGATCTTCCTCAGGCTCTTTTTGAAGTGTAAAGCCCTGAAAAAAAATGTCATCTCTTAATCATATTACATATCTTATTGAGGACTATGTCTCCGGACTTTGTCTGCAACCCAAAATACAACTATAGGAACTTATTAACTTCAATAAATAAGAGCAAAATTAGCTGTTATCTTCAATATGCAAATACGTACATTTATTATTGACACATTTCTGTATTCTCGTGGATTATATATTTTAATAAATTTCATATTTAATAGTCTCTGTGGTACATATAATTTAATTCTTAGTAAAACAGGATTTAAACATTGAAAAATCTCGGTAAATCCCTGAGTTTATAACTGTCACAGGTAAGGTACATAACGGTAACTTTTTCGTCTTCTTCTCACGAGACTCAATCGTCGTCTCCGATATGCATTATGGGAGTTGTAGTTTCCATCGCTGAGCTCGTTCAATGGGTATTGTTTTGTTTGTTCACAATAGAACTACAAGTCCCAGCGCTCCTCGCGAGCCAGCACGTGATCTACGCTTGTGATGTAGAGCAGACGGACCATGGCGCTGTGTAGCTCTGTGTGACAGGTTAGCATCACCGAACACCTCCGGACGGACGCGTCTGCGCACTGACATCCGCCGCAGGCAGACACACCGCGGCGGGGTGACAAACAAGGATGGGGTCCCGAATCAAGTAAGACCGATAATCCGCTGCTTTCCTCTGACCCTGTTAGCCTCCTGCTGCTAAGAGCGCTGTGTTAGTGACACAGGGAGATAGAGCCCAGTGTGAGGCCCGGACTTGTTGCGACAGGCAGAATAAAAACACACCAATGCTGCTGCTGTTCAACTTAACGGAGCAGAGACGACAAAAACAACCCGTTAAAATACGTTAGCATTAAGCTAGCATTAAGGCAGCGACACAGATAAATACAGGAAGCTAATGTAAACATGGTAACGGGGCCAGATTGTTCTCAAACAGGATGTTGGTTTTCAGGCTAAAGCTGGGTTTGTTTTCCTGTAGCTGTCCCTGTGTGTGGTCGCCTGAAACGTGTGATTACTGAACAATAACAAATGTAATGTGTATTATTGAACACAAGACAATGTGAGCCATAGCCAAAACAAGGAGCTCTCTGTCTGTCATCCATTGTGCAGAAATCTCCTCCCAGCCTTTCTTCCTCTCTCCACAATTAAGCCTAAATGTGCTCTAAAAATGAACGTTTACTGCATCTACTATGACCTGATTGAATAATGTGAGCAAAAAACTGTCTGCCTTTTGGATGTCTGGGGGTCACCAGAGGTTTGTGAAGTCAAAGTGGGGCCACGAGCCAGCAAGAAGGTTGGGGACCACTCCTGTATCCTGACGTCTCTCCTCTGATATACTGTAAATATTGTATTAAGGAGATGACTCATCTGGCACAGTGAGACATATTTAATCACTTGTTTTTCATGGTGTACCTTTTGGGAGTGAGCTGTTTGAGCTGGAGGGAAATTATTGACACATCCTCACCTTCACAGTAAAACTGAACATGGTGCTTTGATGATCCTACATTGATCTGCAGACGGACGGTTTAACTACACGTGTTATTACACATCCTGAGAGTAAAACCTTTGTATGTGTTACAGGAAAGAGCAATCAGACTTTGAAACAAGGTGAATGTGTAGAGAACATACTAACAGACTGTTTGTCAGCTCACACATGTTTAAAGTTCCAATCAGTGAGATGTGTAGTGAGTGAAATGATGAAGTGACTTTACTATATGATCAGACATTAAGGAAACATGTTATGTTGAAGTGCTGGCTTCTCTGACAACAATGCAGCATCCAGTATGTCCTCCTTCTAACTTTAGATTCTGGTCCTGAATGCTCTGGATTTGTTTGGACCAGAGAAGGTAGGCGCTTTTAAGACACCCCCACACGGCCGTTTTGGACGCCCCTCAGTTTGCCAGATATGAGAGCAGTTATCAGGTCAACAGGTGTTGCAGCGATGGAAGCGGGCAAGAGAAGTGGTTCAGATACAAGTGATTGTACCCGACCTAAAAAGCCTCTGCATGTTTCTAATAAGCTCCACGAGCAGAAATTAAATTATTATTCATTAATAGATAATACATCTGATTGGTCCAAAAATATCAGAAATTTGGGTCAAGTTTTTTTCGCTGAGGAGTTGGAGGTTGGTCCTGAGGCCAGACGAGTTGAGAAGCGCTGGTTTAGAGCATTGAAAGATTAGTTTGATTAACGGTGTTCGTTCTGTGGGTGTAGCATTCAAAGATGGTTCCAAACGTCATTATGTTTTCTCTTCTGTGGATGATGTCTTTTGAAAACTGTGATTTTTTTTTTACTGTTTTGGATACACTGGTTAATACTGGCTTAAAGCGCTTGTTTTGAAAAACAATCATTTTCTTTGTTGGTGCGTGTTGTGATGATCACATTAAGAGTGTCCTCACTCCTCAGACATCCTGATGATGACTGAGAACACGGCGATAGCTTCCCTGAAAGACAGAGAGCTTTTATCCTCTGTGAGGTCAGAGAATTTAACAACCCTGATACCACCACACACCGGGGGGCTTTTCTTCTGTAAAATCTTCGCTGTTTGCTGTTTAAGGATATCTGCAGCGTAGTCTCAGCGTCACTCAAAATCAAACACAGAAAAACTCAAAGCTCAAAATAAATACGTAAGGAAAATAGTCTTAGTACTTTAAAAACACATTTATTGTACATTTCCAGATGAGTGAAAGGCTGCATTCCTTTGGTGAATGTGCTCCCCTGTTTTTTTGTTTCTTAAAGAGGACATATTATCCCCCTTCTCCACCTTTTCAAACAGTCCCCTGTGGTCTAAATGAAACATCTGTGCTGTGCTTTGGTCAAAATATAACATGAATCAAGCACCAGAGGAGGTTTGTGACCCTGTATAAACCAGCTCTCTCAGAACGCTCCGTTTTGGTGTGTGTGTCTCTTTAAATGCAATGAGCCCCCCCTGAGTTTTCCCAGTAGACATCACTCCTTCACTAACGAGAATAAAAATGGCGGACCTGCGCAAAAGTTTTGTTCTAGGCTGGGGGTGGAGTCCATGGTTGGAGATACCAGGGGAGGGAGGGTATTTTTCTTAACCAGAATCCCACTGTGACATCACAAGGAGAGTACATTTGAAACGGAGCATTTTCCTCTGTGTTGTAAGACTTATGCAGACCACAAACAAAGGACTGGATGGGTTTATTTCACATTTAGTGGGTCTGTAGACACTCAGGTTACCCAAATATATGTTCAAAAACACTAGAAGTGGATTCTTCATAATATGTCCCCTTTAACATGCACAGAACATATCGATAAGTTCTCCTCCTGTGTTGCAGGGAGAGCCCCGAGTCCACGTATGAGGTCTTCCTGGAGGTCTCACAACCAGGAATACACACTTCAGGTAAGTGTGTGAGGCTGGACTACATTCATCTCTTCTGTTCTGAAAAGGTTGTGTTTGCTTTAAAATGTTGTGAGAACAGCAGATGATCAAAGAAACAGAGTTAAAGTTCATATGCACTCTTTATTTTTGTGTATTTTGCGTTATTCAAATGTAGAAATATTGCAAAATGTTATCTCACATCCTGCCGACCGAGAGGCTGCACACGTTTTGTGATTCCTGATGTACAAAAATACTTCATAAGATAACGATGGACTGTCAGCGCCACCGCTTAGTTATCTCAGATCAGTCCGCTTTGATCGTTCTCACCTTCCCGTCTTAGTGAGCGTGTTTCCTCAACACAAGTCAAACCCTCAGTGATAGAAGTGTTGTAGTACTGGAAGACCGGTCTCCAGACCACTTTCTGAAGGTCTCGGAGTCTGATGCATTTTGACTCGGTCTTGTCCCGGTATCAGACTGGGCGGACTCTGGATTTTAGATCAAGACCGCTCAAGACCACCACTCATTGCCTCTTTTTAAAAGAACAAATAACTTTACAGTTTTTTCCAATTGCTAAAACACAATTTTGCAAACTAGGCTGGTTTTATCAAAATACTTAACACAACTCACAAAACCACACACCCAAACTGCAAAATACCTAATATATCCTGCAAAATGAAGCACTGCAACCAAAACTACATTATCAAAATCAAACTTCTGCACCAAATGGCACACGCTTCATTCATATTACCAGATTGTTGTCTAACCAACCACACACTGTTGGACATAATGAAAAGCACTCTCATCTTTAGTATGCTTTGCCATAATACTAAAATAGTTCAAATTGTAGAAAATTCTTCAGATTGTTCACATGCACAGAAATATTTGCAGACACACACTCATGCTGTTGAAACATTTATGTTTTTATTTTTCACCAAACAAGTCAGTGCAACATATACCAGTACAGTAAAACGGCTCAAGTTGGGCTGATCTCTGTCCAGCCTCTCACATTGTCAGCCCATGGTTGATGACATGATCAACTTGCTCTGATTTCATTTGAATGGGTTCTGTCGCAGCCTAAAGAGAGACCAGCAGGGGTCCAGTCAAAGTCTCAGGTCGACAGATTGACTGTCAAGTCCTTTCAGCGCCTCATGAAGATGCTGAAGTTCTGTTCATGTCTCACATCTGCAACATTTCAGCGCTGAGTAGAGATCGCATGCTCATTCAAACCGAGAAATGACTCGACTTCTTTTTGTGTTGCTGTGGTTTCATTTGTTTTGTTTTTTTACTCGTATCATATTGAAGTTCTAGTATCGTGACAGCCCAAAGCTACTCATGGACTTCACTGGTGTCATGAATCAGACAGAAGCAAACGAAGCATACGACGAGTTTGAGCTGCAGAGTTTAGTGACTCAAACGGGGAACATTTGTAAGAGCAAAGACCTCGGGATAAAGTTAGTGTCTGTTTAATATACACTGATTTTATATGTTTGCATCTTTAACACATTAAAGGAAACTCTGAGTCACTCACGACTTATTTAGATTTTTAAATCCTGATCTGTCCGGTCTGCATCAGGTTCCTTTTTTTTAAATCTGCCGTTTGTGACTAATCAGACTTCCTGGTTTCTGAGCAGTCGGCTTGTTTCTAAGAATTTCCTCCTGTTGGAGTCTCGTTCCTCGCATCACTTCCTGTTCAGTCTCAAAGATGCCCTATCTCCGAGAATGTGTCACGAACATGAACGCATGCAAACCGACCTCCATGTGATTCTTCTGCTGATTTCAAATTAAAAAAAATATATATTTTTTTAGTGTCACACATTTACAGCAAGCCATCAAGATCGTATTTTTGGGGCTTTTTAGGTTTTTATTTTAGAGACAGGACAGTGAAGAGGGTGGTGACCTGCAGAAAAGGTGCCACAGGGCAGACACAATCCCAGGGACTTCCCCCCCTCGTGGACCTAAGCTAGTGGACCGTGCATCAACCGTCCAACTATTGCAATGACTGACTGACTGAAGAACATGATCTGCATCTTTTTAAACTTCAGAGCTGTTGTTTAATCTTGTGCATCCACCTTTAAATAAAACGGCACATTAAGAAAACATAACGAGGCGTTTACATAACCATTCAATTATGGGCTCCAACATGTGCTGGTTTATGATGTGGTCATAAAACCTCCGGGAGGTTAAGTTCAGACTTTGATTGGTCCTCGGGGGGCGATCAGTTCAGCTGCAGTAGCAATAAAAACAGAAAGTCAGGGAGAGACGGAGAGGATATGAAGCCACATGTACAGAAGCATGTATAATAAAAAACACCTGTAGAAACACAGAGGTCAAAGGTCTAACACATGACCAACACATGCTGCACACTCTTCACACAGAGTCCCACTCTGCTCCTGTTACACCATCAACACTCAGACTCTGTGTTTGGGTTCTTTAGCTCACTCCATATCGTGTGTGTGTGTGTGCATGTGTGTGCGTGTGTGTGTGTGTGTGTGCGTGTGTGTGTGTGTGCGTGTGTTCCCTCTCTAACAGGGCCGGAGGTGAGGAGACAGTATCCTGCAGATTACACGGACCAGGTCTGATATTCAGATCAAACAGCTTTTCTTTAAAAAAAAAAAGGGGGGGGGGGGTATAAGATGAATTTTTTTAATGTAATTGCAGATTTATATTTATAAATAGAGATCACAAACTAAGCCTAATGTAATGACTGTGTGCTTCTGTTTACTGACAGGAAACTCTTAACACGGTGCCCAAATTCTGCTTCCCCTTCAGCATGGACAGGTAGGCACACACACACACACACACACACTCCCACATACACACACTCACACAGATACACACACACACACACACACACACACAGACATTCTCACACAGATACACAACCAGCTACACACATCCCCCCCCCCCCCCCCGACAATTTTGGGACACACAAACAATTTGTCCCAGGATCTACTTCATGCTGAAATAAAACCAGTTTTTGTTTAGTTCTGGACTCACTTAAAAGCTGCAGATCCTCGTTAAATAGATTTCTTTCTGCACAGATTAAACTCACTTTGTAATTGTGTGTGTGTGTGTGTGTGTGTGTGTGTGTGTGTGTGTGTGTGTGTGTGTGTGTGTGTGTGTGTGTGTGTGTGTGTGTGTGTGTGTGTGTGTGTGTGTGTGTGTGTGTGTGTGTGTGTGTGTGTGTGTGTGTCCTTATCCGCCTCTCTTTGTCTCGCTGAAGCCTGACGGTGAACCAGGTCGGGCAGAACTTCACATTTGTGTTGACGGACATCGAGAGCAAACAGAGATTTGGTTTTTGTCGTCTCTCTTCGGGGGCTCACACCTGCTACTGCATCCTCAGGTCAGTGTGTGTGCGTGCGCGCGTGCGTGCAGTCAATGTTCGCTCCGTTAGTCATTAGTCCTAGTACACGATCAAATATTAGTTGTTCACCACAGTTACTTAAAGGTGAGGCAGACACCCACAGTAATGGAAAGTTCAAGAACTCTTGTGTTTGTGTTGGTTACGCTTTACTCTTTTAATGCCGTTGAATCAAACGACGAAACCAGGTCTTAGAAAAATGATCCATGTCCCATCTTACTGTAACATGGAGGAGGTGGGGTTTAAGACCTGTACTGCAGCCAGTCAGCAGGGGGAGCTCTAAGTCTTCTGTTTCTACTCGTGACCAGATGTTCCTCTGTCCGTTATTCATACAGTCGACCATAAATGACTAAATGAACATCACGCTGTGTGGAAGAAGAACTGAAACTTGAGATTTGGAACATAAACTCGTTAATGTTCCCTGAAGGAATAAATTAACTGAGAGGCAGCATCATCGACTGCTTTTTTGCAACCAGTGTCGCACCCTGCTGGCTGTTGGAGAGAATGCAGGTTTTAAGACCCTGGATTGTCTTCTTGAACACAGTCTGTATGTAAACTAATGGAACCCTCTGTGTTCGCTCAGCTACCTGCCGTGGTTTGAAGTCTTCTACAAGCTGCTGAATATCCTCGCCGATTACACCATCAAAGGACAGGTGAGTCGTGTCACGGCCACATCTCGTCCTGTTTGCCAGAGGAGGTCACACTCCTGAAGAAATACTTTTACAAACACTCTTTTACTCTGTGATTTAATTTTAAATCTTTACTGCTTTGATCATTATTCTATCGGGCTGATCGACTTCATTCATAAATCTGTTGGTCACTTTCTTCACTTCATGTGCGGCTCTCTGTCGTCTCTCTGGAGCTAAATTTAAACTTCCTGTTTTTAAGTTCCTGTTTTCACATCTCTGGTTTGTTGAGTTGGCTTCAGATGATGAGCAGCTTGAGTCAGTTTGAATTAGTTTCCATATTTCCCTCTGTAGTGGATATCAGCAGCACGTTAACGACAACAAGCTTTAAGCCTGAAAATGACAGAGACGGCAGTAAAATCAGTCGAATGCTTTTTTCAGACCTATGCTAAACTCTTGAACACTTTCTCACAAAGAAAGACGCTGGGGGCTGAGCTTTTCTCCACACGGCCCCTTGCTGCAGCAAACGCTCTCTCCTCATTGAAAACAATTTAAAAAAAGATGTAGACACTCTGACTCTGTTTCTGCTTTGTCATGTCCTCCTGAGCCCCCCCCCCTCCCACCTCTCTCCTCTGAATGGGTTTTTATGTCCCAACTAAACTATCATCTCATTATAACATTACAGTATCAAGACAAACACGACGTCATCTTTTTAAATTCTTTAAAGTTTGTCCTTCAGTCAACTTTGATGTTGGAGTTTTAAGTTTGTTTCATGAGATAAAATAACCCGTGCACCTGTCCTGAATGTTTGAATGTTTCAGGAGAGTAACTGGCAGGAGCTGCTGGTGTCTCTACACACTCTTCCAATCCCCGAGCCCGGAGTCCCCGTTCATCTGGGTGTGGTGAGTCTGACTTCAACCTCCAACAGAGATCTGATTGCGTGGTTTTTGAACTACCTCACTGACCGACGGCAATCAGTGAACCTGGGAACCATCCACTCTGAGTTTCTTCCAATCACTAAGGGTGTTCCACAAGGTTCAATCTTAGGCCCAGCCCTTTTTACAATTTTTATTAATAAAACTATTCCATTATTATCTAGCGACCATTCACATGCTCACTTCTATGCAGATAATACAATATTGTACTGTATTACTAATTCTGCTCAGCTTGCCATGGAGAACCTGCAACATTCCTTTAATGTTCTCCAAGTTGCACTTAATGACATTAAATTGGTTTTAAATGCTCAGAAAACTAAATGTATGTTGTTTTCTAGGGCTAAATGTGAAACTGATAATAACCTTCACATTACCACCCTGCTAGGATCCATTATCGAGAGAGTTAAAGACTATAAATATCTCGGTATATGGATAGATGACAGACTAACATTCAAACTTCACATAGATAATCTCAAAAGGTTAGTTACCTATATAGAAATAAATAAAATTTCCCTATGTTCTGTCGGAAAAGGATAATTGAAGCAGTTTTTCTTTCAGTTTTGGATTATGGTGATGTAGTCTATAGGCATGCCTCTTCCACTACGCTAAAGCCCTTAGATGCTGTTTATCATTCTGCGATTAGATTCATCATCGGTGATAGCTACATGACTCACCACTGCATTCTCCATAATAAAGTTGGTTGGCCCTCCCTCACTGAGAGACGCAATAACCACTGGCATCTTTTTATCTATAAAGCCCTTACTGGAAAGCTTCCATCATATATCACCTCATTGTTAAATCTGAACCCTGGTCCATTTTTAACCTGCTTGAGTGAGAGGCTGGTTCTCCAGGTTCCTCATGCCAGGACTGACCTGGGGAAAACTGCTTTTAGTGTTAGTGCTGCAAACTCCTGGAACATTTTACAACAGGACCTGAATTTGAGCACTTATATCCCTTATGGACACTTTAGAAATATTATTTTTAACCGCCCAATACCTGACTGTAACTGTTTTATTTGATTTTAATTGCTGACTTATCACTGTAGTAATTTCAAGCTTTTAAATTATTTTAGTGTATATATTTTATTGTTCTTATTGCTCTTTTTTTGATTTTATTTTCTGTAGTAGCTTTATCTCATTTCTCGTTGTTTATCATTTATGTATGTTTTCTCGGCATCATTGTAAATGGGGGTCACCCTCAATGATCTCTCCGAGAACTTAAATAAAGGTTGATGTTGATTTAAGAACAGGAAACTAAACTCCACTCAAGATTCAGAAAGACTCACAGCATAGACATGAATTTATCTTTACAGTCAAAATTGAGCCTGTGAAGGTACGAGCATACAACGAAGAAATATCAACAAATGTTATTCTCGTCAGCTCGTTCCTACAGGGCAAACAAAGACTGTTAAATAAAAGTACTCTCTCTTTGTAGCTTTAAAGGTCCCATATTATACATAATCCACTTCTCCATGTTTCTCCAACTCGAATGTGTCTCTAGTCTGTCTACAAACCCCCCAATGATGAGAAAAGTCCATCTTCTCCATCTTTTGCCTGCTCCACTTTTCAGAAAATGTGTTCTCAAACAGGCCGTTTTGAGATTTTCCCTTCATGACATCACAAAGGGCAGTAACTCCTCCCCCAGGTGGGTGACACTCCCACAGCTAGGTGTTTGTTCTGCCCTCTGAGTCTGCCTTCTCACCGTAAACAATAGGACATGGAGTGAGAAAGCCTGAGACACCCAAGCCCTTCCAGAGAGGGGGCGTGGTCAGACACAGCTCATTTACATATTTAAAGGTACAGACACAGAAACAGCCTGTTCTGAGCAGGGCTGAAATAGAGGGGTTATAGACATGATCAAATACAGACTCAGAGTGGATTTAGAACAAGAAACTTCACACACATGTTTTGAGGAGCTCTGAGACTTATTTACACTGATGAAGAGGAGGAGAATATGTCACCTTTAAAGGATCTGTTACCATTTGTGACACCCGTTATGTCTTTAATTCATTCTGACCCTGCAGAAACAGGCTGCCTGAGCGTTGTGGGGACTCTCCTCCTCTTGTGCTCACAAACACTGATCCTGTTGTGTTTTTTGTGTTTCTGCAGCATTCCTTCTTCACTGTTCCCGACACAGGGGAACTCCCCAGCATACCTGAGAATGTGAGTGCTGTCATTTCACTAACGATCAGAGATATTACAAACAAACACCCTGAGCTCCTTGAGTTTCATGTCCATATCATCGATACTGAATCTTAAGTTGTTCTTTACCTTCTCCCTGACTCTGTCCCTCTATCTCTTGTTTTTGACGCCTGCAGAGAAACCTAACAGAGTATTTTGTAGCAGTAGACGTCAACAACATGCTTCACCTGTACGCCAGCATGCTTTATGAACGACGAATCCTCATCTGCTGTAGCAAACTGAGCACTGTAAGTCCACCCACCACCTCTTTTTAAAGTCTGCTAAAACTCTGCAAGTCTTTTCTTAATGAGCAAGTCAGACAGTCTGTGAGCTGCGTTTATGATGCACTGACTTCCTGTTTTAATAATTAAATAATGCAGTCTTTAATATCTGTAATAGTGTCAAACAACCTGATCCATATTTAATGTCTACATATGAGAAAATGCTGTTTTAGAAGTCAAGATAAAGATCTAACGCTGTGTGACGTCACACACAATTTTTAATATATTTGATCCACAGTTAACCGCTTGTGTCCACGGCTCTGCAGCCATGATGTATCCGATGCACTGGCAACACGTTTACATTCCTGTCCTGCCTCAACACCTGCTAGACTACTGCTGGTGAGTAACCGTGGTGACCATTCTGACTGCACAACTGTCGTAGCACAACTTCAAAGTCAAAAAAGCGTTGAGATGTTGTTTTAAACTTTTGTATTGTTGCATCGCTTGGAAGCCTGAAGTTGACCAATAAGAACAGACGTCGGAGGCTGGTAAACAAGTCGTAAAAATCTCAGGGAGGTGTCGGTCTGCTGCGGCGTCTGAACATTTACAACCAGTCGGTCCTGAGGAGAGCTAAAGGCCCTGAGACCGGCGCCCTAGTTTTTGCAGTGTGTCCAGCTCCGTCGCTAACCCGTCAGCCCAAGTCTGCCTTATTTCAAGGAATCACTGTGATTGGCTGTTCAGCTAAGCGAATCAGTGCATGAGAAAAAAACGGAAGTGGAGAAAGCAAGTTTCAACTTTTTATCAGACATTATTCTCGATTAGTAGTACCTACAGCGGTGTAAAAATGGTCTTCTCGTATCATAACGGTTTATTTATCCTCATTCTTCTCCGTCCTCGTCCTCTTCCTTTTTCCCCTTTTTTGGAATGACGATTACAGACTACCGCCGCCTGCTGGAATGGAGAGTTATTTCCTCTCATGAGCAGAACCTACGTGGTGGTTGGTCGTCGGCTGTAGTCTTTGCGGTGTGTTCAAGTGCAACTTTTTGACCAAGACAAAAGGCGACGTGAGGCGACGCCACTGTCAGTGACTAGTTCTTTGCCATCTGCTCGGTGTGTCAGGGCCTTAAGTCCATACTGGTCTGCTCAAATCCCCCTATTCACAGTGTGTTTGACCTTTGACCTGCAGGTCTTCACTTTAGAGCTCCTGTGAGGAAAACTGAAAGACTATGAATGTGAAATTCATATATTAAATAGCAACGAGCCCAACGCCCAAATATGAACATAAATCAAACAGTGTTCTTGCCTTCATCGCTCAGTAACATTTCAGCTGCATAATTAACATTAAGGCTTTAAAAAAACTCTGTCATTAAAACCGTCATGCACATGCAGCTTGAAGTTTATACTCAACATTTCAAGACCTTTGTTTGAAGAGTAGGATGATTTTCTGCTGGGTGAAGCTGAAGAGGCCCATCTGACCTCTGCTGTGTTGAAGTGGAATAAACAGCTGTTATGTTTGGAACAGATGTTGTAACTCTGAAAGTGTCTCCTGTCTCAGTGCCCCCATGCCCTACCTCATCGGAGTACATTCCAGCCTGATGGAGGTAGGTGTCCAGATGAAACCAGAACAGACGTTTTGACTCTGCTTCAGCTGGTACTGAAATGCTTCTTTTGTCTGCTGCTCTTAGAAAGTCCGAGGGATGGCTCTGGATGACGTGGTGGTCCTGAACGTGGACACAAACACCCTGGAAACCCCGTACGACGACCTCCAGAGTCTGCCCAACGACGTGGTGAGACGCTGCAGTGTTAAATTTTAAAGGAAACGGTCCAGTTTGAACTTTATCGGTTCTAAAGACTGTGCGTCTACATCCTGCAGGTTTCATCTCTAAAAAGTCGTTTGAAGAAGGTTTCCACGACAACGGGAGACGGTGTAGCTCGGGCGTTCCTGAAGAGTCAGGCGGCTTTGTTCGGCAGCTACAGGAACGCTCTGCAGATCGAACCGGTCAGTACAAACTGCACGGGAGACAAATGTGATGAACGGAACAAGAACGAGGTTATTAGTTCATTTCTCTCTCATTGCTTGTTTTGGTGGACAATAAAAATAAAAAGAAGTGCTGTTAAACAAAAATAAAAACTTAAAACCCACTTTAACACCACCTCGCTCCTGTCAATATGAAACTAATGATTGAGGTTGAGATTGAAGTTAATCACTTCTACCTCGTTAAATTGGGGTTGACATATCAAATGAGCACTCAAGAGCAGGGTTGGTAATTTCCTCCAGATCCACTTTTTAAGATTCTGGTTGAAATTGTCTTGACAGTCCTTGACGGTCCTGACAGAAATTAATAACTCAAAATCTGTCATCTGTATCAGTTGTAAGTCTGTAAAAACTTCGACCAATGTCTGCCACGAGGTACCAATCTGATGAACCAATCACAAGCCTCCATGTCTCCCTGCTCACTCTCTACCTCTTGAGTGCTCTAGCCCACACTCAAAGCACGCCATTGATGTCTGAGTTTATACTGTGAGTTTACTTATCGCTGAATGAGACATGAGACGACGTAGTTTCTACACAATGCAAGAGATAAGCTGAGGTCCACTTCTGGACCAACGGTGCTTGTGTATATAGGGGGGGGGGGGGGGGGGGCGTGGCTTTAGAGGGAGCACTGAGGGAATGCTACTTTCAAAATCATGGTAGTTTTTTTGAAAACTACCAACCCTGCCTTTCATAAAAGCGCCACCATCTGGCTTATTGGGGACCTGCATCCTTTCATTCTTAGAACAGCAAAAAACATAATTCATAACATAAGTTTTCGTGCAGAGTTTAATTTCTCTGACTCTTAGAGCAAATTAAGAAGATGGTGAATAATAATAATAATAGCAAACAGGTAAAAAACTGACTCGAGGTGTGACACTTTGGGTGTGAAAAGGAATTTAACTGGACCCTAAACATGAAGACAACGTGTTGTGGTTGTGGTTGTGGTTGTTGTTGTTGAGTTTTGTGACAGTCGTTGTGTTTTCTTGAATGTTCAGGGAGAGCCGATCACGTTTAATGAAGACACGTTTGTGAACCATCGTTCCAGTGCCATGAGACAGTTTCTGCTGAACGCCATCCAGCTGCAGCTCTTTAAACAGGTACACACACACACACACACACACACACACACACACACACACACACACACACACACACACACACACACAGTCTTGATCTCACCTTACCCTTCACTCGTGGTTTTGTTTCCTCCTGCAGTTCATTGACGGTCGGTTGGACTTGTTGAACGCAGGCGAAGGTTTCAGCGACATCTTTGAGGATGAGATCAACATGGGAGAGTACGCAGGTGAGGCCGCTCTCAGGTGATTTTATGTGATCGTTCTGGACGCAGTGAACACACCTTTAGTCCCAGAATGTCAAGAACGCACACACCGCAGTGTGTCTTCAAATGTTTCTAGATTTACCCGACGTTACTTCTTGTCCTCAGCGTGTTTATAACATGATGCTGCTAACTTGATCTTGTTGTGTCGCCCCCTACAGGCAGTGATAAGACCTACCACCAGTGGCTCTTCACAGTGAAGGTGAGCTGGGGTTACAGAGAGCGAGGGCCGGTAACCTTCGACCTTTAATCATGCTCTTTCAAAGTTTGTCCTGCTGCTGTTTTAGAGCAAACCGATAACTGATGGTGATGTGTGTGCAGAGATTTTTTACAAACTGATTTAGTGTGAACGTCTTCTGACAGAAAGGGGGCGGAGCCATCTTCAACACGGTGAAGACCAGGGCAAACCCGGCCATGAAGAACGCTTACAAGTTTGTAAGTACAGTCTTGTTTTATTCTGTAAAAGAACGGCTCCACTACACGGGGAACGTTTTGATTACATTTTGTTCTACAGCTGATCCCATCAAAGCTTTGACTTTAAGTTTTAGTTTTTGTCACTTCATCTCCACACCAAACTCAAATATCAGACAACATGAGACCTACAGGTTTTAGACCTGCACCTTGAGCAAGCTGAGACTCAACCTGGACCTCTTGACCTCGAACCCCAAAATTTCTTCATAAAGATTCTAAGAAAGTGAATCGTGTGTTCAGAAAATAATAAAATAAAATAATTTGTTTGTTTTCAGGCTAAGGACCACGCCAAAATGCGAATCAAAGAAGTGAAGAGTCGACTGAAGCAGAAGGTACAGAGCTCTACACTGAGGCCAGTAATCCTCTGATGTGATGAGAATTACACTTTGTTGTCATGGAAACGCTGGATCATTAGAGTGGGAGTTTTAAATCTGCACCTGCAGCTGTAACAGTTCATGCTCTCACTCACAAACCCCCTCAAACTCTCCTGACCTGAACTCCCTGAAACACCTCTGTAGCCGAGACGTGCAGCCTCCCTCCCCCTCCCTCTCCCCCTCCCCCTCCCCTTGCGGTACCATCTCTCCTCTCGCCTACGTCAACCTCCTCCCCCCTGTGTCCCCCCTCTACAGGAGCAGGCAGAGAACGGGTTCCCCACGACGGGGTCGGCAGTCATCGACGACGACGACAACACGGCCGGGTTCACCTCGTCTACAGGCGGCGCAGTCAGGAGGGAGGGGCCTCTGCGAACACTGGAGGACCACCGGCCAATCACTGTGCACTTTGGACAGGTAGGCAGGATGGGGAGGAAGGGTGAAATAAAAATACAACTACACACTTAGTGTCATCATAGTGCCCATGATGTCAGGAAAAAGCAAACATGGCGGAAGCAGGGTGGAGTATCAGCGAGAATCACTCCCCTCCCATGATTCCCCGCTGGCCTCGACGAGAGCCCCCTGGTGGTGGAGTTTACATACTGTGTGTTTAACGCTGACAGACTATAAGTGATTATTTTCTCACTTCTTCAGGCTCGTCCTCCGATGTTGCTGAAGAGGCCGAGCAGTAACGTGAGTCTGGAGAGCAGCGTCGACCAGTAAGCCCCTCCTCCTTTACATCCAGAATAACACATTTCAACCTCCATGTTCAGATAAACGATGACAGGACGAGAGTAAGAGACATTACAAGACGCACATAGTCACCTTTAAAACGTCTTGAATCTTGTTTTCTTGTCGGTCCTGATAAGATTTTTGCTTTTGTTCCCGTTTATCTCTGCCATTAAGATTTTATTTGTTGGTTTGTTTGTCCAAATTGTTTGTTCCTGTTTGACCTAACTGCACAGCTTCCTTTGAGACTCAATCTTAAACAACTAATCAAAGCATGTAATAAAATAAATCCTTATATAACAAATGAACTTCTGTTCTTACTCACCCTGAATCCGTCTCTTCTTATTTCCCACCTTTCCTTTATTCTAATCTTCTTGATTAACACGTGTGTGTGTGTGAATCTTTGTGTCTTCCTCTCCTGTCTGTAGCTCTCTCCGTCCCACTCGTCACTACACCGTCTTTCTCTCGGAGGATTCGTCCGGAGACGAGCTCCAGTACGACGACGAATCCATCTCTGCTTTGCCCGACAGCTTTCTCTTCTCCGCCCCCTTCGAGTGGTCGCCTCTGTACGCAGCTCTGTCGCTCCTTTCAAAACCTTTTATAACTCTTCCTCTTCTCTTTCTGATTTAACACGTCTGCACATGTTCCACAGGATAATGTGGTCCGTGTGCAGACGCTGACGAGAGGGTTAAAGGAAGATTGTGCAACATGTTCCACATAAATATATCATAAATCCAGTCTATCCTGTGTAAATGTGTCTCTGAGTCATGACTGTCTACAATGAGAGAGAAGCTCGAGTCCAGCTGGCTGTGTTGTTGTCAGAGCTGTGTTTACATGGACGGGACGGCCGGCTCCTCCCCTTGTGTATAAAAGCTGTTTTAGTCAAGAACTAGAGAGAAGAAGAAGAACATAATCACTGATTATTTGGATGTTAGTAAGAGTTTTTAGATCACGCTCATTCTGTGTCAGTTTACATGCTAACTAAAGAGCGCTAACATTAGCATGCTAACACAACAAAGCAGACCACAGGTGATCGCAGCTCGAGCAAAGGACAAGCAATAACATCTCATGTGACTGAGTTCTCACGTTAACAGTCTTGCTTATAATCTGTCAGCATGTTTGGGATCACTTCTAATTGGTTACAAAGAGGTCATGACCTTTACCTGATAATGTCAGACGTTAAGATTTCTTCAGCCTCAGCAAAGCATATATAGGTCACTTCCACGTTTATCGTTACAGCTACATGACAGCTAGATAGCAGACAGATACCTCATCTGTGAAAGCTACCAAGATAAATGAATCTATGAAGATATATCGAAGGAAACAGAAAGTGAAACCTTGTTTGTTGCTGCAGGCCTCAGCCGTACCGCTCCCTGAAGGAGGTCGAGCTAATGGAAGCTGATGATCCCGGTTTTGGTGCAGAGAGTCACACGGCTCCTCCCAGTCCGGTCACCGAGAAGTTCTCCAACATCAACCTGCTGGGGGACATCTTCGGCTGCCAGGACGAGCCCGACGGCCAGCACATGACCCTCGCCAAGAGTCTGGAGGACCTGAGGACCCCCAAAGACTCGGAGGAGCTGCAGGCCAAGTTCACCTACCAGGTCAGACGTCCGAATGCCCCGCTGCAGAAAGATGTTTAGATTCTGAAAGTGTTAGGTCTGCTTTTTGTCCAGAGGTCCAGTTTGAATAAAAATGCATTTTAGTTTGGAAAATTAAAATTTGACAAAACCCACAGATGACCATGAATCTGTTCACAGTCTCAGAGGAGGATTCATGTTGAAGATCTGAACTTCATTAAATGAAAAAAAAACTCTGCATGAGCTCTTCAGAGATTCATGAATCAAGAACTTTTTGTTCATATTCTTTAACAAAAAAAGATCAGAGAACGTTTTTTTTTATCTCAGATTGTTTCAGTTTTCTCACGCTAGCACAGGTAGAACCGGTCCATGTGCCTCGTTCATGAAGAGCTTTAGCCACAACACACACAAAAAAAAACCGAGCCAGGTGGTACAGGATGGGAGACCGATGGAGAGGCAGAGTTAGGGAAGGTTGGAGAACTGATGGTGTTTGAGAAATCTTTTTTAATGACACTTGACTATTTGGTCTAGCCCGATTCAGACTGCCGTTTCCAGGTCAGATATTTACGTCCCTGTGGCGTTTCACCTTCAATATGAATGTTGCAGAGGCATGAAGAGGGGATAAAGTGATCCCCCGCCCTCCCTCCTTCTGTTCTGTCTACAGGGGTGTTGGAGGGACGAGATCAGCTGAGCCAGTGGGCAGAACATCGCTGTGTGTGTGTGTATGTGGAGCTCCCGTTGTGCCGTGCTCTCTCACGCTTCTGCAACTCCGTAATGAAATGTGAATTCACAGACTGGGAGACTCAATAAGAATGTCTTAAAGCGTATTTATGGCGAAGCTTTGTTACTGCGCTGCGGTGGATTTGCACTATGGAAAGGGTTAATGTTTTAACCCACAGAACTGTAGAGGAACATCAGGCTTCATGATCAATCACGACCCATCACATGCGTTAATGCATGAACTGAAAAACACATCACACTTTGCACTTGTATGAATGATCATTTGATGTAAGTTTTTAGGTTCTAGGATCTTCTGAGCTGTTCAAATCCACGTCCAAACTGTAAATGGTTTTGGTTTTGTGTTTTCAGCGGATGGACCTGACAGTCGGGGAACACTCGCGGACTCTTCCGGGCCTCAAACTCTCCAACCTGTCTTACAACAAGCTGTGGAGCGTCGGAGCGGAGGAGTCCTCCCTGCCTGTGTCTGTTCCTCCGTCCTGCAGCAGACCTCCTTCTGTCCAGCTTCCTGTTCGGAGTGAAGCCCCCTCCCCTCCCCGAGACACCTCCAGCCCCGCCCCGGACCCTTTAGACCCCTCCTCCTCCTCTGGAAACATCACCATCCCACGCCCCCACGGAAGGAAAACCCCGGAGTTAGGGGGCGTCCTGGCTCCTCCTGGCGCTCAGTCTCGCTCTAAACCTGAGGGAGGGTCTACGTGGGGGGGGCAGGAGTTCAGACAGGCCTTGACCTTGAGCACAGATGGAGACTTGCTGAAGCCCTCCAGGCCTGAGGAGGACAACATAGACCTGATCAGCCTGCTGGACCCCCTGAAAAACTCTACTCTAGCCAGCTCCGCCCCCCAGAGTGATGGTGTGGGTGTGTCCCCATCGTCCTGCAAACCCCCTCTTCCCCCCCGGCCGTATCCTCAGGGCTTGCCCCCGTTCCCCCTGCACCCCCAGGTATCACTGAACCCCTTCACCCCCTCCATGCAGCACCCGTCCCCTCAGATGCACTACGCCCCGACTGTCAGCGGGAACCCCTTCAGCTCAGTCTACAGACCCCCACCTGGCTCATATTTACACACTCAAACCCCCCCACAGTCCTTTTCCTCTTTACCAGGACTCTACAGACAGCAATCCCCTGGGGGGTCCACTCTGCCCCCCACATTTGGACTGATCCCCTCAGCCTTCCCCACCTGCTTGCCCCCCTCTTGCTCAAGCGACCACGCCCTCTCCAGCCTGGCCGGCCCCACGCCCTCCTCCTGTACCAAGCCCCCCCGCACCGAGGGAGACTCTCAGAGCGCTCAGGATCTGTTTGGGGATCTGCTGACTTTAGCGAAGCCGGCGACCCCCCAGAAGAAGAAGGTGGAGGACCTCAGGAGGAGGTGGGAAACGTTTGACTGAAACCTGTGAATACACACTGACACGCCCCGCCCTGACCCCGCCCACCCTGACCCCGCCCCGTCACTACACACCTTTATCATCACTGCAGTGTCAGGACCTTCTGTTGCAGTAAACAGTTCACACAAACGATGAGACGTCTAAATTCAGTCTGAAAATTTGCTTTGCCAAAGGTTGCAACGTCCTAAATTAGATGAAAACTAGTTATGAATTCATTTTAAAATAACTCTGAACCTCAAAGAATATCAGAATGTGCTTTACCAGTTTCTTAAAAGTTGATGATGTCACAACAGAAGTACTTGAATCAATCATTTCAAAGGAGACTGAGTTGACAAAATGTTCCCTACTTTTGATAGCGTGTGTTTTAAAATGATACAATCTGTTATTTTAATGATCAAAAGTACCAAAGCTTTCACAAACTGCAGATCTTCACTTAGCTTTAAACCACAAGAGAGAGAGAGCACCGTCTACATTGTTCAAATACATCGGCAACATTTTGGCACCATTTGATAAGTTTAGTAGGACAGCAGACGTTAGAAGTTGTAGAACTGTACTTTTTATCAAGACTGCTTTTAAAGGAGCAGTATGTAACTCTGACCCCTAGTGTTTAAAACGGGTACTGCAGTTTAAATTCTAAACATTGTAAAGAGCTGTCTCCCCCCCGCCCCCCTCCTCTCTAGAGTCGATGCTCACGCAGGTCGCCATGTGATAAACACTGAAGCTTCAGTGTTTATCCAGCTCTGCATCGGTCTGTAAACCTTTCTGTGTTCTAACCTCTCTCCATTTTTCAAAATCATCTCCAATATTGATCCTAGTTTGAGCACGTTTCTGCTCGTGGAGCTTATTAGAAACATGCAGAGGCTTTTTAGGTCGAGTACAATCACTTCTATCTGAACCACTTCTCTTGCCCGCTTCCATCGCTGCAACACCTGTTGACCTGATAACTGCTCTCATATCTGACAAACCGAGGACCTTGCCATGTTTTGTTCTCTAGTCCAAACAAATTCAGAGCATTCAGGACCAGAATCTTTTGTTTGGTGACTTTTGCTCCAGAAAAACGAAATGATTTTCTCTTCCCTTGTTTCTGATTTACTTGTTGCAGTAGAGTCGTGCATATGTATCACAAGTTGTGCATAATTTCCTGCAACAGAAGGTTCTGATCGCCACCCTACACACACACACACCTCCCCTCCCCACCACCATCAGCTCTGCTGCTGACCAGTGACAGACAGGAGAGTATGTCGGTCCTCAGCTCCTGGACTCACCTGAAGCCGTCTGAGGATCAAATGAATTAGGATTAATTTTGTTGTTTTATTCCCACACACAGCAGCGTCCTGTGTCTGCAGCTCTGTGTAAGGTCTGCACTAAACTAAGGTTGTGTCGTTGTTTGGTTACCACGGAGACGGACGGTTCATCTTAACTAGTAGAGTGTAACATCCAAAAAAAAACCAAAACATAATCAGAACAGAAATCAGGTTTGAACTTGACGTGACCAATCAGAGAGCAGCGTTTCTCTCCCTGGTGACACCAAACAGACCTCGCTGCTCCTCCTCATCCTTTAAGTAATCACACCTTTCAAAACCATCACCATGACAACCAGAAGTCACACCTACTAGACGGCAGATTCTAGGTGTCAGATTTAAGCCGGTGAAACACCTTAAAAGTTAGCAGAGGGTAAACTCCGTCCTGAATTAGAAATGATGTTCAAACTAGGCGACGTTTGAGCTCACACTGATCTGCAGACACACACACAGAGCTGCACACACACACACACACACACAGAGCTGCACACACACACACATACACACACACACACACACAGAGCTGCACACACACACACAGAGCTGCACACACACACACACACAGAGCTGCACACACACAGAGCTGCAGACACACACACAGAACTGCACACACACACACACACACAGCTGCACACACACACACACACACACACACAGCTGCACACACACACACACACACACACACACACACACAGAGCTGCACACACAGAGCTGCACACACACACACACACACACAGAGCTGCACACACAGAGCTGCACACACACACACACACAGACTCTCTGTCCCTAACCCTTGAAGACGTTCTGATGCCAACAGTTCTCTCTGACTAAATGCTAACTGGATTTGCACAGCAGCGCCTCTTGTCTTTAACAGCACCACGTTAGCGTAGCATCAGTGTAGATCTGTGGTTCTGAATATATCATGCAGTGTTTCCTGAAGAGGATAAGTGTCGCTCTGATAACGGGGTAGTCCTGCTGATTAGCTCGTATTGCTTGTGTTAGCTCCAGCTGATAGCGTTATGCTCCAGTAGCTCCAGAGTGCGGTGCGTCTCCATCCTGCAGTAACTTCATGTTTTTTTAATGTTTGCTTTGTTTTTTTTACGGCCTTCATGATGAAATCCGGTCTGTCTCTCTCTCTCTCGCTCGTCCGTGAAATGTTTTGCCTCCTTTTTGTTTTTTATAAAAACAAACTTTGTAAGACCCTGACGTGATTTTCAGCATCAGTCCGATCCGTTTTTTTGGACACTTTGAAAAAAACGTTATTGTAAATTCTGTTGGCTCGTTTTTGCCATTTCTGCTGCTCATATCTGCACTATGATTTCCTTCTGTTGTTTTTTGTTTTGTTTTGCCTTACTAAACTGTGTGTGATTGGCTGGTGGCTGCTTCTTTAAAATCACAAACTGTCTCCCGCCTCGTCTCGGGGGCGTTCATGTGTCGAATGCCAAAAAGTCCTTCTGGCTTTAAAAGCTGTACAGGTGTCCTTACTGTTGTGTGCGTGTGCGTGTGCGTGTGCGTGTGCGTGTGCGTGTGTACAGATGACACTATCTTTGTTCTAAGACGGATTAAAGAGTGGTGACTAGTATGTTAATGTCATCAGAACATGTCACATTCATTTGATTAAAAATACACGACTCACTCTGTTTCTGTCGAGCGACCAAACATTTATTATGTTGTTGTTTGTTTTTGTTTTTTTATGGCTTTTTGTGCCTTTAATGGAGAGAGAGAGGACAGTGGATAGAGTCAGAAATGAGAGAGAGAGAGTGGGGAATGACATGCGGGAAGAAGACACAGGTCGGATTCGAACCCGGGCCGCCCGCCTGGAGGACCATAGCCTCCATACACCAACCACTGAGCCACCAGCGCCCCACCTTGTTGTTTTTTAAAGTGTGACAGTGACCCAGGTCCACGCCGCTCTATGACCACGAGAACGGCCCTTCAGATAGGATGGGCCCTGCGCTCGCCACTAGAGCTCAGAAAAGTGATCTGAGCTTTTCTCCTATTGGACACGCAGAGGTGACATCACGCAGCGAAGTGCTCAAATGAAGAATTGTTCATTTCAGCGCAGCGTGCACAAACGGCAAGCAGGACTTTGCGCTGCGCTCAGCTCGGCGGGGGCTCGTTGCCGGAGCAACACATAGACAACAAATGGGCTCGACAGCGGCAAGCAGCGAGCGCCCACCACGTCCTTTCTGACAGGCCCTACAGACTTCAGAGGTTACCTTGGTGTTTTACTTCAACAGGTCCATGAACAGTAGCACAAGAAGATTTCAAATATTAACCGACATGAGGACAGATTCAACTGATTTTTAACTTTATCATCCTCTGATCGCACACACGTTAAGATTCAGCCAGACCGCGAGACCACACACCTGTTTAAGGAGAAAAACAGACATGGAGGACGATGGACGTTGTCAGCTGGTAGAACAAGAATATGGCTGAGAAGACGGTGTAGGTGCTTTATGATTGCTGCTGTGAAAGTACACATCTGACTGGTGACGCTTCCCGGTCTGCTCGCTCTCATTGGCTGTTGCTGGTATTCCGTCAGAGGCTGCCTGACCTAGACATATCAAACATGTCTGATATTTATGATTCCAGATCGGGGAGGCTCTGACTCCATCAGGAGCGATGTCACCTGTCTGTTCCTGCAGGGGGCGCTGGAGTCCCATCGATGGCGGTCTCCATGCTGGAAATGCTGTCTCAGTCTAACTTTCAGTCAACCTAACGACAGACTGAGAGCTGGAGCTGAGGCGGGTTTTAAACCTCCTGACAAACCGTTACACCGCGCCCACCTGTCAATCAGGTCAGCTACACGCCTTATTGTGAATAACTCTTATCCTTCATCAAATCAAAACTGATGAGTCATCAAAACATTCACCTCCCGTACAGTGTGTGTCAATCGAGACATGAGCTAATCAGACCTGTTTGTTTTTTTGAACCAGGCTGTAAACATGTTAATCTCTGCTGTAAAAACAGACTTTTTAGAATGGGTGTGTATGTGACTTCCTGTGCTTCTGCAGCCAGCCTCTAGTGGACACTCGAGGAACTGCAGGATTTTACACTTCAACATGAGCTCGGCTGCACCGGCTTTGGATTGGATGATGGAGGATGATGTCGAGGTTTGAGAGGTCAGAGTCAGTGTTGCTTTATTGCAGGTTTATAAAACATGAATGAAACATGTTGGATCATGAACACAGAAACAAAGACGACAGTGACGCTGTGCAGCAGAGACCTACACTCTGACTCAGAGTTCACATTTGTTTAAAAAAAGAACTAAAAGAGTGCATCATGTTGTTCACACTACAGTGTGTTACAGGATATGTTGTTTTTGCCTCAATCTACAATCAAGGATAACTTCTTTTTTTTTATCTTCTCAGTATTTATTTTATCTTTACATTCAAAACATCTGCTCCCGGGACGATCAGCAGAGGAGGTTTGTTCACACCCCGGCTGGAACAGATCGGAGTGAAGCTGCTCCCGGAGAGGCAGAGACTCCCTTTGTGAAGCACTAACAGTAAAACAGTCAAAATCCTGCAGAAGTTCAGACACAGAATAAACATAAATATACAAACTGTACAGGCAGTAACAGAGAAACAGCTGTGCAAACATCAGGCTGAGAACGAGGAAACGAAAAGCGTCAACAGTCGTCAAATATAAACATTGAGCACAGAGAAGATTCATCACTCTCTCTCTCTCTCTCTCATTTCTTCATTTAAATATGTTTGAGTTCTCTGAACATAGATGCACTTTACTGTTTATATTAACAGCCGTGTTTTTAAGAAGCACTTTTTTTTGTACTTGTGCTCTTATCGTGCATATTAAAAAATAATGAGTCAATTTAGTGAAATTGCTGTCGTGTGTTTGCAGTGAAACATTATTTCACCGACAAAATGCACAAAAGTAGAAAGATAACACGTGCTGGTCCTGTTCAGCATTTTTCAAATCAGTCCAAAAGTCAGACACTTCTCAGAGTCAGCCTCTAGTGGCCCGTAGAGGAGCTGCAGCTTGTTAGTCTTTTGTGTTGGATTGACTTTTTCTACAGAGTTGCACCAACATCTTCTGACAGTGGAAACACTTCCAGCCAGTTTCTCTCGATTGTCTGTGCAGTGAGTCTTGAGATGAAGCCCTGTAAATGTCCTGAAGTCCAGATTATAAAAAAAAAACTGCAATAGGCAAGATACAGCATTTAGACTTTCAGAGTTGATTGTCTTTGTGTCATGTCAGAGAGTTTCTGCAGTGCAAACGATTTGATTTCCTCAGTTGAAGCACCTACATGATTATCAGCACAGTCACAGCAGCAGTGAGCCTGCTGTACATAATCACTGCCAGCAGGGGGGGCTTTATCCTGCATCTCGTATTCCTTCAGTGGAGCCCAGGTGTACAGAGGATGTGAAGGTGTCACTGTGAGTCCGGTGCAGCGTGCTGCAGCGCTCACATCCTCTCTGAGAGTCCCTCGTGTGTCAGTCTGTGTTTCAGATGAGTCTCTCCTCGGGGGGGACCTTCAGCATGCTGTCCATCTCCAGCCGAGCCCCTGCCAGCTCCTGCGTGCTGGGGCTGTACGCACCCTCAGATTGACGCTTCTTCCTCGCTGTTAGCACCATGAAGGTCAGGCCGATGATGAGGATGAGCACGCAGCAGCAGAGCAGCGGGATGGCCACCAGCAGCCAGGGGACGCCCTGATAGTGGGCCTGTTTCTGCACACACACACACACACACACACACACAGAAGGCAGAGGATGGTGTTGGTGGGTTTGAAACAGTTTTCTTTATTCTGTTCAGTTTAGAAGAAGAAAACAAGCAGATATACATACGTTGGTGTCACAGATTGGACCGCTGTAACCGGGCAGACATTCACACACGAACATGTTGAATCGATCCAAACAGGAGCCGCCGTTTCTGCACGGGTTGGACACGCACTCATCGATCTCCAGCTCACACCTGGAACATGGAAAACACAAAATACTGAAACTTTTTCCTCACAATGAAGACCGATCTGTTTCCATTAAACATCCTGTTTTAAAGGTGTCTGCCACAGGATGAGAACACCACTAGAGACTCTAATCCACTAACTGTTCCAGCCTTACCTTTTATTAGAGACTTTTGATATATATGATCATTTAGTCATGTTGATTCAATATTTATTAAATATGTTTTTGAACATATAATCATCACATATAAACAATAATATGTCCTGTTGTGTCTGCAGATTATCAGTTTCATTTGTCTGTGTACTTTATCATCAATCAGGAAGCTTTTATATGAAAACAGTTTCTCAGATTTGCGGCGTGAGCGTTACTTGAATCTGGAAACTTCCAGCAAGACACGATAACATTTGAGCTTCCCACCCTAAGCGTGACGTCAAGGCAACATGGCCGCCTTGCTGAAACATCCAGTAGTGGATTAAAAACCACAGCTCTCTAAGCTGAGCTCACCTGCTTCCTGTAAAACCGGGCATGCAGGTGCAGTTTGCCCCCCACAGCCCGTCAGTGCAGATCCCATCGTTTGTACACTGGACGTCTTCACCGCACTGAAGCGGAGGATAGCTCCACCTGGTGGAGAGAGGAGATCAGACTTGTGTTTAATGAATGATTTAAGACTGTTGTGTGAAGCTACAGAAGCAGTAAATCTGCTGGATGCAGATGATGGGCTTCTTACTGGCAGCGGGGGCCTCTGTAGTCCTGGGGGCAGGTGCAGGTGTAGGTGTTGGCTCCGTCATGACAGGTGCCTCCGTGCTCACAGGAGTGATGCTCACACTCGTCCACATCCCCGTCGCACAGCGTGCCGTCGTACCCGGGGTGACACCGACATTCAAACCCAGCTAAGTAGTCCTTACAGCTGCCGTGCACGCAGGGCTGAGACGCACACTCATCCACGTCCGTCTCACACTGCTCCCCCCCCCAGCCCAGGTCGCACACACACCTGAACTTGTTGAACAGGTCTTCACAGGTGGCCCCGTTCAGACACGGGCCGGACGCACACACAGGAGCGCTGCTGCAGCCCAAATGGATCTGTGGTTTACCGTGAAGGTGGAACTGAGATCTCTGAGGGGGTTTATAATCGTCCACAAAGGGCAGGTAGATCCCGCCCACCCGGACTGCACCCAGACACCCGGTGAAGCTCTCTGCGATCGCCACCATGGCCCCCTTCTCGTTTAGGAACCGCAAACTTCCCGTCCGCTGTGGCAGGCTGCTGGCGTCTGTGATCCCGTCCACCGTGATGACCCACGGAGAGGTTTTGCGCCCGCGCTCGGCCCGCGAGATGTTCACACGGTGCCAGCTCCCGTCGGCCACCCGCCGCACCCCCGTGAAGGTCAGGGTCTCCACACTGTTGCCCGCGTGGATCTCCACCTGCACCGAAGAGTCCAGCAGACCCACCAGGAGCAGGTCCGACCCGGAGGTGGCTCTGAGGAGGATGGCGTTCTCTGAGCGAGTCCTCAGCTCCACGTAGACGTCAGAGACCGGCTCAGACAGGGAGCCCGCAGCGCTGTAATGAACCGGGTTGTTCTCGAACGTGGCGTTGTACACACCTGAGGGTCGACATGAAATTTTTGTTAGAGAATCAAATTTACCAATATGATAACTGAATGGACATAAAATGTTACTACTGCCCAAAGACTTTTGCATGTTTCTTCATAGCCACCGCTAAACGCTGTTTCCACCAAATGGAATCTGGGCTTAAGTAGTCTGGTTCAGTCCAGTTCGGTTTTGGTTCAGTAAGATGGGTTTGGCATTTCCACCGTCAAAAGTACTGTCCTACTTTTTTGCTTCCCTTCTGTTGGGGTGCCAAGCGTTCTGATCCGACCTTAAAGGGCGGAGCTAGACACACTGCAGTCCGTTGATTGGTCGAAAGAATCGTCACTTTCTGTGCGACATCAGTAAAAACGTCAGAGTGTAGCAAAACCTTCCCAGGGATCATTGATCTTTGTTTACTGTGTCGCGTTCTTCTTCTTCATTGACTTTAACCTCACAATTATTTAAACCGCACCTTTAATGTTTGCACTGACTGTTATTTAATGTCTGTTTTTTTTTTCTTCTTTTTAAACATTGCTGTACATATATAAACAACACAACTTCAGAAGGTCAACACTTTTTTTATATATTTATATTCAGGTCTAATTACAGATTTTTTTCCTCAACTGTTTATAGGTTTATAGGTTTAAATTTCACATATATTTTTATCCCTGCACGGGTCATGTACATTTCTTGTATAAGTCTATTTTTAATTGCACAGTTTAAGTTCGATTCATCTAGGGGTATTCTTTAAGTCTTTTTTTTTCGGGTTAATATATTTCATGTCATGTACGTCTTTGTAACCTGCTACTGGATGCTTTGAATTTCCCTCGGGATCAATAAAGTATCTATCTATCTATCTATCTTATTGGCGGCCTGCACTGTGTCCCGCTATTACCTAGATGACGCAGCAAAAGCCATCTGACTTACATCCCACATGGGTACAGTTGGCTGTGGAAGTAAAATCAGGATTTACCGTACCAAACGGGACCGCTTGGTGGAAACAGGCTTGATACATTTTTCAGATGTTCTTACACTCGTATCCATCGTGAAGATCCACACAGTGTCCTCCGTTCACACACGGATCGCTCACACACCACACACGTGTTTCACAAGTCTTTCCCCTGAACTCCTCCGGACACGTGCATGTGAAGTCGTTAAATGTGATGACGCACTCTCCTCCGTGATGACAAGGTGTCTCCTGCAGAGCAACGAAAGTTATTTAAAGTCAGGTCGAAGCAAAATCTGAAAAATTAATCTCTAAACAAACTTCATATGTTGGAGAGAAGAAGCTGAAAACATGAAAAGACGAGCTAGCTAACTTACTATGACCAAACCAGCTAACACAGTTATTGTAAGAGTTAAACATTGAAGCAGATTACACTCCGCACCTTGCAGGTGTCATCACTGATGCATCCCGTCTTCACGTTCTCAGCATCACTCGGCAAATACACCTCCTCCTCCTCTGAGCTGTTCCAGGCGTCCACGTCCAGGTGCACCGAGTCCAGACGCAGGTCCTGCAGGCACCCTTTGTAATGTCCCCCCCAGGTATCAGAGTCCAGGTCTGCCGGTAGTCCTCCTACATAGACCTGATCCCCGGTGTGCACCTCCACCTCAGGGATCTCCCCGATGCCGTACCTGAGCCCTGTGTGTTCAAAGATCACCTGTCTCTGTCTGACCTCCACCTGCAGCATCGTCTTCTCCCCGCTGGTCACAAACACCGGAGCTGTGAGGGGCGAGCTGTTAGGAAGCGAGCTGACCAACACCCTGCCCATCCCCAGGTATATAGAGAAGAACGCCTGCCCCTCCTCCTCCGAGGGCCTCCTCATCTGGAACAGGAGCCCCTCCGTCTTTAATGTCCTCAGGAAGAAGGAGACGTTGAAGCTGCTGCCGTGATTCTTGGACACGTCGTAGGAGCTGAAACTCTTTGTGTCCTCGTGGCTGTACGTCCATGAAGGAAACTCTGTCAGGGAGGAGGTCAGAGGTTTGGATTAATCACATGACAAGTAGGACTACAACATTTAGTGTAGATTTCTAGACCTGATCTAGATTTTTCTTCTCATGTATTGTGGATTTATGTAGATTCCTATCAGTGCTGCAGCTTGTCCTTTCTGACATGTTGTTCTCATATTTTTATCAGATTTATATATTTTCACTACATGTCATTTTAAAATGAAACTTTAGGTATCGATAGATGCGAGTGAGGTTGTACTGAAAGCATTCATCACCGTTAATCATATAACATATACTACATACACTATTCAACTATTCTGGTAAAAATGTATAACTTTAAATCTAAATTCATCCCATGTTTATAAGCTGGTGTCCCGCAGAGCTCTTTACTGGGCCCCATTTAGTTCAGTATGAACGTCAATGATCTGCCCGCTGATTTTCGCCCACTAAACCTGTGCAAAAGAGTCAAAAAGGTTCTGATTCACCAAACACATTCAGAGGATTTATCATAGCATAACTGCGCTGCAGAGCAAACTGCATCTGTATGCTGTCTAACTTCCAACTAGTGATCTGGAAAACGATTCCACCTCTGCATTACTTCAAAATAAAAGATCTGTAGATCAAGTTTGTATTACTTTGAAATTACCATTTTTAATACAACTAGGGGTTAAATCTGTGCAGATGGGTTAAATCTGTGCAGAGCAATGTAGCTGGACAGGAACACAACTAAAGAGCTTTTATTGATGTTGCTTTTTCTTGTAAAAACAGATATATTTTTGATCAAAATCAAGGCATTAGTTTCTGTTGCACAATCCATATTGCACACGCCATGATTTAGTTTGAGGGCTTTTGTATTTTTGGAGTTTAGAAAAAAGTTTTAAATATCAACTCAGAAGTTTAGTCCTCCGACTTTGAATATAGCTATAACGAGAATGCATGACTTTAACAGTTACTGCTACAGTACATACAGCACACAAGTTTGATCTGACAACCCGCTTCAAACTAATAACTCAGAGAAGTATTCATAAAGTTGTCTGAACTGGTGTGAACAGTTCTTACCTTGGTTGCAGCTCTCACTGTGAAACGGTCTGTAGCAGTCACACTGGTAGCTGGTCCACAGGTCAACACAGAGTCCGTGTCCACTGCAGGGGTCTGGCTCGCACCACTCTGTCTTACTGCAGCCCAGCTCGTGGCCGTGGTCCTCGGGGAGGTTTTGAGGCAGTATGGGCTTGGAGTCGATCATCAGGTCCTCTATACACCCGATGAAACCTCTAGAGCTCACAGAGTTCTCTAAAAGCTCCTCTGGAGCTCCACCCACATACACCTGAGAGAAGGCCTCAGACGGCTGGAAGGGGGGTTCATCAGCACCTCCATCTGTGACCCGGCACCCGTCCCTGTCACAGCCAGGACCTTTCAGAACCAGAACCAGACTGCCCTCATCCAAAAACATATGAGCTTCCCTCCAGTCTCCGTCACTGACCAGACCAGGAAATGACACGTCCAGGTCGGTGTCCTCAGAGGATGCTCTAGCACGTAGACCCCCGTCCACGATCTCCAGCAGGAGGTGTGTGTCCTCATCTCCTCTGAAGACGAGCAGCATGTCGGGGAGGGTAGTCCTGAACCTGAGCTGGACCCCATAACCACGGTGACCCTGGTGCTCCACCTCCCTGCGGCTCCGCTCCTCCAGCACCACCTGGATGTGGACAAACCCAGGTGAGGAGAAGGAGAAGGTGGTTCTGGTGGAGCACTGGTCGTCATAGTAACCGTGGGGACACAAACAGGTGTGGACATGTTCTCCGTCCTCCAGCCTGGGTAAGCAGGTGGCTCCGTTCTGACACTCGTGGTCCACACAGCCGGACAGTTTCAGCTCGCAGTGGTCGCCCCCCCAGGGGAGATCACCTGGCTCCGCCTCCGGGCAGTGACAGGTGTAGGAGGCTCTGCCGTCCTCACACCAGCCTCCGTTCTGACAGGGCTGACTCTCACACTCATCGATGTTCACCTCACACAGCTCACCTGGAGGAACACAAAGACGGCCAGGGTTCAAAAAAGGAAAAAAAAGGCAGGACTGAACAACATTTCGTTTTCATCATTGAGGCTGTGATGTGTGCATGCAAAGTAGTCACATCCAAGATATGTCAGTCAGCCGCTTTTGCGTTGCTTGATGCAAACCAAAACTGACCAGTTTTCTCCTTTCCATGACTACTCCAATAAAACTTCAATAACCACTCTCGAGCTACACCTGCAGCTCACATGGAGCTTCTCATGTAGACCAAATGTAACTGTAAATATCTAGAAATGGTTGATGATGTTTAAGTATCACAACAGCAAGCACCACGTTTATTTGTAAAGATGATAAAGAAACATTGCTCCACCTCTTCTCTGTCCACCTTTCCACCTGCTGCTCCTTCTTATCTACACATCAGTGTTGCAACTGATTAAAACGTAATTGATTGTAAATGACATTGATTTTTATTTATTTGTTTTATGTTTTTTTTGGTGGCTTTTTGTGCCTTTGATATAGAGATAGGACAGTGGGTAGAGTCGGAAATCAGGGAGAGAGAGAGAGTAGG
Source organism: Labrus mixtus (assembly GCF_963584025.1). Taxonomy (NCBI): domain Eukaryota; kingdom Metazoa; phylum Chordata; class Actinopteri; order Labriformes; family Labridae; genus Labrus; species Labrus mixtus. The sequence continues at coordinate 18,258,724 of NC_083628.1, read as the reverse complement.
GAATGACATGCGGGAAATGAGCCACAGGTCGGATTCGAACCTGGGCCGCCTGCTTGGAGGACTACAATCAGGACTCACCTAGGAATCCCTCTGAGCATGTGCAGGTGTACCCGTTGATCTTGTCTTCACAGGTTCCTCCGTTCTGGCAGGGTTCAGACTCACACTCATCGATGTTGACCGAACAGTTCTCTCCTGTAACGTAAGAGAAGTTAAATAACTTTCTAAACATTTTAAAATATATACAGGAGGATTGTTTTGCTGTTCTGACCTGCAAAGCCCGGCTGACACTGGCAGATGTATCCGGCAGCGTCTGAGAAACTCAGCTCCCAGTCCAGCTCCCAGTGAGACGGATCTGAACGCTCGAAACACTCGCCGTCGTTCTCACAGGGCTGCTCAGCACACTCGTCTATATCCACCTCACAGTTTGGTCCTTCGTAACCTGAAGAAAAACCAAACCGGTCATGAACGTTTATCCATGTTACACTTATGAAAGGGCTCCACACATCTTGGATTAGTTTCTTTGTAAGAAGTGTTTCCCAACGTAGGAAACATTACCATTAAACCAAACACCATGCTGACTCCATGCTGGTACATTAATAATGAATAACTTTCCTTCATCTCTTCTGTTTAGGATCCTTTTCTATTTCATCATGGCAGAGCATTTTCTTAAAGAGCAAAGTATATGATGATGTTATTAGCATGCTAGAACATTAGCAGTGTCAGCTGGTCCTCCACTTTAAACCAGACAGAAATATTTCAATACTTATTAGAGGGATTGTCATTACATGTTGTTCAGACCCTCGTAGTTCACAGGTGATGAAACGTGCTGTCTTTGGGGACTTTTTCCTAGTTTAGCATCAACATTGAGTTTGGTTGTCAGTGTAATATCTCAATGACTATTGCTTCAATAACCCTAAAAATTGGTACACCCATTCATTTTTCATTGATGATGAACTCTAAACATTTTGGGGATCCACTGACTTTTATTTTAGTGCCACTATCAGGTCAAAGTTCAGTTTGCCCAACACTTTTTGACCTGTAATAATAACTACTCCCTCAACAGTTTTCCCTGGATGTTTTAATGATGTTTAATGATGCTTAATCAGCAACTGTTAACCAGCTAAAATTATTTTTTTAATGATTAACATTGTAAATACTATCAGCCTAGTCCTGGTCCTGGTTTGAGGGGCCCCTATGAATTTTTGGCCCCATCAGACTCTAGAATCTGAGGGGTTGACCTGAGCCAATATAGCAGTGAATGAGTGCATCATGAATTCACTTCACTTCTTCTTTCAGAAGACATTTAAAAAGGTATTGTCGATTTCTAATTCAACGTTTGAGCTACAGGTGAGATGATTAAAGTACTCTGGGCCCAAAGCCGCAAAGAAAGCAGCTTAGTCTCAGTGTAAAACCGCGGACTGTGCACAAATGTTAATGTGTAACCTGCAGTTCATTACCTGGCCAGCAGAGGCAGGCGTATCCGTTGACTCCCTCAACACATGTGGACCCGTGCTGACAGGGATCGGAGGCACACTCAGGGATGTCCAGCTCACAGTGGTCGCCTTCAAATCCGGTTTCACTGCAGTCACATTCATAGCTGCAACACACAAATGCATTTCAATACACAAGCGTCGTTCAGGATCAGGTAGTCTGTCCCTGGTTTTATACAGGTACAACCTCCAGTTTGTGTTGTTAAACTTTGAGCAGCATTGAGATCACTTTGATCCATAAAACTCAGGATCATCCTAACCCCAGCAACAAAACAATATTTTTACAAAGTTCTTTAACACATTCTTTAAACACTAGGTGGCAGAGTTACATATTGCTCCTTTAAAGATACAATTAATATACAAATGAGACGATTTTATTTTATTTTTGAGTCAAATAATGCATTTTTTATTCTAAAATTAGCTTTTTCATTTAAATGATAAAAACGAGCATTTTCTGACAATTAAAAATCAAAAACCCCTTTTTTATGAGTTTAAATATGTCATTCAATGTGCATACTTGGAGATCAAAATAATAATTTTATGTATTAGTCAGTCAATGTGCCTCTTATCTGATTTGTTCTCTGATTTAATCTTTGACCATGAAGTCGTAAATTGAAGTCAAACTTTGTCCTCTGCCGTCTCTCCTTTATTGCTTAATCATTATGAGACCTCTGTGACGTTTATACCAACAACCTGCCAAGGGGCTATAATCTGACATATTTACATGTTTTATGTTCATTACTGTGCACTGTCCCTATTTAAATAAAAGATAAAAATAAAAAAAATAGTCACAGTATTCCCAGTATCCCAGTATTCCCTCCTGCAGCGGTCTCTTTTTGCTCTGAAGGTGAAGACAACCTTTGTCCAGGTTGTCTCAGGTGAGTCTGGTAGAGGTGGAGTTTTATTACACCTCATCAGGTTCAAGGTTCATAAAAGTAGTTTGGGATCATTGGCGACTCACCAACATCTTCTGGTCAGTCGAATGATGTGCCAATATTCAAATTATTAAAAAGCCTTTCTTTCTGTCCTCTATTAAATCTGTTCAAACGTTAAAGTTTACAATAACTGACCCGTGATGTTCATCAGGTTGTTAACCTGTAATAATTAACCCCAACGAGTCAGAGACGACACTGATCGACTTGATTTGAAACTTTCTTCATTTCACATGTCACAGCTTTAGACTGGCGTTAAAGAAACACCTGAATGAATCAATGAAATTATTCTACAACTGAAGAGTGATGTCAGGGTTAGGATCAGATCACCTTATGCAGATGATAATACTTTTTTATTCTCTCCACGCAGGATAATGACTTCTGCACAAAGACACAGATGATGCCTTCAGGGACTTCTTAGAATTCAAGTGAAAAAGTCTGAAATCAAATGTTCAGAGCTGCTGAAGCCACAGTTAACACACTGAGCAGATTGTCTTTAAAGAGACTCCAACAAATGAATGAATGAAAACCTTTATTGCCTCGAGGGGGAAATTTCACCGAGAGCATAAAAACACAATACAGGACAGCACATTAAACTCCAACTCCAAGTTATAGAGAATGTTTTAACAAAAACATCATTACCATGACAACGCAGTCACACTATCCTAAAAGAATCACAGACGAACAATAAGAATAATATCGTAATCATCATCATTGCCATGACAACGCAGTCACACTATCCTAAAAGAATCACAGACGAACAATAAGAATAATATCGTAATCATCACCATCATCATTGCCATGACAACGCAGTCACACAATCCTAAAAGAATCAGAGAGGAACACATTTAAGCATCACATGATTCAAACCGACCAATCAGGATCGAGTTTTTACCTGCTGTCGAAATAATCAAAGTTATAGGGAATAATTCAACAAAAACATCATCATCATCATCGCCATGACAACGCAGTCACACAATCCTAAAAGAATCACAGACAAAACCATCAGAACAATATCATCTTTATCATGTATTAGTGATGTTCCACAGTCACAGAGATCTTCTTCGGTAAAATCTTGACTTCATTGCCAGTGTTAATGTATGGAAACATCCTCTCAGTGAAAGTCTGTGTGAAGGTGTGTATGTGTGTGTTAGTATCAGGATCAGAGAACGACAGCTCTCCTCTGTTACAGTCCAGATTCACTCTGATCCTCTGAGGCTTCTTCTTCATGGAGAGATCAGTGACTGGATGTGATAAGCAGCGTGCTCCATATTCACCATCATATAACCCTATTCTCCATAATCCAGACCGTTTGTCTCCCTTCCTCTTGTCAGACTCTGCTAACACACCCAGTCCCCAGCGTGTACTGTCTCCAACCTGGACGTCCCAGCTGTGAGTCCCTGAGTTAAAGCCCTCAGAGCCCAGGACAGACATGTAATAATCAAACCTCTCTGTGTTATCAGGAAGCTGCTGCTCCTCTCCTCGTGTCACACAGGTCAGATATTCAGACAGGGTGAGGTATGAACGAGCAGTGTTTGGATCCAGAATGACAGGACTGTAGGAGACCATGTCCTTCATCTTGTTCCAGATGTTGAAGCTCAGGTTGCCCAGGTGTTTGGCCACATCTATCAGAGCTCCTGAGGGGAGGTGTGGATCCTCCAGCAGGGGGCGCTGCTGGACTCTTTCCACTGCAGCCTTGTAGTTTTTCAGGAATGAGACGTCTGCAGCTCTCAGCTTGTCCTCTGTGTCTCTGACTGTGTGTGAAAGAGCTGCTATCTCTCTGCTCAGAGCCTCCACCTCCTCCTTCATCCTCTGACTCTTCTGCTCCTCTTCCTCCCTCAGTGCACACAGCCTGGCCTCCTCTTCCTCTTCTAGAAACTGGTGAAGCTTCTTAAACTGCTCCTTAATCTGCTTCTCTGTGTGTCGGGCCTGGACCTGAATGTGTTCTGCTGTTTGATCAATCTTCACTTTAACTCGTTCACAATCATTTAACTTCTTCTTTACCGGCTTCAAAGTTTCCTGAAGTTTCTTCTTGTGTTGTCGAGCAGCTTCATCGATGGGTCTGAATGTGTGTTTGCTGTGTTTTTCTGAATCTCTGCAGACGAGACACACCGGCTCCTGACGGTCCAGACAGAAGAGTTTGAGTTTCTCAGAGTGCAGACTGCAGAGATCCTCTGAAGCGCTCTGATCTCTCTCCTGCAGAAAAGTCTCACTCAGGTTCTTTAAAGCAAAGTTAGGAGGTAACCATTCCTTTGACTGTCTCCTCTTACAGAGTGGACACTCCTGGCTCTCGTTCTCCTTCCAGCATTTCTGCACACACACTCTACAGAAGCTGTGACAGCAGGACAGCATGACTGGATCTTTAAAGATGTCGAGGCAGACAGGACAGCTCAGATCTTCCTCTAACTTGGACGCCATTTCCTCTCAGAGTCTGAAGACGCAGCAGACGAACAGCTGGGAGTCACTCCCTGTCACTGAAAGTTCCTTCTATCTGTATTCTTCGTTCTTTTTAAATTTTAAAAGTCCAGATCTTCCCAGTATCCTGGTATTCCGAGTATTTCCGCCTACAGCGGTCTGGTTTTGCTCTAAACGTGAATTTTAATGTCAGTCCTTCATGGCGTCTCGTCCGGGTTGTCTCAGGTGAGTCCGGTAGAGGTGGAGTTTTATTACATCTCATCAGGTATGCAAAAGAAACAAACGCGCTGCAAATAGGCAAAACAACTGCATACGCATCAAACGCGCTGCAAGTACAGAAACGAAACTTAAGTCAAAACACACACAACCAGAAAACAACCGATGTTGCCAGATCTCGCGAGAGAAACAAGCAACCAGCTCTATGCAAACAAGCCCAGTACAAGACTGCGGTCAAAGCCAGTCGCTCCTCGAGTTTACATGGTGAAGTGAGCCGCCTCTAAATGTGAAGTGCTCACGTATTCTGATCTTTATGGTAAATGCTCCGGACTCCAGAGCGAGCAGGAGTAACAGACAGAGAGAGCGATGACGTCAAGTGCTAAATGTCTCGGTCTTACCATAAAACTGACCATGAGATACACGTGTATGAAACGGGAGTAAACAGAATACTGTTCAGGGAATAGCTTCGGAGGTCGGGGAAGTTAGTGTGAGAATAATACTGCGAGTCTGCGATAACTTCCGTTTTTCAAAATAAGGTGTTTTCCTGGGAAAAAAAATATAAAAAAATATGTTCTTACATAAGTAGACAATGATTCTGATATGGTTGGACTTAGTACTTAGTACTTCCTAGACTATATGCACAGGTACTATGAAGTACTTTTACTGTCTACTTATGGAAGAATTTATTTTTACAAGACATCAAAGTCAGAAAAAAGAGTAATTATAGTGCTTTATTGGGGCGCGCGCACTAGCCACTGCGCCACCAGCACCCCTCCTCCTTAGTTTTAAAAAATAATCCTGTCCAGGCGTCCACACACGCTCAGTTATCAAAAACATCTTTGTCAGCTGTCATGAGCACGCCGAGTCAAGAACAACGTCCTTGACAGGCTAAAATGCTCTCACCACTCATCTCCTCTGCAATGACCATTTCATTTATAAAGTCGTCCATTCAGGCGTCTCTGCTCGTCAGTAACTGTGTGTGTATGTGTGAGCATGTAAACAGTCCAGTTAGCAACGTTAGCACCAGAGCTACATGGTAACGTCTGCCATTACACTAATCTCATGTAAACAAAAGTGATGTAAATAAAGTTACATTGTTGTCATTGATCTTAAATTCATTAAAATAAAAAAGTAAAAAAAAAAAACATGTTCGACTGAGTCACATAAAGCGCCAATATTCTGAATATTAAAAGCCTCTACATTCAGGCATTTTAACAGTCAAATTATTTTTTTCATTTGAATTCTCATAGCTGCTACCAAAGATGCTAAGCAGCACAACAAGAGTGAGTGCTGTTAGATGGGTCCCCGAAAGTTTCATTTCAAAATGTTCAGATTAAACATGGTCAACCCTGAGGGCCCCCTACTCAAGCAGTTGCCTGCCTTGCCTGTTGACAAGCAGCGCCTCTGGGTAAAGGTCTATTCTGTGATTTTGATCTGCTGACTTGACATCAAGCTGACATCTTGTAGGAGTCTCCTGTCAATCGAAGTGACCATGACATGAAATCTGCATTTCTTGAATCACTGAACAGAGAAATTAGCTTTAGAGGAACTGTTTTTGTACCAGGCTGTAAATATATTTAATGCATGTTGCATGTTCTCCCTGTGCATGTGAGGGTTCTCTCCGGGAACTCCGACTTCCTCCCACAGTCCAAAGACATACTCGTTAGGTTAACTGCTGACTCTAAATTGTCTGTAGGTGTGAATGTGAGTGTAGCTGGTTGTCTGTCTCTAAATGTCAGCCCTGTGATTGGCTGGTGATCAGTCCAGGGTGTAATCCGGCCTCTCACCCAATGACAGCTGAGATCGGCTCCAGCCCCTTACCACCCCGAACGGGAAAAACGGTGTAGACAATGTATTGGATGGATAAATGTTTGGGGACTGACTCACTGCAGTAGACAGCCTCTAGTGGACACAAGAGGAACTGCAGTTTTTGGTGCTTCTGCTTTAGTTTCCTTTTTTACAGCACGTGAGGTTGCTGCTTAGTAGAAAAGTTTAATTCTGGTATGTGTGCAAATTCTGCCCTAACAAAGACATTCCTGGGATGTTTTTATGTGAGAGACGGATTATGAGACTTTGAGCCCCCACATAAAAGAGCCAGCAGCCCCCCCCCCACCCCCCGGTGAACGTGTGGAGCTGTACGCCCAAATATCCCACAGAAACATGTTGTTTTTTAGAGTCAATAAGAAGGTAAGACCTTGACTGAACCCAAAAAAATCAGTTCATCACAGAAGTTGTATCTTTTAAAAACCCATCCAGGCGAACCTGTTTGATCTCCTGCACACTCACCTGTTGACCATGTCATGACACACTGCTCCGTTCTGACAGGGCTCACTGGCACACTCATCAACGTCCACCTCACAGTCGACGCCATCGAACCCGGGAGGACACTCGCAGGTGTACATGCCGATGAGGTCGTGGCAGGTCGCTCTGTTACGGCAGGGACTCGACTCACACTCGTCGATCTCCAGCTCACAGTTTATTCCTGAAGGGGGAGTTAGGACAAAATGCAATGATGCTGAACGTTACAAAAACAGCCTGTCCCCTTTGTGTCTGTTCTGAGCTGATAGCGTCTTTCTGAACAGACTGACTGAGTGACAGGTGGGAATGCAGAGCTGCTGATCTGACCGTAACACACTCTGATAACATGGAGCTCCTCTGACACTGAGCAGGCTGCGCAGAAAGAACCCAGTGTAAGAAAAGCAAGACGAGAGTGTTTCCCCCTCTCTGCGTTATCTGAGCCGCTGATAAGAGAACATCTTAGTGAGCTCTTAAAATACTCCTCGTGTTCCGTTTATCAGGAACAAACTGAACACTGTGGGATTAACAAACCAAGGAGCGAGACGTAGAGGAGAGAATGAAGTCTGTCAGTGAGCAGAAAGTGTCTCACCGCTGAGGAGATGATTCATCATGACACATAATAAATATTTACAACCATGCAGTCTTCATGCAGATAATAAAGCTGCTTGATACTGTGAATATGTTTAATTACACATAATGTTGCTCTCTGTCATTTAGGTTGGCATCTTGAATTTCCACAGCGTTTTTTTCATGTCACAGCTTGCCTCTTGAGACACCCCCCCCATCCCAACAGGGAAACGTCAAGCTAGCCCTATCTATAAAGGAACTGATCATCAGTACAAAGTCACAGATATTTAGACTCTTTGCCGGGTTTAAAACATCCTTAAAGGCGATTATTTATAGGCGATGTTTTGATCCAGCAGATGTCGCCCTTGAGCACCAGCATGAAACCAAAACAACTCGAGCTGCATTGTTATGTTAGCATGCTAATGCTAGCGATCTTTATTATGCTCGTATCTTCACACTGCATGTAAATTTACCTGAAATGAGCGTGATCTAGAAACGCAGTTAAAAGCAGTGAGTACAGTATGTTGTTCTTCTTTTCTCTAGTCCCTCAATTAAACAACTTTTATACGTGAGGGGAGGAGTCAGCCGGCCGTCCTGGCGATGTAAACAAAGTGAAAATAGGACTCGGAAAACTCTGAAAACATCACAGACAGTGGGACTCGGGTGTTACACCCATTGTAGACAGTCATGACTCACAGAGTTATTTTCAGAGGATATACTTGATTTCTGCTACATTTAAGTGTGAAAAATCGCATATTAAGCCTTTAAACAATTACTGTATGTTTGAGGACTTTAATGCGTTTTCAAACATCCATAAAACGTTTTCCCTGCCAGCCTCCCTGTTAGTTATCTACCTGAAGTTTGGGTGAGCTGATGTGAGAACACAGCAGGAAATATTCAGGAAAATCCAACGCAGGCTAGAGGGAGGGGTAGACAGACCACAGACTGGATGCATGCGACCGATGCGTTCTCTTTACAGTGTGCAGTTTGGGTAATGTGCAACATTTGTACGTACCTGCGAATCCCAGCAGGCACTCACACTCGTAGTGGTCCTTCTCGTTGATGCAGGTGCCGTTGTTCTCACAGGGTCGTGATGCACACTCGTTGATGTCGATCTCACAGTTATAACCCTGAAACCCGGGCACGCAGAAGCAGTGGAACTTTGCCACTCCGTCCACACATATAGCTCCGTTCTGACAGGGCTCTGAGGAACACTCATTCACGTCCTCCTCGCAGGTGTTTCCCTCGAACCCGGGTGCACAGTGACACTCAAACCCCTCCGGTCTGAGTACGCAGGTCCCGTTGTTGCTGCACGGTTCGTCGATACAGTCTGTCACATGAGTCCTGCAGTCCCGTCCTCCGTAACCTTCAGGACACCTGCAGAAGTATCCGTTCAGTCGGTCCACACACAGCGAGCGAGGCTCAGAACACGGGTTACTCTCACACTCGTTCACCTCCTCGGTGCAGTTATCACCTGTCAGACCCTCCGGACAGGTGCAGTGGTACTCGGTGGTGCCCGGGACGCTGGTGCAGTTCTCACATGGAGCGAAGGAGCAGGCGTCGTAGGGTTCATCACAGTTCTTACCCATGAATCTGACCTCCCCTCTGGGACAGATGCAGGCGTAGTCGTCCAAGTTGTCCACACAGGAAGCTCCGTTCTGACAGGGAGCGGACAAACAACTGTCTGACGTGGCGTTACACAGGATTCCTGGAAGACAAAGGAAAGATTATTAATTTATGCATTTTGAATACAAGACCTTCCAACCCAGGAAGGGCTCAGGACAGGATGTCTCCAGCAGTCTGAGAAAATGAAGGCGTCATAGCATGCTCTGCTTGTTTTCCAATCAAACCAATGGACATCATCAATTTGGTTATAAACACCATCTTGTTTTTTTTGGAGCTAGAAGTGACCATATTTGGACGAGAGGTTAAGTTCAGTGACTGAATGAGCTGATTGAGGGGACACCTAGCATACGTCTAGCAGCTTCAACCTGTCACTCAAAGAGGCCACGCCAAATCTTTTGATTTTTCACGCCAGATCTTTTGAAAGCTTCAATGACTCTTCATAGACCCGTCCTGATTTACAATATACAAACTGTGAATGTTTTTTTTTATCTTCTCCTTGGGAATTGTAGAATAATTTGAAAGAAAACATTATGAACTGTTAGTTATTGTCACCTTCAGTCGGAATTATGACCTGCAGGTGACTTGGACACGTAATGATACCATGGTTCATGTCAGGTCCTTCACATGACTAACAGGGGGCTGCTGGGAACATTTTAAAATGTCTCCATTCAGCAGCAACAAACAAGTGGATGAACTGAAATGACCAAGTGTGTCTGCCATTTAAACCTGTTACACTCATTCCTTCTGACATGCACGTAATCTGCTCACACTCCTCCTTGGCACTGATGTCCAGGAGTGTTAAACCCTCACACACGAACACACACCCACGAGCTATTTAGCTAAACCCTCTCACACACACACACTGTACGACTAAACCCTCACACGTGTCACAGTGTCTTTTGTTCATGCGTAGTCTTAACTCACACTGGTCCAGCTTCTACTGTGACTAGACAGAGGTGCAAAATACTGCAGTTCCACTGGTGTCCACTTAAGTTTGTCTCCAAACAATGAATCGATCTCCATAGAGTCCCATGTTAATAAGTCAAACTTTGGGGACATGTTTACAGCAGGGTACAAAAACGGTTTTGGTCTCTAAAGCTAATTTCTTAGTTGTAACACACTGTGTGAGGGCTGTTGTTTTATATCGTATTGTATGATCACATTAGCAATAAGAGTTTAGCATACATTTGCATAATCAGGGGCGTGGCCCAGTTGAGTGACATATAGGAACATTATAACTGTTTGCCAGGAGGCTTAAGGCCCGCCTCAGCTCCACCTTTTTGTCTGCTTCTATATAAGTTTGGTAGAGTCAGCATTTACAATATGGCGACTAACATTGGGCTTTAAAATGCCTCTAATGTTTGACATCACTGAGACGACGTCCATGTTTTATACATTTTTTTAAATAGACGTTTTGACAGTTGAAATTGCGGAATGTGCCTTTAAGATTTACCGTGTTGCTAAGTTTCTAGGGAAGCGACGTCACTAGAGGACGTCTTGTTTTTAGCCTTAAGGTTTAGTTTGTCATCGACTGATGTCTGACACCGAGCTCCTTGTTTCCTTTTGTCTCTCAGCTCAACAGTGACGGGACTAGAGGTTTGTTGACATGATTTTGCTCATGTCTGATAAAATAGAAGTCTGTGATAAACAATGAGCATTGTGGAAACCACCAACGAGCATTGAAGCCAAGACCACGGTAACCAAGACCAAGACATGTGCTCAGAGACCAAGACAAGACCAAGATATTAAGGGATCGAGACCAAGTCAAGGCCAAGACCAACTACGAGGCAGGGCAAGACAGAGACCATAAATTTCGATTTAAAAAAATCATCACCTTGTGTTTAGGGGGCGTATCTCTCACAATCGTAACACCGGGAAGGTTATGGCTGTAACTGGGGGATAAAAATCAAACTACAAATAAATTGAAGTTATTTGTTCTTTTAGAAAGAGGCGCTTCTAATCACAGTAATGATGTGGAACAATAGCCAATCAGTGGTGGTCTAGACCGGTCTTGATTTGAAATCAGGAGTCCACCCAGTCTGAGACAAGACCGAGTAAAAATGCTTTCGATTCTGAGGTTGAGACCTTAAAAAAGTGGTCTCGAGACCGGTCTTGAGTACTGCAACACTACCCCAGCCCCGTGTGGATGTGCACTTTTGGCTAACTTACTGTCTCCCAACGCGCTCAAAAATGCCGTTAGCCAAGCGGCATGGACCCAAACCGTTACAGCGTCAATAACAGTGATCCTGCATTGACCCTTTTTCACTGTTTTAGAAAATAGAAACACAGGTTCTCCTCAATATCGCGCAACAACGTTAGAGTATCTGCAGATCAAAAATCAGAGTTCAGTATATTTATTGTGAACTTAACGATAGAGTCCAGGAGCAGTTTTCTCCCAACAACAGAACTTCAGAATGGATATAAACCTGCACAGTTCTGTGGGAAAGACGCCCCTGTATGGCTATGCTTCCTGGTAGGACTGTGGGTCTTTGACAAATCTGTTCCCATGAACCCAAAGTCTCTGAATCCGTCCATGGCCTCCAGGGGTCGCTGTTGGGAATTGTCAGCGTTGTTTCACAAAGACGTATGAGGCAACAAGTTTCCTCTGTTAATGAACGTTGGGTTCGTCCTTCTGTTACATAAATGAATTGTGTTTTTTGTCTCAATTAGCTTGAAGCCAGAGTAAATAATGACCATACTGTATTGTCCTCCATGAATAACCTCTCTCAGCCTGGGGGGGGGGGTTCTGTTTGTCATTTCACAGTGGAAATAAACACTTTAATTTGAGGGGGGGTTGATGAAAAAAAATCACAATACTCACGCTGTCTCCCCCCACCAGCAGATGCCATGAGGTCTGTGTGGAAAAGCTCCACATTCCTGTTATTAGGCCAGGCTACACCCCCCCACCATCAGCCTCCCAGCCACCCCACACTTTGATCAGAGCCCTGTTTCCAAATTCTCACTGAAGTGGAAGTTATTAACAGTGAAGGGAGTTATGGAGGGGCAGGGGGGCAGGGAGAGAGAATATTTAATGAGGAACTTCACTGTGAGAGAGGGTCACTGTTTATTCATAGAAAAGGTCTGACGTTATTCAGAGCCTAACAGGGATCAAATCGGAACGTTATGTCGTTTGACTCAGAGTTCAACCCTGAGTGAAGATCAGGAGAAGGCCCTGTCTGAGACTGAGGACAGACGGTAAAGTCCAGTCCTTTAAGTCTTTTGAAGTCTACTTTAGGACCCTGAAAATGTTTGTCAAACAGCTCAACTCCGGGCGATGGAGTCATACATCAACAGCAAATTTCTGCAAAAGTTAACGGCAACTTGACCATGTCACATTGGCCGTTTCCTCTTTTTTTCCAGTTCCAGTGGGGTCCAATGTATTGAGAGAGATCCTAGGTTTAACAGAATTATATAAAATGACCACAACATCTGAACACCTCATGACGTGGTGATAATGATGTGTGTTGGTAGAGTCACAGTAACATGGGAATGCAAAGTAAACTGGGATTTTTTGGTTGTGGTTGCTGACTCTGACCACAAGTCAAGTGTCCGCCATTCCTGGACCACTTGGGTTGAATTTTTGGGTTTATTGGTTTGTCAAAAACAAAAAAATTACACAGACGAGACGGTGGTTCAAGTCAACATAACACAACATTATTTGGTGTAACATAACATAACGTATAATGTATTCTAAGGACTGAATCAATGCATGAAAAGGGAAACAGTTCCTTCTTTCTTCAAGTCAAGTATTGAGTCAAGTTGAAGCCCTGACCCCTAACCCTAACCTCTCAAGTCATCTCATCTCAACATCTAGCAACATAACGCCTTAGCGTAACTTAACCTAATGTTCAGTTACGTTACATGACTAAACATGTTGGTCTACTTTGGACTAAAGTTCTTTTTTTTAACTGCCTCATCCAAACCAAGTTGTGTCAGTCAGACGAGCTGTCTTCATCTTACACCAGCACTTTTCATTGTTACTGTTTCCACTGTGAGGGCTTGTATTTTTTAATTTATGTCCCACCACAAAAACACGTTTGGATTTGTTAGGTTGTTTCAATGCAGCTTTCATTGATGGCACTCCCTCATAATTTTCTTTATGACCAAGAGCGGCTCACAACTCAGGAAGTCTTTAGACCTCCATCAGTCGGTCACAGAGGAACACAGTGGTTACCCCTCAGTTACAGTCGTTACTGATTATACTAGTCATAGAAATACTTTCGGCTGTCAACTTAATCACATTTTCCCATTTTTACAATGGGAAAAAACTGGTTGTTTCCATCAATTAACAGTGATGTGCATTGTTAAATAATCTCTACTGCAGACATCATGTGATGTTTCTAAATGGACTTCATTCTCTTTAGTACAGATGTGATTGTCAAATACATGCAGATAACATGAAGCCCTGAATAAATAAATAAACACAATGTAATAAAAAGTACAGTTTGCGTCATGCTGAGATGTTCTAAATCTACATTCTTTATTCTGCATGAAATTATAGATTGTGATCACAGATGATTGGATTGATTAAAGGGACGATCGGCTGTCTCTCTCTCTCTCTCTCTCTCTCTCTCACTCACTTTCTTCTAGCTGCTGGTCTCTCGTCCAGACTTTGATTTGGATGATTGCCTTTGTGTGAAGTCCCTAGGTGACATGGTTTTTAGTCTGTCTGACCTAGAGATGAACCTCTTCTCTGTGACTTAACCTGACCTTTGGTCCATGTTTACCCCTATTTAAATGTTATTCTTGGACTTATTCCTCATCTGAATCAAAGGTCTAAGGAGAAAGCAGGTCATGTGCTGTGCAGACGGTAAAGCCAGCCTTCCAGGAAAGGAAAGTTTTACCTCTGTGGCCCAGCAACACCTTTTTAGATGCAGAAGGTTGTTTTTTCTAATTGTGACTGACGTGTTTTCTCCCCTCAGTCCACAGACACTAAATGTGTTTGAACCGCACGGATTATACAAACTGTGTTTGAACCACACAGATTACAGTGGTCAGTAGTAGACCGTTAGCCACCTGCAGACAGGTAGAGTCCCAGGTGGCTGTGGACGGTTCAGATCAGGTTCTGCTGGATGAAAGAGGGAGCTCAGGATAAACATGTTAATTGAGCGAGGTGATGATCCTTTTGCTTCCTTGATAAGAAACTTAACTCGAGGTTGGTTGTGTCAAACATCAAGTCAAACACCGTCCAATCAAGGGTCCTTAAGGACTGAATGTTTTCAGCTCTTTATTTAAACCGCAAACTGAATTAATACACAAGAATATTTAATAAATCACACAAATAAAAATCAACTCTACGCTGAATCAGGTATACTTTCACCTCTCCAAACCACATTATGTATCCAAATAGATTCAGATGCAAGAATATCTGCAAGTAAATGTATTTCATTACATGGTATCAGTTTTGAACTTTATGATTTGTTATCAGCCAATTTTTTATTTTGTGGTGTTCCTCAAGGCTCGAGTCTTGGGCCACTTCTTTTTTTTAACCGTACTTAAAGGCTTGCTTTCTTTAACTTTACTTTTACAAGAACTCATCTGGGCAATTGTGCAAATGTCAGAGGGAATGAATAGGACCATAAATTCCAAAGCTAACTTATGCGCTTCTCCATCAGCAATAACACAAGTATGAGGGAAGAAGATTAAGTACAGCTTTATAAATAAAGACAAGCAAAGGATTTTGTCTACGCACAGACAATGCAGGACAGCCGACTCGATCATACAGAGAACAATGATGAGTCAGGGCCCTAAGATTTGATATGAATCTCAAAGCACAATGATATACAGTATCCAAAGATGTTAAGCACTAAGAAGATGCATGTGTACGGTATATATAAAAACATCAGTGTAATCACAGGGACATGTCAGTTGCAGCAACAAGTCGGTTTTAGACTTATTTCTAAAATGTTCTTAATTTCATGGTATCAGTTTTTAAACATTATGGTTTGTTATCAGCCATTTTTTTAATTTGTGGGGTTCCTCAAGGCTCGAGTCTTGGCCCACCTTTTTTTTTTTTTTACTATACTCAAAGTCTTACTTTGTTTTACTTTACTTTTACATGACCTCTCACACTGTTAAACCATCTGGGCACTCAAGAATTTCCAAGATGAGGAAAGCTAACTTATTATGCGCTTCACCCTCAAATCTGTCCATTTTGTCTTGGAAAAACTTACCACAACAATGATTATCACTGTAACTCTACACAATAAGTCATTATCTTTGAACAACAAACTGCAATGTGCAAATACTGGTGCAGTATCATACTTTATATAGAGTATCATTCAAGTCTGATAATGGGACAGGATTTGATTTTCCTGAATTATTCACACAGAGAACAACTCTGCCAGGATTCGATGGACATATAAATTAATACTGATGCCTACACAGAACAGTTTACTGGTTTTGATGGGTGAATAAGAGGGCAGAACGGTGAGGTATTCACAAACAAGAAAGTCATGCAGTATTAAGATGATATGCCCTTCATGCTTTCAAGACTCCTCCTCTGTTCAGACAAACTGTTCGACAATAAGCTTGACAACAGCCCCAATCTCACCTGTGCAGCTGATTGGATCAAATTATTTTCAAGGAGGGATGTTGGTGTTTCATGTGAGGACAACGGACTCACTAACTTATCAACTCTGTGAACTCTTGATGGATTCAAAAGTCGGGACCCAGGAAAGTCTGCATCTTGATTTAACCTTGAAATCCATCTTCCATTTTCTTTACTGTTTAGGTTGTTTGGGGTCTTGGGGGGGGCTAGTGCAGATCCCAGCTTTCATTGAGCGAGTGGCTGGGTACAACCTGGACAGTCCATCACAGGGCTGACATATTGAGACCAGACAACTAGCCACACTCACATTCACCCCTACAGGCAATTTAGAGTCCCTAACGAGAATGTTTGGACTGTGGGAGGAAGCCAAAGTATCTGGAGGGGATCCTAGCATACAAAGAGAACATGCAAACTCCACACAGAAAGGCACCCACCCACCTGGGGACTTGAACCAGGTACCTTCAGCGCTAACCACTGCACCACCTTGCAGCCCTTAAATCATACTTTTCTGTGATGTTTGTCATACTTTCAGATTTTTTTTTAGATTTTATGATCTTGTCCCTTTTGATCCCTGTCTTCTCTGTGTCCTCTACCAAGGCCTGCTCTTCAATTGACTTTCCCTCCCCCCCTTTCACCCGAGCAGGTTTGATGACCTCCCTGACCTCTGGAGTGTTTCTCAGTAGTAATCCTTCAGGCCTCTTTGGGACAATCTGCCCCTCTGCTTGTCTAATCTCCTTGTGGCAGGATACCTGCACAGATTACCGCTTCGAGTTGCACAGAGCATGTGTCACCTCTGTCACCTCTTGTCCATCTCCATCACATGATCTCATTCTTATGCTTCCTTTAATCGAATCGGCTCTACCTAATAAAACCCTCATGAAACATGGCAGACACTTTTAGCACACACATTTTACCCATGCTGGTAGCATGTTCAGAGACAATCAGACACAAGAGGATACACTGGAACAAACACTGCATGGAAAAAAATGCTGCTCTCTGATTGGTTCACATCAAGTTAAAATGGTCTACTAGTTAGGATGAAACCGTGGTAACCAAACAATCACATAATGCACCTCGGCTTTAGTGTGGACTTTACAGCAGAACTTAAAACAGAACTCCCAGTGAGCTGCTGACACGGGGCGCTGGTGTTTTGTCTTTTTGCCAAACCATTATAGGTCTCACTATAACCCTTACCATAACCTCAGAAGGCTTCACTACAAAAAGACGATTTGATGGTGGTTAACATCACAACAAAACAAATAATTGACTCCTTCTCCAGCCCACCAACCTCTCTCAATCAAGACTTTACAGCTAAAGGCAGGTTTAAAGGATCAATCAGTAAGATGTGTAGTGAGTGAAATGATAAAGTGACCTTACTATCTGATCAGACATTAAGGAAACATTCTATGTTGAAGTGCTGGCTTCTCTGACAACAATGCAGCAGCCAGTATGTCCTCCTTCTAACTTTAGATTCTGGTCCTGAATGCTCTGGATTTGTTTGGACCAGAGAAGGTAGGCGGTTTTAAGGCCCCCCGACACAGCTGTTTTGGACGCCCCTCGGTTTGTCAGATATGAGAGCAGTTATCAGGTCAAACCAACAGGTGTTGCAGTGATGGAAGCGGGCAAGAGAAGTGGTTCAGATAGAAGTGATTGTACCCGACCTAAAAAGCCTCTGCATGTTTCTAATAAGCTCCACGAGCAGAAACGTGCTCAAACTAGGATCAATATTGGAGATGTTTTTGAAAAATGGAGAGAGGTTAGAACACAGAAAGATTTACAGACCGATGCAGAGCTGGATAAACACTGAAGCTACAATGTCCACCACATGGCAACCTGTGTGAGCATCGTCTCTAGAGAGGAGGGAGGAGCTTGATTTTTGCTTCTGCATTAAATCTACGCCGAAGGTTCACATAGTCATTTACTTACAGAGAAGCCAACGCACCTAGCCTGACGTTCACCTCCTCCAAAATGTAACTACTCAACCTTCAGCCCTGTGATTCGACCGGTGGTTAGCATCATATGTTCTGTTTTCACAACATTTATGCCATCGCCGCCGTTTTCACATTTCTGTAGCAAGAAGAATACTAAAGGCCAGTAATCTATAATCAACTGCTGCTCAACATTTATCAGCTCCAAGTCAAACAAAAGACGCTCGGTTCAGTCGCCATGGTTTCCACAAACAAGCAGAGAGTGTTGCATAAACCAGAAACTTGCAAAATAAAAAGCATAGAAATCGAAATGCCAACATTTCAGTATTGAAGAGCTACCCACTAACGCACAAGAAGGTAGTGGTCAAGACGGCGCCGCTCACTACAGCGTACATTGAACACCAACCAGGATTACAGCAACATAAAAAGGAAAATCATATCAGTTTAAAAAGCTGCTGTCACACTTTGATGAGGCTCCTAAATCACAACTTAACGAGTGTTTGGTGTTTTCTCTGCAACATTCTGTCACTTGGTACAAATGTGAGAGTCCATGCTTCCACTGAGTTCAATCAATCTATTCTATCAGATAACAAACTTTAAAAAAAACTCAAAGTAAAGAGACGTTCAGTGACCTGGTTGTGCGTCTCGGGTCAAGCACAGACGCTCATGAATGAGCTGATCTCATCCCTGTTTGTTCTGTGTGAGTATGCATGACTGAGGAGCGCCGATTCACAGCCAGTCATGTGTCTAATGCAACACGATGGGAGAGTGAAAACATGAAATAAAGTTCCACTTAAGCCACGCCTTCTCGCGTCAACCATCCAATCAAACAGCAGCTTCTACAGATTAAAGTTCAGAGTTTGACAAATTCAGTTTCAGTGACTTTGCTCTGTTTATTTTACCTTTTAAACCAACTAGACAGTTCCAAGTTTGAACTGCTGACCTTGCTGCTTTAATCTTAATTGTTCTTATTTTTCATGAATAAATATATCCACCTAGTTGTACATCATTGCACCTTTAAATTCAATATTAAAAATTGGCTTAATTTCATCCAAACTTTGTTTTATCGATCAGCCTGCCTTCTTTGTTTCTGATTGTCCTTCATGCTTCTGCACCGGTGCCAATGAGGGTTGAGACTTTTCCAAGGCTTTAAATGATTTATTGATGATGCTGATGATCGTAGTATCCTCCTTAATTATCCCAAAAATTCCCAGTGACAATAACACCCCCTCCTCCAAAACTAGTTTGCATCTACTTGAGTCTGTGGGAGCACAAACCGGTCCCTCCGCCCAGAATGCACTTGTGCCTCTTTGTTGGAGGAGCAGCATCTCTGAGAGCTGCTCCTCACTCTCCTCCTCTGGACTCTATACATGACATTATTCCAGCACTGAGAGGTTTGTTTTAATTACAGAGAGTATAGGGTGAGAAAACTGCTCCTAATGTGGCCGTGTTAAATCTTCTCCTGCAGCCTGTTGCTTTCACAGAAACAGGATTAAACTTTAAACTCTCAAACATCCAGCACAGAGAGATTTTCTGGGGATTTGCACGGCGCCGACTGAGTTTCCCTCCAGGACACAGAAATGATCAAAAGTATCAGAGAAGTGTTTTCGACTCACCCCATTTGAACATCATCATGGTCAGCAGCAGCGTCTTCAGGTTCAGGTCAACTTTCCCCAGCTCCATGATGAAACCCCTGAACAGGAGGAGCACAGTGAATCTGCAGGAATCAGGGATCCTAAAGTCCTGACATGCTGCTGACGGTGGGAGAAGCTCCTCTGTGGGTGTTCGCTCTGTGTTCAGGATGTGGCATACTGCTCCGTCTGTGTTCGAGCTCTAATGAAGAGAAGTGACACAGACAGCCCTCCCTGCTCCAAACGCGGAGTCTAATCAGCCGTGAGAGCCGAGAGACGGGAGGAAAACACGAGCTGGACCGACACCTGCTGCTCGCACTGAACGAGAGAACACACTCTGCGTGAAGACGGGAGAGAGTGGGAGGATTAATAAAGCTATCAGGCATCACTCACTTCAGGTTCATGATGTTTGAGCCTCAACAGCAGAATGAAGATGATTTCCAGGTTTTTCTACTTTAAAGTGGAAGAAAAGAAAAACTGGATTTTGTTGAACCACATCGATAATAAAACTAATAAGTTCAACTTGTCAGTATTGCATGAACACAGTTCCTGAAACTCGGTTTGTCCAAAACTGCACACTTAAAAGAACAACAACAACAACAACAACATAAAGACAAAATAGAAAACACAGTGCAGCTCTTACAAAAGTTAGCACAACATTCAACAATATATAAATCCTTCTCCTCTGCAACTGCCTCCTCTTCCTCCTTCTCCTGTTTCTCAGCTTCTTCTTTCTCCTTCATTTCCCTTTCTTCATCCTTTTCCTCCTCTTTCTCCCGCTTCACTTCCTCTTCTACCTCTTTCTCCTTCTCCTCTTTCTCAGCATCTTTCTCTCTCTCAGCCGTTTTCTGATTTCCATCCTTCCTCTGTCTCTTTTGCCTCTTCCTTTTTCTACTCTGCTTCCTCCTTCTCCTCTTCCTCTTTCTCTACTCTCTAAACCTTCTACTCTTTATCCTCTTTCTTCCTCTAATCTTCCTCCTTCTCTTTCTCCTTCTCATCTTCCTCTTTCTCAGCGTTGTCTAGCTCCTCTACCTTTTTCTGATTTTCCTCCTCTCTCTCTTTCTCTCCTCTTCCTCCTTGTCCTCTTTCTCAGCTTCTTCTTCCATCACGGATGTGAACCAGGAAGTGTGATCAATTCTCCCCTCTAATAAACGTGAATTATTATTTCTCTCTTTGGGAAAAATCATTTCTAGAAAACAGAGCAATATATGTTAAAATTACAGTTTTGAGAATATTAAAAAAGTGAAAGAATAACTCAAACAGGTCAAATCAGTCCGTCTGAACCATCAGCCTGGCGTAGTGCTGAATCTGTACACTCCAGTCAATCCAGTCCAGGTTTTGGTCCCCGGTTTATCAGCAGCATTAGCGACTCTTTATCGGGGAGCTTAGCAGCCAGGCATCAATCACTTAGCCTGTTAGGGTGAGGGTCAGGGTCAGCCTAACCCCCCCCCCCCCCTAACACACACACCAGCTGTACCTGACACCTCCTCTGGCAAAAGGACTGATTCACACCCACAGACTCAGTAAATCCTGATTACTGTAACGAGCATTCATTTCTGTGAAGGGAGGAGAAAAGTCTGAATTCAATGTGAACACAGCGAGAGAAACAGGTGGTCCGGAAAGCAAAAGGAATTATCAGCTGATCTTAGCGTCGTCTGTCCACCGAATTCTCCTTGAAGCCCCCCATGACTGCTTTATGTATATAAGTACTTAACACACACACACACACACACACACACACACACACACACAGTCAATATGAGATCCCTGCTCATACTCTGGATGCAAACTCACAATATGCACGTCCAGGGATATTTTAGCTTCACCTGTTCAACGGGAGGAGGCTGAGGCACGCTGTCCATTTGTATATACACTCTATGGTGAGAAGTCACCCAGGACACACTGAGGCCACATACTGAGGTGGTCTGGCCCGCGTTTGTCCTCATATTATGTCAAGCTTGTGAAGAGGAAGTTTGTGCGTCAGCGGAGACTTATAAAGATGTACCAATGATTTATTCTGCATGAGGAACACAAACCAGTGTCCTCATACAACAGCAGACAGAATGAAGGACCCACAGTGGTGGTTAGAGGTGCAGCAGGCCGGGGTTCAGGCTGCATGTGATCCGTGGATTGATACAGTATTTATCAGCATGGTGTAAAATACAAGACAAGTCACTAAATCCCTGTGCAGAGAGTCTCAGGGAAAAGAGGCCGTGTGTGTGAGAAGTTTGTGTGACTCCTTCTCCAGCCCTTGTGTGTGTTTGTGTTATCTCATTTAACAATGAAACATGACCAGTGACTATGAGGTAAACTAAACTGTGTTCAGAGGAGTTGGACATCTTGAGATAATTTCTGGATGCAACAGATTAAATGCTGTTATCAATATGAGTCAGAGCAGAGTCGGTTGTTTTCTTCCAGTAATGAATGTAAACTGTGCTGAACACACCATGACTCAGAGAGGACGGCTACAGATCGGATGTTTTGTCCTTCACAGCTTCTTCTCTAATCTGAACCGATAACAGAGCAGAGAAAACCACCGACAACGCACGTGTTTTTAACAGTAATCTGACAGCAATTCCTTACGTCAGGGTATTCTTTGCAGTCCGCGACAAGTTTCCTGTTAATCATAGTTAACGTTATTTAAGTAGGATCTTTCAAAATCAGGGTTTAAAGTGCTTAAACAAGAAAAAAAAACATAAAACCCTGATAAGGCCGCTTGGATTGATCCTTGATCCAGAACATATATGTAACTCTCTACGGGCCTGTTGGTAATTCATTTTCAAAAACACAATTTGTTTTTGCTTTTCTAATGTTGACGTCGTTGTGGGAAATTTGTGGTAAAGAGATTTTTCACAGACTTGTTTAGTGAAATGTGATAAACTGTCTCTAAAACTCTTAGGACTTCCTGTGTTGCTGAGTTTCTTTGCCCTTGCCTGTTTTTTACTTAAACTCAATTCACGTATTAATCGATCAGTGACTCAAACATGTCACATAAACCCTTTTCAAACATACAGAAATTTCCTGAAAAACTCCGGAGATTTGGCTACCTGGAGGTTCTTCAGGCTGTGTGAACGCAAACAGACGCATTTTTCGCGTGGACTTTACCCGGAGTTTCTCCGGCCAGACCCCTAGTATTTTATCCGCAGAATATCTGAGTGAGCTGATGTCTGAACACAGCAGCATATACTCCGGAGATTTCAATTCAAGCCAATAGAAAGAGAGTGACGTTTATATACAGTGACTGCCTAAAGTGTCGGCACGCGACCACTACGATCTCCGTGCACGTAATTAAATGGCTGCATTCTGTTTTCTGTTCGTCAGTATGTTGTTCTCCTCTCTTTTGTGGATGTTGTCCTTCCATTGGACTACACATAGTATTGATATAAAGGCAAATATTCTCATTATAACGTTATGTAGCGGACTCTGTTGCTACGCTACTTGCGCGTTGTTTTTTTACGTCACGTCTTACTTCGGGAAATCCCCCGAGCCCCCTCCCCTCTGACAGGGAAAGTCCCCCCGCTGTGAGGAGCATATGTGAACGGCTAGGTCGGGAGAATCTCCGGAGAAGTCCTCCTGTAAATATCTAGATATTATCCGGAGTGCATATGTGAAAACGGCAACAGATAGGCATCAAAACAAATCCAAGAAGTAATGTTTGCAGTAAGTTTGCCCCCTGGTGGTGATCATTTGTATCACACTTAATTTACATACTGTGTAGTTAATATGCAAGTGTTTTATATGTGATTTATTTCAATTTCTTACTTATTTATTTATGTATTTAAACTATTTTTGTTTGTATTTTCATTTTGGAATGTTTGTATTTCATTATTTCACAAGTGTTTAATGTGTTTTATTTGTATTTATTTTTTATTTATGACGCATTTATTAATTCATTTATTTAGTCTGTTGTATTTTTTGTATCTATTATGTATTTATTTTATTTTATCAATAAATCTTTATTTGATTTTGATGTATCTTATTTTATGTTTAAATTTTTTTAATTAATTTATAATTTATCATTCATTTGTTTAATTGTATTTTTTGTTTTTTATTTGTTTACTTTTTTAAGTGTATTATGTTTGAATGAATGAATTTAAAGATATTTTTTAATTGTAAATACTAGCAGATAAAAGTGGCCCTTTAAAAGACGTACCAAAATCAATTGAAACTGTAACTGTCGGTGTCCCGCCTTTACCGGACCCTCGAGAGCTCACAGACACGAACGAACTGTTTCCGGTCACATATTTCGCACCGCTCCACATTGTACGCGACACCGGAAGTTACTGTATATAACAGGTATAATAAGTGCCCGCGGCTCTGTCTTACAGGCAGACCAGGCGCCATGAAATGTAAATGCCAACGAAACCAAAAAATCTAAAATAAGTATGAAATCTCTATGTAATGATTACTCGTGTAAAGAATGTGTGATTGGCTTACTTTTCTGACAGTTTCCATCGCACGCATTTGCTTCCGGCGTAGCAAATACGCCAACGCCGCCTCCCGTAAGACCGAGCTGAGGGAGAAAACGGCACCAGGGCAGGATAGCGTTCCATTATGTTCAGGTTTTCATGCTGTCAGAAGCTGCCATCCTTCTCTCTGTCTTACTACCGTAGAAATAAAAAGAAGACTACATAATTAGGAGCATAATGTAGTTAACAATCAACAGAATCAAGTTCTGTCATCATGTTGCTGAGCTAACGTCAGCTACGAGGCTAGCGAGGTTACTTTGACAATCCTTTTTAAGTTGCTAGCTGACAGGTTAGCTTACCGCGGCTAACTCCGCTATGTGAACTCACTCAGAGGCGATAAACGAACTCCCTGCAACTCTCAGCTGGGTGAGTCCATACATCATTATCATCATCATCATATTTAAAAGGAGATATTGTAATGTGTCTCTGTCGGTTTCTGTCCCAGCTAAAGGGCTGTTTGTGTTAAACGCCTTCTTAGAAGTTGCTAACTAGCCAGGTGGCTAACTTAGATAAGAAAGGTAGAGAAACAGTTGCTGGTTAAAGTTAAACCTCCTGACGAGTTATTTTAGTAATAAGACTTATAATCACTTAACTAGCAGGTTAATATAGATTTTAATCAGCTAATGTAAAGCCATGTGAGCTGGTATAAGACAGATATTACTGCTGATTCATTACTTGTATCTTTACATGTTCTCTAACTTATATATTTGTTAAAGCTTTATTGTGTCAGTCATTGTTATTAATGCAAAATCAAAGAAACTTCTGTTGCCTGGGACTCGAGGATTGTTTTGAAATTGGCATAAACCACAGAAGAGGAGCAGACTTTAGGCTGAGACAAATGCATGAATCAAATATAAATTGTGTGCTACTTTTTTTAAAGGAGCAGTATGTAACTCTGACCCCTAGTGTTTAAAGTGGGTACTGCAGTCTAAATTCTAAACATTGCAGAGAGCTGTCTCCCCATCGGTCTGTAAACCTTTCTGTGTTCTAACCTCTCTCCATTTTTCAAAATCATCTCCAATATTGATCCTAGTTTGAGCACGTTTCTGCTCGTGGAGCTTATTAGAAACATGCAGAGGCTTTTTAGGTCGGGTACAATCACTTCTATCTGAACCACTTCTCTTGCCCGCTTCCATCACTGCAACACCTGTTGACCTGATAACTGCTCTCATATCTGGCAAACCGAGGGGTGTCCAAAACGGCCGTGTGAGGGTGTCTTAAAACCGCCTACCTTCTCTGGTCCAAACAAATCCAGATCATTCAGGACCAGAATCTAAAGTTAGAAGGAGGACATACTGGCTGCTGCATTGTTGTCAGAGAAGCCAGCACTTCAACATAACATGTTTCCTTAATGTCTGATCAGATAGTTAGGTCACTTTATCATTTCACTCACTACACAGCTCACTGGTTGAACCTTTAACGGGTCAGTGGAACATTAATCAGCTGGCCTGGAGTCTTTCAATCATGCGTCCGGGCCAGCAGGCCAGTTTTAATGTCGAGCCGTGTAACATCTTGTTTATTTAGAAGCCAAAGATATGCACCGTTAACATCTGGTATTCTTCCTCACTCCTGCAGGTGTTGCAGGTCGCTCTCATGTGCCCATGGAGAAGGTGGCCTTTGAGGGGTGGCTGGAGTCAATCTCCACCACTTTCCTTACTCTGAATGACCAGCAGAGGAACCAGTCTCTGGACCACCTCATCTCTCTGAGCGGTGCTGTTCAGCTCCGTCACCTGTCCAATGGGCTGGAGACGCTGCTCAAACGGGACTTCCTGCGCCTCCTTCCTCTGGAGCTGGCTTTCTACCTGATGCGCTGGCTCGACCCTGAGACCCTGCTCATCTGCTGCCGCGTCTGCAAACAGTGGAATAAGGTAAATATCAGGCCGTCTGGAGTCATGGGCTTGCTTCCATGTGGCCGGTTGTCTGTCTCTAAATGTCAGCCCTGTGATTGGCTGGTGAATAGTCCAGAGTGTATCCCCGCCTCTCACCCAATGGCAGCTGGGATTTCCTCCAGCTGCTTGTGACTCGATTTGCTGATATTCTCCTCAGATATGACGTCAAGGCTCTGAGTATCGTCCCTGTTTTACAGTCATGGAGGCTTCTTGTAGAGCCAGGTGAAAGATGGATGAATGTTCCTCACTGCTGAGCTTCATGTTAGTCGTCTTATTTTGAGATTTAGCTCCTCTGAAGCATTTGAGCTTTGTCTTTCCTGATATAGTGCCAATGTGATATTTTTCAAAATGAACCCTCCCGGATTTAAAACATAAATGCTGCCAGAACTGGAATTGTTGGAGCAAGAGAGAGAACAGAAAAAAACCAGGAAACATTGATAAATCATGAAGACTGTATGGGACTAATATTTTCACTGAAGATGCAAGAGTTGTAATTTATTTGTTCAGTTCTGATTTCTGACCGTTCAAGGTCTGACCTGATTGTCTTTCCTGAAAGGACTAGAGGTATTCAAACAGCTCTTATTGATGTCTGCATATGACCGTCTTTCTCTCTTGTTGCTTTCTGTAACTCATCAATAAATCTGATCATAGAAACAGAGGAGTTTACAGCTTCCCTCTCTCCGGCTCCGATTTAATTAGGCGATTGTTTGCAGTCTCCTCTGTCTGTCTGTAAACGTTGTTTGCAGCTACATAGAGTTTACTTTGGATATTTTTAAGCCTTTATTGGAGAGACAGGACCGTGGATACAATCAGAAACAGAGAGAGCCACAGGTCCGACTCGAACACAGAGAGCTGGCTTGAGGACTGTAGCTTCTGTACATGGGGCGCATGAACTAACCACAGAGATTGTATCTTGTTTTATGTCCATCAATGATCAATATGCATTCATCTGTAAATTCCCTGTGAAGTGATACATCTCACCGCGGATCAAACTTTTATTCACCTGCTCACATGCTGAGTTTTTATCACCGCAACCGAAGAATGTAACAGGAATATTCCGTTCTGTCCTCTCCCAGCTGTGGGTAACAACAGAGAGAAAGCAGGAGCACACACATGCATAGAGACAGCAAGGACTCATAGATCTGTCCTCAGGCAAGGGGCTACTCTCAGGCAAGAGGAGGAAGTGTTGGGATACAATCTCTGATAATGCACCATTAGGTCAAGGCTGTTTTTACCTCTGCTGAGGGGCACCTAACGTCCACACTGCGGACATGTTTGTGTGTCTGTGTGTGTGTCGCTGTGCGTACGGCACAAGAGACCTGCGGCTTGTGTCTTAAATCGGCTTTGAATCGGATATATTTGAGGAGTGGCCGGTCACCAATCACAGCTGAAAACAGGCTGTAAATCGTCAGTCTAATTTTCACATTTTGCTCCTGAGTTCAGTAAAATGTTTTTGAGATTTTTTGCGGCTGAAATGTGATTGAGATCATCTTTAGTTAAGAAAAAGGATGTTGAAAAACATGAGAAAAGTTCCACAGTTGCAGGACGTTCACATAGAATTCTGATGTAGAGTAATGATGCTCAACATTATTTTAAAGCGTTACCTGGTCTGTAGATCAGCTCACAGTGATATCACTGAAGAACCCGTGATTGTCCTCGTGTGAAGGTTTTAAGCGTCCCTCTCCTCTCAGGTCATCAGCTCGTGCCCTGAGGTGTGGCAGGGTGTGTGTCGGGAGCTCGGCTGGAGGATCGACGAGTCCATCCAGGACGCCACTCACTGGAAGGGGATCTACTTGAAGGCCAGACTGAGGATGACGCAGCTGAAGGACCAGGAGGCCTTCGAGACGTCGTCCCTCATCGGACACAGTGCTCGAGTGTACGCCCTCTACTACAAGGACGGACTCCTCTGCACAGGTCTGCCACCCACAAACATGCCATACGTTCTTTAACCCGTGACAGTGTGAGGTTACAGCGTGAATATGGACATCTTCTTCTCCCTCAGGATCTGATGACCTCTCTGCCAAACTTTGGGACGTACGTACCGGCCAGTGCATTTACGGGATCCAGACTCACACCTGTGCCACAGTGAAGTTTGATGAGCAGAAGCTGGTGACCGGCTCCTTCGACAACACTATTGCATGCTGGGAGTGGAGCTCCGGTGCTAAAATCCAGCAGTTTAGAGGCCACACAGGAGCAGGTAGGTGCACATGTGCATTTGTTCTGGGTCATTTTGTCCATCCCAACGTAGAGGACGCCTGGGAGGCTACAGGCTCTGACGGTTTTATCGTTTAAAACATTCTTATGTTTGAAAAAACATGAATTAATCACATGACGTTTGCATGTTTCTGATTTTTAAAAAGAAAGTGTCTTAACGATGTGTGTGTTTGTGTGCACTCAGTGTTCAGTGTGGACTATAACGACGAGCTGGACCTGCTGGTCAGCGGCTCTGCGGACTTCTCTGTGAAGGTGTGGGCACTGTCGGCTGGGGCGTGTCTCAATACTCTAACCGGACAAACCGAGTGGGTCACCAAGGTCGGATCACGTTACAAGAGTTTAAAGTTATTTGTGTGTTTTTGAAATATCTGTAAACAAGTGAGCAGATTTTCTTCAGTTATTTAAAATGTGTTTATGTCCCATCAGGTGATTCTACAGCAGAGTGAGGTGGAGTCTATGCTGCACAGTCCGGGGGATTACATCCTCCTTAGTGCTGATAAATATGAAATAAAGGTAAAGCTCCTCTCTCTCTCTCTTTTTGTCGGTGTTGTAGTACCTAAAGAGGCCACCAGATGGTGCTCACACTGTGTTCCCTCTGCAGGTCTGGCCTTTAGGCAGAGAGGTAAACTGCAAGTGTTTGAAGACTCTGTCGGTGTCGGAGGATCGCAGCATCAGCCTGCAGCCTCGTCTTCAGTTTGACGGGAAATACATCGTCTGCAGCTCCGACCTCGGGGTCTACCAGTGGGACTTCGCCAGCTTTGAGATTCTCAGGTACAAAACGAAGCATGACAGGGATGATTTATAACAATGAAGCCAGAATTGATTTACCTGTGGAATTCACACAGCTCATTTATGTGTTGATGACTATTCGTGCTTTCACACCTGCACAAAACTCCTGAAGTTTTCCCTGTGATCGCTGCACGACCACAGACTGTCTGCACACCACCTCTACCATCTCTGTGCTCTAATGAACCTGCTGCATTATGTTTCCTGTTCTCCAGTATGTTCTTCTCCACTCTTTAGTTCACATTGAGATTCTGTTCAACTACATGTAGCATTGATAGAAAGACAAATATTCTCATTATAGAGTCGTATAGAGGACTCTGCTGCTTCATCCACATCGTTCTTTTTACGTCACATCTTACTACAGGAAACCCCCCCCCGTCTGACAGGGATAATCTCCAGCAGTGAGGAGCATGTGTGAGCAACCAGATCAGGAAGTTTTCAGGGGCAGTCGTCCTGAAAGTCTAGAGATGTTCAAGAGTTCATGTGTGAGAAAAGCTTTTGTCCAAATCTTAAATAGTTGCCAATTTTCCACGGCTTTGATCTTATCGGCTCACTGGTGGTTGAAATAGGTCTCCAATTGGATCTGCTTAACTTAAAGTTCAAACTTGAACTTGGGGGACCTGCAGAAACATTGCATTTTGTTTCAGTCCATGATATCCATGGCAACAGTAAGTCCACCTTCAGCAGTGTGATGTTTATTTTAACCCTTTTTCTTCAAACTTGTTGTTTGATACGACTTCTGATTTCACCCAGAAAACTTGTCATAGTCAGTGAGTTTGTCCGTTCATCCAGCTCTTCTTTGTCTTGTCCTTAGGGTGATAAAGACACAGGACCCAGCTAACCTGTCCCTGCTGAGTTTCGGCGAGGTCTTTGCGCTCCTCTTCGATAACCACTTTCTGTACGTGATGGACCTGAGGACTGAGGCGATCTCGGGACGCTGGCCTCTGCCGGCCTACAGAAAGTCCAAACGAGGGTCCAGCTTCCTGGCCGGGGTGACGTCGTGGCTGAACGGCCTGGACGGGGACAATGACTCTGGACTGGTGTTTGCCACCAGCATGCCCGACCATAGCATTCACTTAGTCCTGTGGAGGGAGAACGGATAGAGGAGGGGGACACGAGCCGCCATGATGGGTGCTCCAAACAGCCAAGATACACAATGCATGGACCAAAGCATTTTGTTTTTATCTGTTTCTTCCTCAGCATACAATCCTCCTCCTCTCACACACACACTCACAGACTGAGAAAGAAGGGGAAACTATCGCTCTGGATTCTTCAGAAAAGTAAAGCTCTCTGCGGTCTTCTGATGGCGGGCAGAGACAGAAGCCAACATGTGTCAGTGGCAACTAAAGAATCTGTCAAAAATAAACACAACCGTAGATGCTCTGGTGTGAGAATCTAAAGGGTTAATGTTTCTGTCACATCTGCTCTTTGATCAGTGACACAGTTGGAACATGCCGACCTTTCAGTCATCGTCTTGGGGTCAACGTTGGCCTCTGAAGACGGCGTCACGTGAGCTGTATCTCAAACCTGCATGATGCTAAGCTGCTCACTGAGCAGATCTGCAGAAACATTACAGGAAGAGAAGAGTCGCCTTAAATACAGACAGTGTACATAACGGAGAACGTCTCCTGTGAGGTCAGAGGGTCACGTTAAAGGGGAATTTTGGTATTTTTAAACTAAAAACCTTTTGTTTTTCTTATTCTGGTGTCGAAACGACTAAAAGGTACAAAAAGTGTCTGAATGTCTCCAGTCGATTTGTTCATCCTGCAGGAGGTGAACAGGCTGTTTGTGTCTGTACCTTTAAATATGTAAATGAGCTGTGTCTGACCACGCCCCCTCTCTGGAAGGGCTCAGGTGCCTCGGTCTTTCTCTCTCCATGTCCTATTGTTTACGGTGAGAAGGCAGACTCAGAGGGCAGAACAAACACCTAGCTGTGGGAGTGTCACCCACCTGGGGGAGGGGTTACTGCCCTTTGTGATGTCATGAAGGGAAAATCTCCCAACGTCCTGTTTGAGCACACATTTTCTGAAAAGTGGAGCAGGCAAAAGACGGAGAGGATGGACTTTTCTCATCATTGGAGGGTTTGTAGACTAGAGACACATATTAGAGTTAGAGGAACATGGTGAAGACGTTACAGTCTGTTTACCTGCAGCAGGATGAAGAGATCAACCGGAGACATTCACATTTTTATGTTCTTATTATTCATGTGGAACCTAAAATAAGTAAAACCAGGTCCAGAGTTTAAACAGTACTTCCGCTCCCCTTCAAAGGAGGTGTCCCTGAGAGCGTTTCAGACGGTCTGCAGTGACCCGGGTGCTGAGGTGGTTTTGGTACATTGTTGTGTACAATGTAAAACTTTGTGAGGTTTCATGTAATCGCAGAATCTGCTTTTTCTACAGGATGTGTGGTTTAAACGTGGGCTTGAGAAAATGTGATGTGCCTTTTTCAGTTGGTTTGATGTTACAAACTAGAATTCCTCGGCACGTTGCAGTGAGCTGCTGCATTGTAACTTACATTCATGTTTTTTCATATATTTACTGTGCTCTAACAGTCCAGGATGTCTGTACTTTTATAGTTCTCTTCCTGACAGTGACTTGCTTATGAATCGTCGACTCTGTGAAAACATCAGGGTTAGTTTTCTTAACTACTCGATGCGTCTGAGGGAGCGACAAACGGACGGTCTGCTTTGTGCAAAATAATAAAAACTATTATTTCAGACTGAAATTTGAAACCTGACAATTCGACTTCTACAAATGTGAATGTTTGCTTTTCCCATATTCTTCATTGACGTCTTCCTGTACATCAGGCAGCACAGGTTGAAATGTATTCATGTGCACCAAACCTCGTCACTAAAAGGTGAGTTTGCACTACAGACACAGCAGCAGATTTACAGACTGTCACTTCAGGTGTTCGAGTCCAGTAGATTCTGTCTGCAGCTCCAAGTTCAAATGAAAAAACCTGATTTGTACATAAAGAGACAAAGTAAAATGGGACGTAAAGCTCTTGCTGATGTATCTCTTCAGAGTGGATTGCATTGAATCACTGCACACTGGTATTTCTCACACTCTTCTATCGCACTGTCACCTGCATCGGTCTACAATCAGCTCAATACTGCAGACTTTCAATAAATACAGCAAATGCACCGATGTTTGTCTCTGTGTTTGATCATGTCATCAGTTAAAGGTTTTAAGGCCCCCCCACACAGCCGTTTTGGACGCCCCTCGGTTTGTCAGATAGGAGAGCAGTTATCAGGTCAACAGGTGTTGCAGTGATGGAAGCGGGCAAGAGAAGTGGTTCAGATAGAAGTGATTGTACCCGACCTAAAAAGCCTCTGCATGTTTCTAATAAGCTCCACGAGCAGAAACGTGCTCAAACTAGGATCAATATTGGAGATGATTTTGAAAAATGGAGAGAGGTTAGAACACAGAAAGGTTTACAGACCGATGCAGAGCTGGATAAACACTGAAGCTTCAGTGTTCACCACATGGTGACCTGTGTGAGCATCGACTCTAGAGAGGAGGGGGGAGGGGGGAGACAGCTCTCTACAATGTTTAGAATTTAGACTGCAGTACCCATTTTAAACACTAGGTGTCAGAGTTACATATTGCTCCTTTAAAGATGTGAGTAATGATCCTGATGAATGTTTATTCACATCACACACTAGCAGTAGCTTCTGGGAGCCTCCTGGCAAACAGCTTAGACACGCCCACTTGTGACATCAGCCCCACCCCTAGTATATGCATAGCTCTTATCCTTCATCAAATCAAAACAGTAGAGTCATCAAAAAAATTAAATCCCCATCGGTGTGTTCTGAATGAAATGAGCTAATCAGACCTGTTTGTTTTTTTGAACCAGGCTGTAAACATGTTAATCTCTGCTGTAAAAACAGACTTTTTAGAATAGGTGTGTATGTGACTTCCTGTGCTTCTGCAACCAGCTTCTAGTGGACACTCGATGAACTGCAGTTTTTTTTGCACTTTTGCATTTTTCTACACAAGAGTTTGCCACTTGGTATGAGACACAGGTTTGTTTCTAAGTTTTAATTCAGACGTCTCTCTCGATACGTCTCTCAGAACAGACGCTCCACACAACAAACATCACGTCAGAAACTTTCTGTACATACGTTTTTATTCCCAATTCAGAGTCTGAAGCTGAAAAATACAGCGACATGTAGCGATGCCATGGTAAGAAATAAGTTAGCAAAAGAATCACAGACTGATAATCACGACTCGGTGATCTGTTTCACAGTTACAACACTAGAAAGTCTGTACACAAAAACACATGCAGTGTCCCCAAAAAAACACTCAGATTTCATCTGCTCAGAGGATAAAAACTGAAACAGGTCAAAAAGTCAAAAGCAATACATCATTTGGATTATCGCTCATAAACAAAACACTGATAATAATAATGAACAGGGGCATGTCCAGACCTTTTGGACTGAGGGGGCCCAACTGGGGCTCTGACCTGTGCAGGGGGACCTGAAGTTTGTGTGCACACAAAATAAAAGCAGTTTATTTCTGTCTGCACCAATCACATCGACTTTTAAGCAACAAGATAACGACAACATTT
This sequence comes from Labrus mixtus, assembly GCF_963584025.1. NCBI lineage: Eukaryota > Metazoa > Chordata > Actinopteri > Labriformes > Labridae > Labrus > Labrus mixtus. Next base: position 18,225,144 of record NC_083628.1, on the reverse strand, counting down.
AAATCTTCTAAGCTTCATTCTTCAAGCACTCAGAACAAAATGTATGTCCAAAATCACGATTTAAAACATCTGCACACTGAACACTGAGCTGCCTGTTGCAACACAGGATTTCAAAATAAGTCCCACCTTTGGCAAGGCACATAGCCAATCATAGTCAAGTGGCCTGGGGTGGCAAATAAGATAAGGGGGGCCCCTGCCACCCCTCTGGACACGCCCCTGATAAGGTGAAACTGATTCTGAATTTGGGATTTTTTCAAGTCAAGCTGCATCTTAACTGATAATGGCTTCATTTGGCTGGTGTGATTACCTGGGGAACAAATAACAAGAAAAAAAAAATTCATTTTAAACTTTGTTTTCTGTCGTTTCACATTAATGACTTATCAGACGGTCCTCTCTGTGATGCTGCTGATAAATCAGACACTTCACATCCATGAAAGCGTCACTTTAAATGAAGCAGAGCGCTAAATGGAGATAAAAACGATGGCTGTAATCACTTCTTTAAGTCACGCTTATTTTTTAAAAATTCAGGCGGATTTTGGCAAAGACTTTCAGATCTCTTTCAGGGACAGATATTTGACAGGATGTAGTTTCTTTGGCTCTTAATAATTCTCCTTCATTTTGTTTCTTTACCGTTACTTCACTCACAAATCAAGAGACTAAAACCAAACTTCATGACTGTAGATGGTCAGTATCAGACCGACCTAAGGTCGTTAAAACCTTTGATACTTTTCGATACCACTCGTCTGAAAACGACACAATCTGTAACTTTAATGATCGATAGTAATGAAAAGTAAAGAGGCTTTAACAATGTTCAGGAGCCGTGTGCACAAAGCCTCCTAAATACTAAGAGCTGCTAATGTCAAACTAGGATCAATATTGGAGATGATTTTGAAAAATGGAGAGAGGTTAGAACACAGAAAGGTTTACAGACCGATGCAGAGCTGGATAAACACTGAAGCTTCAGTGTTCACCACATGGTGACCTGTGTGAGCATCGACTCTAGAGAGGAGGGGGGAGACAGCTCTCTACAATGTTTTGAATTTAGACTGGCCCAGATCTTCAGTCACATTTTTAACAAAAAGCTGCAAGAGAACAAGAGAGAGCACTGTGCACAACATTTTGTACTATTGATTTAATGTTCAGAAGTTTACCTGCAGACTTTTGTTAATTAAAAACAAAAATCTCTTCTGTGAATGTATTATGTTTCGTCGGAGGAGAGTAAAACTTACAGACGATGAGAAAAGCTGCCCTTTCTCGTTGTAATTAAAACCAAGAAGTGATTTGATATTTGCTGCCTAGGACTCCTAATTTATGTTGCTGTGGTAACCCAACAGCTCAGCGTATCGTTCCGTCACCATGACAACCCTAGACTGAACCACAGCGATGACAGAACAATAAACATAGAAACTAAACGAGCCTGTCGCCTGTTTGTGCCACAACGTCACCTCTGATCATAAACAGTAAAATGTGAAGAGAGTTTACAGGTTTGCAGAAGAAGAAAATATCAGATCTGATATTCTGGCTCTGCTCGGCCTCTCAGTGTTGAGATTAACATTACATCACAGTAAATGAATGGGATGATGAAATTCAGTGAAATCAAACTTTTAAACATTTCTGTACTGCCCCTCCCTGATGACTGACATCAAACTCGGATTTCAGATGTTATTTACGAGCCTGTCGGGGTCTGAAAATATTCACTGTGATTAATTATAAAACTGTTTTTAAAGCTCCTTTCAGTTTGAGTTGATTTTGGCGCCCCCCTGTGGACGAAGTAGCAAGTCCTCCCTTAAACTCGTCAAAACACCTTTTCAAACATGAACAAAACTTGTGAAAACCTCCAAGATATTTCTGAGGTGTGCTACATGTTTGAAAGCACAAGATGCACAGGTGTTGGTTTAATCCCCGAACAAGACGTTATGAGAACTTGGCGAGAATTGGCCGGAACCTGCAGACGTATCAGAGCAAAGCATGGAGCAACGTTTTAGGACACGCCCACCCCGGCAGCTCTTTCAAGGACAACTCACTCAAATGTCCCTGCGACAGCAAACAGAGCTGGCCAATCAGAGGAGAGTGGGCACCTGGGGAGGCGGGGCCTTAAAGAGACAGTAGCTGAAATGAAGCGTTTCAGGCAGAGGCTGAAATGAGAGATTTTACTGACGGCAGTATCAGATAAATAAGGAGTTTTTTTTGAGTGACACATCTCACAACGCTGCTCAACAGCTGACCCAGAGTGACATCATTAATGTTTAGAGCTAAATAGATCTCCTTTAATAATCAAACACAGCAGCGTGTTTCAAAGAGGGTGAAACTGTTCAGTTAAATTATCTTTGTTTCAACAAGCCTCATCTCGTCCGTGTTCCCCTTCAGTTATCACCTTCGAGATCGTCTAACAGAACCTTCAGGACACATTTTGATAATACTGAAGAAAAAAAACAAAAACCACGACCGTTATACTCGAAACATGTCGTTCAGAATAACACATGAATTATTCCTGGGAACTAAACGATGACAAACGATGACATCATGCCTAAATATATATTTTTTTTACCATCTTTACGACTGATTTCATAAACCACATTAACCATGAATTACAACAGGAAACTATAGAAATATGACTTTCTATTTATGGCCATCTAGTAGTTTTAAAATACTTACAGTACAGAGGATGATTCCACTTTTTACAGCTCGGATCTTTTTTACTACCTGTAGTCGCCTCCGCTGAACAAAGATGATTTAATATAAAGTAAAAAAGAGATCTGGGAACAAGGGCGGGCGAGTCTCTCTGCTCACCTCCTCTACTCACTTTAACTGAGGAGTCACTCCACAAGCTTTATTTACTCAACTGTATACCTCGGTTTGTCAGATATGAGAGCAGTTATCAGGTCAACAGGTGTTGCAGTGATGGAAGCGGGCAAGAGAAGTGGTTCAGATAGAAGTGATTGTACCCGACCTAAAAAGCCTCTGCATGTTTCTAATAAGCTCCACGAGCAGAAACGTGCTCAAACTAGGATCAATATTGGAGATGATTTTGAAAAATGGAGAGAGGTTAGAACACAGAAAGGTTTACAGACCGATGCAGGGCTGGATAAACACTGAAGCTTCAGTGTTCACCACATGGTGACCTGTGTGAGCATCGACTCTAGAGAGGAGGGGGGAGACAGCTCTCTACAATGTTTAGAATTTAGACTGCAGTACCCGTTTTAAACACTAGGTGTCAGAGTTACATACTGCTCCTTTAAGGTAGATATGTTCCCAGATCTCACTCTTTTTCTTTGAGCATAAAGGTTTTTCACTGATAAGAAAAATGAACTTAAATGACGTCCAATAGGAGCTGTGATGAAGCAGAATCATCCTCAGATTCCAACAGAAGATGGAGCTTTGAAAGCAGATTATTAACAGTGCAGGTGCTGATGGCGTCGTCCTGTCATCAACAGTCCTTCAGGGTTTAGTTTTAGGGTGTCTTTCACCACCAGTCTGTGTGAGGAGCAGCTTCTTCTGCAGCTGAATCAAAGAGGATCCATCGTACCGTTTCCCTTTTTTTTTTTTATGGCCGACAGTTTTAAAAAATAAACTCTTTTACAAATAAATACACTATTTACACACAAGCACGCACGCACACACGCACATGTAGGATAGTTGAAAACTTCATTATGACTTTAAATTCACTGAGAAGATGAGAGGACAGCTCGCTCATCATCTCATCAGATCCTTTTTTTCAGCTTTGTTCTGTACAAAATTTGAATCTGTAAACGTGGTATGTACATGAACAAACAGCTTTACAGGAGGACTACCAGCTGAGGTAGTGATGGGGGGGGGGGGGGGGGGGAGGGGGGTCTTCATCAGGATATACTGTTTCTGTACAACAACAGATACTCTTTTTTTAAATTTTTTAACAAGCTCAGTCCGGCTGTGGCTCACAGGGCTGATCCTCACTCTTCTTCTCTTCGTCCTGACGTTTACATGCAGAGAATCGCAGCAGTAGTTTCACAGATTCAAACACTCCCAGGAGGCCGTTCATCACGAGTCTGCAAGCCGAACGTCACCAGCGCTCGCTCAACGCTTGGTCTGGTTCTGTACTCTCTCTCTTCTTCTCAGCCGAGCATAGAACCCAACATGGGCCGTAAATCCACGCACGTTCACATGTTTGTAGCAGCTTAAAGAATAAAAAAAAGACGCACAACATCATCAAACCTTCGGCCGACCTCTTTGTACAGTTTATATTGGCCTTCATCCAGGGGCGAGGAAGGCGTCAGGTCTGATGGCGTGCACAGTCACACGTCCAGTTTCTTTATCATCTACGTTTAAAGTCGTCCGTGTTCAGTCATTCGGTCGATTCTTCCCAAACTGACGGTTTGGCACGTTGACATCCTGCTGGCTCAGTCTGCTCTCATTCAAACGACATGAGGTTGGCTGGTATCTGCACACAGAGCACAACAGGAAGTAGTTTAATGTCAATAAAAAGAACATTTAAAAGTGATAAGAAAGACGATAAAATACAGCAAAGGAAGTTTGAGCAGGAAGCTCAAGCAGATCGAGCGGGACAGGAAGTCAGACACCGAAACAACATTAAAACATCGGTTTATTTTCAAAATAAAAGACTCCGTTTTGACGGTTCAGAACAATGACCGATGGTCGTTTGTTGTTGTGTTTATAAGGGATTTAAAAACCACAGTCATGATATTTTCTCGAGCTGTCGTGAGTGATTCTCTGGAACTCCTCGGTCTCGGGACTCCAGCTGTCCGGCCGTGCTGCTCCGTGCTCCGTGAACGCCGCCTGTGGGAACGAGGATGCACGGAGCCGTAACAGAGCACACAATGCACATGTACCTGGTGGAAGTTCAGTCGAGTCTTATCTGAACACACTGTCTCTTTAAGACGTCTCTGCAGCCAAACCAGGTGTGTGTGTGTGTGTGTGTGTGTGTGTGTGTGTGTGTGTGTGTGTGTGTGTGTGTGTGTGTGTGTGTGTGTGTGTGTGTGTGTGTGTGTGTGTGTGTGTGTGTGTGTGTGTGTGTGTGTGTGTGTGTGTGTGTGTGTGTGTGTGTGTGTGTGTGTGTGCTGAGCGTACCTGAGGTCTGCTGCTCCGACACGCCTCCTCCAGGTTTTTGTGCCAGATGATGGCCGAGAACCTGGATCCAGTCTGGAACTTGTAAACATTACCTGTGAAGAGGTGACACCTGTGTGATTATCTGAGATCTGTGTGTGTGTGTGTGTGTGTGTGTGCGTGCGTGCGTGCGTGCGTGCGTGCGTGCGTGCGTGCGTGTGAGTGCAGCTCACCTTTATCCGGGTCGTTGAGCTGGAAGATGTTGGGTCTGGCCGGGTCGTCTGGCAGCACCACCATCCAGCCGGTCACACACACCTTCTTACAGGGACTGGACTTATACTGAGAGAGAGAGAGAGAGAGAGAGAGAGAGAGAGAGTGAGAGAGTGAGAGAGGGAGAGAGGGAGAGAGAGAGAGAGATAAAGAGAGAGAGAGACAGAGACAGAGACAGCGACAGAGAGAGAGAGAGGGAGAGAGGGAGAGAGTGAGAGAGAGACAGAAAGAGATAGAGAGAGATAGAGAGAGAGAGAGAGCGAGAGAGCGAGAGTGAGACAGAGGGAGAGAGAGAGAGAGGGACAGAGAGAGAGATAGAGAGAGAGAGAGGGAGAGAGATAGAGAGTTTAGTCAGCCCCTGACTAAACTTTAAACGATAAGTCGGAGTGAACATTCACCTTTTTCTCCTTCTTCTCTTTCTTCTAATTTCTCTTGTCCTTCCTCTCCTCCTCTCCTCATTCATCTCCTTCCTCTTCTCCTTCCTGTTTGCCTTCTCCTTCTAATCCTTCATCTCCTCCTTCCTCCTCGTTTTCCTTCCTCTCCTCCCTTTCTTCTCCTTTTCCTGCCTCCCCTCCTCCTTCCTTCTTCTCCTTTTCCTTCCTCTCCCCCTCCTTCCTTCTTCTCCTTTCCTCATCTCCTCCTCATCCTTCCTCTCCTCCTCCTTTCCTTTCCTCTCCTCCTCCTTCCTTCTTCTCCTTTCCTTCCCCCTTCCTTCTTCTCCTTTTGCTTCCTCTCCCCCTCCTTCCTTCTTCTCCTTTCCTTCTTCTCCTCCTCATCCTTCTTTTCCTTTCCTTCCTCTCCTCATCCTTCCTCTCCTCCTCCTACTTCTCCTTTCCTTCCTCCTCATCCTTCTTTTCCTTTCCTTCCTCTCCTCCTCCTACGTCTCTTTTCCTTCCTATCCTCATCCTTCCTCTCCTCATCCTTCTTCTCCTTTCCTTCCTCTCCTCCTCATCCTCCTTCTCCTTTCCTTCCTCTTCTCCTCCTTCCTTCTTCTCCTTTCATTTCTTCTTTTCCTTTCCTTCCTCTCCTTTGTTGAGTGTTTATGAAACTATTCATGCCTCATCACCTCTCAGACTGATGTATTTCAGGACATGACGTGATTTCAGTTCAAGGTTTTTCAAAGCTCTGCAGTGAAGTTGACATTTCTCTCTGGGGGCGACAGTTTAAATCTGCAGCGAGACGTTTAATCATCTCTAACTCACATGCTTCCTCTCGGAGGCTCTCAGGGATTTGGCTCCGTAGAAGGTCAGCGTAGATCCAGACAGACAGATCCAGAACCTGGTCCAGGACGACAGCTGATCCCAGAAAACACAAACACACCTGAGTCAGACATTTTCACCTCACACGATAAAACAAACACATCAGGTTATAGATCGCCTCACCCGCGGCTTACGTCCCTCCTTCAGCAGCGTTTTCCTCCTCAGAGGTCCTTCGATGGTCACGCTGCCCGCCTCGCAGCAGCCGTAACACGAGGTGGCAGCAGACGAGCTGCGGGGGGGAGGAGCCTGTTAGTCTGTGATTTGTAGCAAAGCGTTATGATCACTACATAACAAGCTGTTTGTGCAGCTTATCTCACGGTTAGCAGCACAATATGTCACTTTACCACAGAAGAAGAAAGTGAACGACACACAGAGGGGATTAGCAGGAAAACGCAGAAGAAGCCGAGTGGAATGAAGTCCACTCAGCGGGGAATGACGGAGACAGAAAATCAGATTGTTACAAAGCGAGCATGCAGGAGAGAAACTCGGAGTTTACCTGACACACACACACACAGGAAGCACATACACACACCTGTGCACGGTGTCAAGCCCTAATCACACTGCCGCCATGTTTACACCCCATGACGCTTCCTCTTTAACACACAGAGACGTATCAGGAGACGAGGTCACACCTCTGTGCCGCCATCGGATGTAGTAACAGAGGCGATACAGACGGGACGAGCAGAGAAGAGCGCTGTGTGTGTGTGTGTGTGTGTGTGTGTGTGTGTGTGTGACTGAGTGTGTGTGTGTGTGTGTGTGTGTGTGTGTGTGTGTGTGACTGAGTGTGTGTGTGACTGAGTGTGTGTGTGTGTGTGTGTGTGTGTGTGTGTGACTGAGTGTGCGTGTGTGTGTGTGTGACTGAGTGTGTGTGTGTGTGTGTGTGTGACTGAGTGTGTGTGTGACTGAGTGTGTGTGTGTGTGTGTGTGTGACTGAGTGTGTGTGTGTGTGTGTGTGTGTGTGACTGAGTGTGTGTGTGACTGAGTGTGTGTGTGTGTGTGTGTGTCTGTGTCTGTGTGTGTGTGTGTCTGTGTGTGTGTGTGTGTGTGTCTGTGTGTGTGTGTGTGTGTGTGCGTGTCTGTGTGTGTGTGTGTCTGTGTGTGCGTGTGTGTGTCTGTGTGTGTGTGTCTGTGTTTGTGTGTCTGTGTGTGTGTCTGTGTGTGTGCGTGTGTCTGTGTGTGTGTGTGTGTCTGTGTGTGTGTGTGTCTGTGTGTGTGTCTGTGTGTGCGTGTGTGTGTCTGTGTGTGTGTGTCTGTGTGTGTGTGTCTGTGTGTGTGTCTGTGTGTGTGTCTGTGTGTGTGTGTCTGTGTGCGTGTGTGTGTGTCTGTGTGTGTGTCTGTGTGTGTGTCTCTGTGTGTGTGTCTGTGTGTGTGTGTCTGTGTGTGTGTGTGTGCGTGTGTGTCTGTGTGTGTGTGTCTGTGTGTGTGTGTGTGTGTGCGTGTGTGTCTGTGTGTGTGTGTCTGTGTGTGTGTGTCTGTGTGTGTGTCTGTGTGTGTGTGTCTGTGTGTGTGTGCGTCTGTGTGTGTGTGTCTGTGTGTGTGTGTCTGTGTGTGTGTGTGCGTGCGTGTGTGTCTGTGTGTGTGCGTGTGTGTGTGTGTGTCTGTGTGTGTGTGTCTGTGTGTGTCTGTGTGTGTGTCTGTGTGTGTGTGTCTGTGTGTGTGTGTGTGCGTGTGTGTCTGTGTGTGTGTATGTGTGTGCGTGTGTGTGTGTGTGACTGAGTGTGTGTGTGTGTGTGTGTGTGTGTGTGACTGAGTGTGTGTGTGTGTGTGTGTGTGTGACTGAGTGTGTGTGTGACTGAGTGTGTGTGTGTGTCTGTGTGTGTGTGTGTGTCTGTGTGTGTGTGTGTGTGTGTGTGTGTGTGTGTGACTGAGTGTGTGTGTGACTGAGTGTGTGTGTGTGTCTGTGTGTGTGTGTGTGTCTGTGTGTGTGTGTGTGTGTGTGTGTCTCTGTGTGTGTGTCTGTGTGTGTGTGTCTGTGTGTGTGTGTGTGCGTGTGTGTCTGTGTGTGTGTGTCTGTGTGTGTGTGTGTGTGTGTGTGCGTGTGTGTGTGTGTGTCTGTGTGTGTGTCTGTGTGTGTGTGTCTGTGTGTGTGTGTCTGTGTGTGTGTGGAGCCTGCGTTGTTTCTCTTCACGTTGTGTGTCTGTAACACGATGTGAACACAGACGGGGTCAACACTGCAGAATCAATATGACGTTACGCAGACGGGATGACGGCGCCGCTCACTCTGACTACAAGCAGAAACCAGAACCCATCACTCGGGAATATATAATATATATAATATAATGTGTTTTTTGAAGGTGTTATGTTACGGCCCCGTGTCCACCTGGTGTTTTTTTTTTTAACGCCAGCATCTTTTTAAATAGTTTTCAACGAGTAGAGAGCGCTTGCAGCAGAAAACAAACACCTGGAGAAAAAGCGCAGCGCCCAGCTTCTTGTTTTTTCGAGCGCTCCACCTTTTTTGTGCGGCCGCTCCGAGCGCTCAAGTTGAAAATATTTCAACTTTTGAGAAAGGCGCTGTCGACGTCACGGCGGCGCTCTTTGCAAATTGTTTGATATTTCCCAATCTCAAATATAAAACATGCAGTAAAAAGTAACGGAGCAGTGTCGGTCATACGGCGGCTGTTGCTAACAGACTGTTGTCATAGCGACAGGACGGACATGCAGCCCTTTTCTTCTCAGCGCACAAACGCTTCATGCAAACACTCCCGAGCGCACAGTCAGCGCTTTTCTGGACAAAACGCCATGTGAACACGGGGCGTTAGTGAATCATCAGCAGGAGACGGCGGTCAGCTGACTGTCGGCGGCGTGTCGCTGCGTCCCTCAGAGAAATGAACGCCTCTGTCACTACACACACACACACAGCGGGATAAAGAGCCCGCCTCCTCCTGGTTACAGAGTGTGTGTCGGCATGCAGTGAGCGGATGAAGTGACAGAACACAGAGGTAACGTTCAGGCGAGCTCCTCCCTCCTCACTGTACCTGTAAACATAGCTGCGGCTCCGCGGCGAGTTTCGGAGTGGGACCCTCCAGTTGGGGCCCAGAGTGGCATACATGCGGCCCCTGTTTGTCACACATGTCACAGTCAGTCTGATTGGACGGGACGCTGCTCAGTGAGTCCCACATGAGTCTGCTTAATCTGTCTCTTATCAATATGAATAAAGTGTGTTTCTCCTCTCGTCTCTCGGGGACAAACACAGATACACAGTAAACCTGACAGGATGTTAGCAACATTCAAAGACATTTAAATCATCGCTTCATCAACATGTCGCAGGCTCACAAGTTCACATCGCCTTCTCATCGTCAACAAATCCCATTTTCAGACTTTAGGAACTTTGGATCCAAATCCTGTTTGTGAGTCTGATCGCACAGACACTGATGTCAAGTTTAAGGTCTAAGTCTCCAGACCACTTCATGAAGGTCTAAGTGTAGTCTTGGAGTCTGATGCATTTGTACTCTGTCTTGTCTCGGTCACAGACCAGGTGGATTCTAAATCAAGACCTGTCAAGACCACCACTGATCGGCTATTTTTCCACTACATTACTGTGATTAGAAGGGAAACGCCTCTTTCTAAAAGAACAGATATTATTCTTATTATTTCCTTTCATGTATAAACATGTATATGTGCAAGAGTGTAAGAGCATGTCAATTTACATATATATATAGGTTTGTTACTTTTTTACATTATTATTGTTGTTTTTTTTATTATTCATGTGTTTTCTATTTTATTCTCTAATACTTTCTATTTAGTCAAATATACTGTCTGACTTGGGTTGGGGGGGTACTGTGTGGGATATTGACATTTTCAATAAAGAGTATTAAAAAAAAAAAAGAACAAATAACTTCAGTTCATTTGTAGTTTGGTTTATTCCACAGCTACGACCGCAACCTGAGTTAGTGACACGCCCCCTAAACACAAGAGGAGGATTTTTCAGTGATATTTATGGTCTTGGTCTTGACCCGGTCTCGATCCCTTTATTGGTCTTGGTCTCAGAGCACCCTGGTCTTGGGTTTGTCTCGGTCTCAGTTAGTTTGGTCTTGACTACAACACTAATTAATATTCTTGTCGTCGTTATGTTTTTATGTAAACATGTGAACCATCAACCTGCCGAGGGAGTACAGATGGAAATGAGCCTGTGGCGTCAATCTGTCATATTTACACGTTAATGTTGATCATTGTGCTCTGTCACTATTTTAAATAAATAAATACATATTCAATGAGACGTCTGTAACGTCTACAGGAGGAACCAGCGGACACAGGACTGAGAGTCGCTGCAGTGATAACAGGCGGACTGACACGGTGAAGATTTTGGTCTTTTTACAGGATTTGTTGACAAACAGAAAATGAAAAACCTTCTCACTGTGACTGCAGGTTTAGACGTCAGGAGGAATATATTCAATAAGTTATTTAAAAAGGGGGTTTAAGGGTTCATTGGTCTCCTGTGAGGTTTCTTATGAAGGTAAAGAAGCGTGCTGTGATTGGCTCTTACCTCTCCATCCCAGGTGAGAGCTCCTCCCCAAACGAGCTTTCACTGCTGCCTGTGAGGAAGAAGAAACACTTTACTCCACGCCTCAGACTGATTGAGTCAGCACGAGGCAGCAGCAGAAGAAGAAGAGTTTTAAATAACAGGAAGAGAAGAAGAGGGGGAGGAGAAGGGAAACTGACCTAAGGAGAGGCCGTTGGACACTGACGTGCTCTGAGGATCGTTCCTGACCGGACTCTGAGACTCTAGGAAGCTGTCGTCCAGCAGGTGGCGTGCTTTCTCTATTGGAAACGTGGCACTCCTGCTCTCTGACATGCCGTACTGACACATCATGCTGCGGGCAGAATCAAACCGTTACTCATGAAGTCATATAGAAGTCTTAAGAACTCTGAAACTGTAAAAATGTCCCTCGTCCAGCTACAATCCTGCTAATCTTTAAAAATATGAAACCAACAGTGACAGCGTTCAGTCTGGTCGAGGAGGATTTCTGACACTGACGGCTCATCATTATGATCTGACATCTGAAGCTTCACCTCTAAAGCCTCTGGACGCCGTCGATCAATCCTCCGTCAGGTTGATACCTGGTGATCGATCCGGCCCTCATCACAGTGAGCTGCAAGAGAAGGTCAGTTGCCCTCTCTTCTCTTGCAGAGTTTAGGATTTTGATTTCGATCCACTTTGGTTCAAACTGTTTGAGTTGACCTCAGTTGTTTCTGTAATTGATTATAAATGTTTGTTGTTGTTGGTTTGAATTGAATTTGAAAAATTGGATCCGACAGATGACTAAAAGTCCTAACAATAAAGGAAGGATCATTTTTGTTCCTGTGTCTTTTTACTCAGAATCAGACTCAACGATTACATCCAATCGGTACCCGACCTTACTCGTCATGGGCTTATTTAGTCCTCACGTGTTCTTCAGGAGGAGGCTGATGTTCGTTTGTTTAAAGTGTTTGTGATCAGGACCTTTAACATCAGAACTCTAAAACCGTGTTTCTGTTTTTTTTTTTTTAAACAGATTTGTGTCCAGCTCTGCTCTTGTTGTGGTGTTGGCTTCTTCGTGGTCAGACGTCCTGAGCGCTGCAGCTGGTCGTTACATAAAGTCAGGTTGTTAGTTTGTTTGTCAGTCACATGTTTGTTACTCATTCAGCTGTTCTCCCGTTCTGTCTCATCCTGTTCAAATTAAATACAGACTGAAGCAGGCAAAATTTAGATCTCTTCCTGCTGCAGTTTGCTTTTACTGTGCGACGCTACGTGTTGTTGTAGTAACGCTTAGTGACCACTAGGTGTTCAACATTTGACTAATTATTCTCTCTCTTTACGCTCCGTTTCCACCTAGCGCTTTTTTCTGATCGCCAGCGTCTTGTTAAAATAGTTTTTAATGAGCAGAGCGTTCGCAGCAGAAAGTGGCCGCCTGGAGCATCTTTTTCCGACCGTTGTCAGCAGACTGTTGTCATAGAGACAGGACGGACGTGCAGCTTTTCTTCTCAGCGCTTCATGCAAACACTCCTGAGCGCACAGCCGGCGCCTTTTCTGCTTGAATAAAAACATCCAGGTGAACACGGGGCCTTCATTTGTGACTCAGGTTTTCACACAGATTCATTTTTTTGATGCATGAATAAAATCCTGAGTCCACGATTGGGAGACGACCCGGCACACTCACTTGTTCCCCAGACTGTGGCTCTTCCTGTGGTGGGAGGGAGGGGGGGTGGGGATGTGGACCCCCACGGAGGCGTCAGGGCAGGTGGGCCGTCTGTTGTACCTCATCGAGACAGAAACCTCAGACAGACCTGAAACACAAAACATCACCAAACAGAGTTCAGCTCGTACGTTTTGACCACATCTCTGATAAATACTGCGGCGCAGTTACCGCCAACGCTCAGCAGACGCTCGCTCCGTCACTCTTACTGTGCGTGGCTGTTAGTGCCCCCTGTTTGTGAAATAGGGTTCCTGCCATGCTGACATGCAACATCACATCAGGACCATGGACTCCTGCAGGGCCTCCTGTAAACCTGGCCTGAGTTCAGTGACTGTATGAACGTTTGGGGACCTCTGAGGACCTTCAACCGGACTGAGGTCGAGCTGAGTGGATCGTGACGGACAAACGGGAGAGTCAGTCACCCAAAATAAATCTGAGGTCAGGTGATGCAGCAGGACGGAGCATTAGGATCATTTGAGATATAAAGTAAAAACAAGCCTTCAGAGCCTCATAAAGAGTGTGAACTGCAGCTTCACACACACATGTACACACACACACACACACACAGCTGGTTGTGATTGTAGCGTCTGCCGGTTTGGAGGAACACACGTGCATGACGTCAGGAGAAAGAGTTATTACAAATGAAAAACACGAGGAGGGAAATCTTTACTCATCTGTAATTTAGTCATCATGAAATGAATGAATCCGTGTAAAGTGGCAGCTTAATGGGATCCCTCAGGGACTCACTCCGTCCTGAAGTGCCTCCACTATTTACACACACACACACACACACACACACACACACACACACACACACACACACACACACACACACACACACACACACACACACACACACACACACACACACACACACACACACACACACACACACACACACACACACACACACACACACACACACACACACACACACACACACACACACACACACACACACACACACACACACACACACACACACACACACACACACACACACACACACACACACACACACACACACACACACACACACACACACACACACACACACACACACACACAGTCTGGAGATCTGCACAGTCAGCGAAAAGAGAGCTAAAACACAAAGGTTAAAAAACAAGACATTTCCTTCTCCTTGTCCACAGAGGTTTAGGGAATGTACGCGATTACTTTGGTGCTATTCTGATACATTGATACCAAGTCATAATGGTGTGGTCCATATTGTGTGATTGGGGTCAGGGGTCAGGGGTTAGGGGTCAGGATGTTGGATTAACATTCTGTAGATATGAGAACACTGAAACGCTCACTGAGGAGGAGCAGTTTTTTAATAATCAGGAGTCGATCATGTCCGCCCTCAGGGAGCGCTCAATGAAGTCGTGCTGCGGGCGATGGATGTGAGCTCGTGCACACGTGTGCTCAGTGTCTCACCGAGCGGCTGAAACACAAACATCCAGAACGAGTTAAACAGACTGTGGTGAGAAAATCACAAGAAGGTACCCGACACACACACACACACACACACACACACACACACACACACACACACACACACACACACACACACACACACACACACACACACACACACACACACACACACACACACACACACACACACACACACACACACACACACACACACACACACACACACACACACACACACACACACACACACACACACACAGCAGCACAGTCTCACACACACACACACAGCAACCTACACACACACACACGCATACACACACACAGCAACACACACACAGCAACCTACACACACACGCATACACACACACAGCAACCTACACACACACGCATACACACACACACACACACACACACACACAGCAACATACACACACACGCATACACACACACACACACACACACACAGCAACCTACACACACACGCATACACACACACACACACACACACAGCAACATACACACACACACACAGCAGCACAGACACACACGCATACACACACACACACACACGTGTACACACACACAAACACACGCAAAAACACACACAGTCTCACACACACACACACACACACACGTACACACACACGTGTACACACACACACACACAGCAGCACAGTCTCTCACACACACACACACACACACACACTCATACACACAAACACAAAAACACACCCTTCATCAGGTCAGATGGGGTCTCTCGTGTTTTTTCTCTGTGCACATGTTCAGAGCAGCGTGCCATCTCTCCGACAGCGTGAACATGGAGAGAGTGACAGCAGTGCATTCTTCTGTTTGGCAGCATGTGTGTGACTGACTGAATGAGTGTGTGTGTGTGTGTGTGTGTGTGTGCCACTGAATGACACTTGTTTATACTGAACAGGCCCGCAGACCGCCGCTTACAGCCAGAGCAGGATTTTGCTGCCATGTTACATAACGTGGCGTGATGGTCAGAGCCGCCTGAGGAACATTATCCTGTGGTGATGAGACGCTCCTGAAGCTGCACCGTCATGCAGGAAAATGTGCACCAGCTCATCAGGCGTCTCTTTCATACCCAAACATTAAAGAGGGAACAAAAAACACAATGGAAGAAAACTCAAAGTGCACATTTTACATCCACAGAAGTAAACAGAGCGCTAACAGTTTCAGGACACTTTGAAGTTTCACTGTGGAAACTCATTTAGGGAGTTTACTCCGTTACTTTGATGCAATTCTAGAATAGAATAAATGTTTATTGTCATTTGCACAGGTACAGGACAGTACATGTACATTGGAATTTTTGTACGTTTCTCCCCGAGTCAGCTTCTACAAAAAAGTTAAAATTATATATAAAATAGAATAGCATTATGAGAAAAAAGATTACAAAAGTACAAATAAAATAAATAAATAAATAAATGAGATGTAGTAACAGCTAAGTAAATTAAAATAAACTGTACAGAAGCTATACACTGTATTAAAGCAAAAAAAACCAAAGACCACACTTTTTGACCTCAAATTTGACCATGTATCGATCCACAGATCGGTATGCACTGGTCACACAAGGTGGGAGGTAAAGGTTTCCTTCTGAGCAGGCGGCGTTTGCTTAACTCTCTGATCCAGGTCTACACTCCCTCCCGCCCACTACGCTCTGCCAATGAAAGGTGTCTGATCCAACCTTCACAACAGGGTCCTAAGTCTCTGGGTGCGTTCGAATTGTCCCTCCTATCTCCTTTCACTATCCACTTTACCTTAACCCCGGGGAAACGTCATGAGGTCAAGGAAAGATGTTAGGAGAATTCATAAAGGACTTAGGGAAAGGCGATCTCGTTGCTCTGACAATCCGACCACATTTCCACTAGGCCACGTCATTAAATGCGACGGGCTGGCGGAGGTTAATGACGTGGGTCTGCCACGGTGAAACTACAATGTTCAGAAAATGGACTACAAAAAACGCATCTAAAAAACTTTCCCCTGTGCCTTCTTACCAGTGAAATAATAAGGTTGGGATTGAAATAAAAGCAATATAGACTACCAGGCTACAAGTAACAAAAGTGAAACCAGCAGCTTCCTGTCCACTCAGAAATCAACATCAACATAAATATGATTGTATGATATTAATTGTTACATTTATGTAAGATATAGCCTACATATAATATTTTAAGCATACAAATGTACAACTGCACAAAGCATTCTTAAGTGAATGAAATATGTTGAATAAAACATCATCTGATAAAAATGTCTCTTACCTTTTATCTCTTACATGATCTGTGTCACTTTACGATCATCGTTAATGTTCGTGAACGGTCGGATGCGCGACTCGCTTTAAATGTTGCGGCCGCAAAGAATTGTGGGGCGTCATATCTCATCTCCTTTCTTAAAGGATGGTCCAGTGTATCCTATGCTAATGGGGGTCATAAAGGAAGCATTGACCCACCTTTCCTTAACTTTTAGAGAATTCGAATGACTCTTATCGTGGCCGCCACTTAAATGCTTCTGGGGTTAAGGTAAAGTGGATAGTGAAAGGAGATAGGAGGGACAATTCGAACGCACCCTCTGACTAGACTCTTCTCCTCTGTCGCCCCCCGGTGGTGGAATGAACTTCCAAACTCCATTCGATCTGCAGAGTCCCTCTGCACCTTTTAGAAAAAGCTAAAGACCCAGCTCTTTATGAACACCTTCTAACTTAATGATGATGGTCTCCATATTATTGATGATGATGATGATGGTAATGACGATGTGTCATTTGTTTGATAACGACGACTTATAAGATGGTTTCTATACTGATTAGAGCTCTCAAGAACTGCCGTCAATGTTGTGCTTTGCCTCTGTTCACTTCCTGTCAGTACCTGTGTGTCCAATCGGACACTTACTCCTGACATTGTTCCCTTTTTTCTGGATCCTTGCTAACATAACAGCTGCAACCCTGAGATTGATTGACACGCGTACAGACCAATCCGTGTTGACCTTTGACTCGTGGTGCGTTAGTGATGTTTCTCTGTCGGTTAAAACAGACTTTGATTGACACAGAGACACAGCAGTGATGTTAGCATGTTGTAATGTTTTGGTTCAAACGGGACATATTAGTGTTTTAGAGATATTTTTGGGGACTCGAGAGCTCGAGAATGGAACGTACAGTCATCCTACATATGATGCAAAATTTGGTCATAATGACAAACTGACGTCTTCTGTTGGAGGGTTTTTTTTTTTAGCTGTAGAAAAGACATGAGCTAATCAGACCTGTCAATCAGGTCAGCTACACGCCTTATTGTGAATAACTCTTATCCTTCATCAAATCAAAACTGATGAGTCATCAAAACATTCACCCCCCGTACAGTGTGTGTCGATCGAGACATGAGCTAATCAGACCTGTTTGTTTTTTTGAACCAGACTGTAAACATGTTCATCTCTGCTGTAAAAACAGACTTTTTAGAATGGGTGTGTATGTGACTTCCTGTGCTTCTGCAGCCAGCCTCTAGTGGACACTCGAGGAACTGCACTTTTTTTCCCCCATATAATTCCAACTAGAACTTGCAAACTCTACGTGGTCTTCAAATTTATTCCAATCACCTCAACTTTTCTGCACATTTAACCCATTTTATCCTCAGCATTTTACTCTTTAATTGCCGAAATAGTTCAGATCTACAAGCCTTTGATGCTCTTTATTTAAGCTCACTCCAGTTCTTATAAAATTCATTCTTTCATGATTCGTGCTCATGTTCACGAATCTAATCTCCTTTAACAGGATGTTTTTCTTTTTTTTTTACATCAGAAAAGAAACGCTGAGATTAGAAAACTTCTCCGACAGGCTGTTGTGTCGTAATGATCAAACAAGTCTTCATAAAGACAGAAACCAATCGTTCCCCTGAGGAACGATCATCTCTCTGCAACAGTACAGACACATGCCTCGTCTGTCCGTGACTCGCTCAGGTTGTGTGTATTAGAGAGACTGCAGAGTGTAACACTGCTGGCACTGACAGACGAGTCTGTAAGTGAAATCAGAACTTTTCCTTCTTTTTGTGCAGCGATCAGCAGGTCAGCACACACAAACACCAGAGAGAACGAGAACACTAACTAATGTGTAGCAGACACACATGGACAGAGAGAGAGAGAGAGAGAGAGCGAGAGAGAGAGAGAGAGAGAGAGAACAGCCGTTACCATGGCGATTGTTACAAACAGATCCCAGCCTGTGGAGGTCCAGGCTGCAGACATGACTGTATGGAAACTCATGGACGCGTTCGGTCCCAGAGGAAAGACGGCTATTAGCTGCATCGTTAACTCAACCCACGGGACGCTTTAGTTCACTTTAACCACGGATCTTTAAACTAGAAGAATAATGAAAGACCATTTATTTCTAAAAACAAGACGGCAAGATTTCCAGATTATTACCGATGTTGTTTCCAAACTTCTTACATGACAAAATGCTGCAGATTAAAATCCTTGGAAACCTTCCATCCATTATATATCCCTGCTTTTCCCCTAAGGGATCGCAGGGGGGCTGGAACCAATCACAGCTGTCATTGGTCGAGAGGCGGGGTTACACCCTGGACTGATCGCCTGTCAATCACAGAAAACCAGCCACACATTCACACCTACAGACAATTTTGGTAAACTGACTCTAATTAGTTTTCACCGAATCAAACCGGTTAGGAGCGAAAACGACCTGAGTGACTGACTCTGTTGCTTTGGCGGCCATCTTGGATTTGTTGTAAACACTACTCTCTGCTTGTTATACTAATTTAAAAAACATGTTTTTTTAAATGTATCTCTGGTTTGATTATTGTGATAACTTAGCAGCATATCTCTCCCACATGACTTCATCTGTAAGTCGTTGTGTTCTTAGTGTGACCACACGTCCTCTCAGCTCGCTCTTTCACAGCTGCAGAGCTTCGTCCCGTCTCCAATTTGGCTCGGTGGGCTTCTCTCGTTATCACCCTGACCCACATCCAGATCTCAGGCTGTCCCTGCTGCATTACATCACCTCATCACACCCCCCTCCTCAAATAAAGCCCTCCAGAGTATCAACACTACACAAGAAGAAAAATAGAGGAAAGTCCAACATGTCCTAGTGAACCTCTTCAATCTGCTCTGAGCTGTCTAAACATCATTCTTCCTCCTCACCTGCACGATGACATCACAGCTCACAGACAGGTGAGGAGGATGGAGGAGAAACAGGAGGTAGATGTTTGGGTTTGGTTGTTAGTGTAGTTCTTTCAGGACGGCCTGTTAGCTCTCTGCTGCTGCTTTCGTTTCCAAACTAATCAAAGAATCCATCAGCTGTCACTACACCGACCTGATGTGACTAACTGAACCTGCACAGAGCTGTTAGTGAGCGTTCATCATTCTGTTTCCCTCTAAATTCTGAAACACATGCTTCTAGTCATCACAGACCTTCGCTGGTTTCAATGACTCAACCACAAGGCCGGCTGGATTTCATTCTTTCAACAGATGATCAAGAATTGAAAACACAACTACAAATTCTTCATCAGAAAAGAAGATTTTAACCCCAAACTTCCAGCAGATATGTGTTTGTTACAGCTACGAGCTCTGTCATTCATCAACACCCAAACTGCGTTTTCAGAGCGCAGATTGGAGCAGCAACGCCGGACTGCTGGAGTCCCGAGTCAAAGAGGTTCCCACGGTAATCACAGAATCACAGAACCACATGGACTGATGGAGCCCAGAGGAGCCAGTAGAAGAACACATTGACCAAAGTAAAAATCTATCAGCTCCACTCCCCTAAATGAGTGGAGACGGGCCAAACACGTATTTATACATATAAAGGCGCTTAAGGCGTGCTTTACCTGCCAGGTCTTCTTTGGAGGAAGCGATGCGAGGGGAGCTGTTTCCAGGTTCAATCTTCAGAGAAATCCTGAAACACAGACACGTTTCCATCAGTGATTTCAGATTTAACAGACAAATATATTTACATCAAACACTCCCTGCAGGGTTACTGCACACCTCCAGTATCACATTTAAGATCTTTAACACACACAAAGAACATTTAGACCAGATTTCCTGCAGGACTCAACAGCTTGGCTTGTCAAATTCTGTATACTTTGTCTTAAAGCCACATTTTCTTTGTTATGGCAACACCGTCCCTGATAGGTTGCATTGCATCGCTGTCAAGCAAGAGAGGGGGCGGGACTTCCTGCTACCACCGACCTGATTTGCTGAGGGGGGCAGGTGTGCAAGGAGGAAAATGTTTGGACTGTGAGCTACTTCATGAGAGTTTTGATGAGTGACTGATTATGGCACCCCCGTTTTATTTTGTTACAAAGTTTCTGTTGACTTATGGCTGCGTGTTTTATGATATAAAAATATAAAAATAAACTGAAAGGACCTGTGTCAGCAGGGGGAGCTTTAAAATCTTTGGCTTCACTCCCTGTGAGAGGTCTGCTGTCCATTTTATTATTCAGTCTATTGTCTGCACGTGCTCAGTTTGTCCTCCTGTCTGCTCGCGCTCAGTTTGGACAACCAGCACATGGAACAGTCTCATAAATGTGGTAGTTGGGGAGTGCGATCCTGCCTCTCAGCAGCACATTAGGAAAGTATTTATTGACTCTGAGGGTGCGGGTGGCGGTGGGGGGGGGTAAAGCTCATTAATGAGAGAACGACTGAAGGAAGACGGAGGAGGAGAGTCGAGCAAACTTTGTGTCTCTCACGACCTGTGCAGTCTGGTTTCTGTCTCATCACCACCGTCATTACTTCAACTCTGTGTGTGTGTGTGTGTGTGTGTGTGTGTGTCATCTAGCACACACACTTTAGTCATTTAAAAACTTATGTAATATGAGTTAGAAACCTCCGCTGCCCTAATCCATCTTTATTAAAACTGAGATTTTAACTTTTCTATAATCTTTTTACAATCTCTGAGTCCCTCATTTGTGAGTTTGATCATTTGTGGGATTACCTTGTTAGCAAAAATAAAGAAGACAGGCAAGGACAAAAGATGAAAAGCAAATTAACAGATTTATTTTTGGGCCTGAGAGAGAGAGAGAGAGAGAGAGAGAGAGAGAGAGGAATGACATGCAGGAAAGGAGCCACAGGCTGGATTTGAACCCAGGCCTCCTGCTTGAAAGACTACAGCCTCCTTACATGGGGCGCGCGCACTAACCACTGTGTCACCAGCGCTCTGAAATCATGATTTGTATTTATTTGTTTATTTTGACAGGGACAGTGTACAGCCAATTAGCTGTACCAGAGTTGGCTAGAAGCTAATTTACATCTGTAGTCCCTGGGCAGTGAAATGATAATTAGATCTTCTTTTTGCAGAGTTTAACAAAACCTCGAGCAAACTGCAACTCTGAAGCTGTTAGAGCTTTGCTAACTTCAGAGGTGACAGGAAAACAAGAGTAAAATTATTCTTTCACACCTGCACAGAACTCCTGAAAACAGGGCGAGCTTCATGTGTTAATGCGAGCAGCTACATTTTACACACTGACTCTTACACTGAGATTTTCCTGCCAGCCCCCTAGCTAAATGTTCTGTGTGAAGCTGAGTGGAAATATTCACTGCAAGCGAGCGAGTTGGAGGGGGTGATGGGGCATTTATATCCTGCAACCAGCGCCATCTATAGACTGTCTGCACACCACCGCTACGATCTCTGTGCACGTCATCAAACTCCTCCTCTTTGTTTTCTGTTTTTCTCTATTTTTTTTGCTGATATTGTTAATATGTTGGACGACACTAAGCATTGATATCAAGGCGGATATTCTCATCATAGCGTCAGACTCCTGCGTTGCTCTTTTCCCATTACGTCCCGCCTCCTAACCCCCCCTCCCCCCCTCTTCACGTCGCCCGCTGTGAGGTGCACCTGTGAATAGGCCTGCCTCAAAAGTGCATTTGTGAAAAGTGCTTTAGAGTGTCCTTCTGAGAAAGTCATCAGAGCCGCGGGATGTTTTATCTTCAGTCTCCGAGGAGAAAATCAAAGCAGCTGTCTGTCGTTTCACACTGCTTCGTCTCACTGAACCCCCGACATCTTCACGCCCGCCTCCATGTTTCCACGAGTCAGAGGAGAGAGCAGCTTCGAGTTTAAGAGCATGTCTGTGTCGTCTGGACATAAGGTGGAGCTTCATCCACTCGTAGTGTTGGTGTGAATGTGAAACTTACTTGAAGTTGTCGTCTTCTACAAACTTCTGCAGCTCCTCAATGTACCGGACTGACAGCAGATACTTCTGAACATGAGGGAGGGTCACCAGGTAATCTGAGGAGACACGGGGGGGGGAAAAAAAGGTCCAGGTTCAATACTTTTATACCCAAATTTCTCCTCTGCAGACTTTCACATCGTGGTATACACCCACCCCCACACGGCCGTTTTGGACACCCCTCGGTTTGCCAGATATGAGAGCAGTTATCAGGTCAAACCAACAGGTGTTGCAGTGATGGAAGCGGGCAAGAGAAGTGGTTCAGATAGAAGTGATTGTACCCGACCTAAAAAGCCTCTGCATGTTTCTAATAAGCTCCACGAGCAGAAACGTGCTCAAACTAGGATCAATATTGGAGATGTTTTTGAAAAATGGAGAGAGGTTAGAACACAGAAAGGTTTACAGACCGATGCAGAGCTGGATAAACACTGAAGCTTCAGTGTCCACCACATGGTGACCTGTGTGAGCATCGACTCTAGAGAGGAGGGGGGAGGGGGGTAGACAGCTCTCTATGATGTTTAGAATTTAGACTGCAGTACCCATTTTAAACACTAGGTGTCAGAGCTACATACTGGTCCTTTAAGGTAAGCAAAACTCTGTTTAACTTTCTGTGAGTGACGTCATTGCCAACACTTTGAATAATGGATTGTGATTTATTTGATAGTCAACAAAGCCTTTTATCTGTTAACAGTCATATTGACCTTTAGCTTTATCCCCGTTCGCTGAGTCATAACAAAGGTGTTTGTTGTCTCACCATATTTGCAGGACACCTGCAGGTCAGAGATGACTCTCAGCAGGTTGTTCATCTGATTGGTCCGCTGCTCCGTCTCTATGATGCTGTCTGACGCCGGATAGGCCGAGTCGATGTAGATCATGTCCAGCAAGTAGATCCCTGAAACACAGAAACACAACACAGGGTCAACGAGTCACTCGCTAAATTCGACCTCTGAAAACACACACACACACACACACACACACACACACACACACACACACACACACACACACACACACACACACACACACACACACACACACACACACACACACACACACACACACACACACACACACACACACACACACACACACACACACACACACACACACACACACACACACACACACACACACACACACACACACACACACACACACACACACACACACACAAGAAATGCTGACTCATGGAGAGGTGGATAATCGGAAGAAAGGAGAAAGTTGAGGTTTTTCATGAAGCTCAGACGTGTCTTTCTTTATCTTCAGACTTTAGTAAATAAAGTTTTTTTTAAGAATAAGAAAGTGATAATTATTTAACAAGAGGAAAATTCCATATCTGACTTCTGGCGTCTTTTTAAAGGAGCTTCAGAAGAATCTGGAAAACATGAGCTGACTCGCAGACTTTCCTACAATCTGTCTTAATTACTGTGAAATAATGTTTCTACAGAGCGAGCCAGAGACTCGGTCTGACCCTGAGCACACACACACACACACACACACACACACACACACACACAGGCACGCACACCCGTGTCTGATGTGGTGTTTACAGCACACACACACACACACACACACACACACGTTACACACAGTTTCCCACATCATTTGTCTCGAACACATCACTGTTTGGAGCAGGAAAGTGACTTTGTTTTAAAAAGAACGATGAGATTTCTAAGCAGCTGAGAGAATTTTACAAACACA
Organism: Labrus mixtus; assembly: GCF_963584025.1. NCBI lineage: Eukaryota > Metazoa > Chordata > Actinopteri > Labriformes > Labridae > Labrus > Labrus mixtus. The sequence continues at coordinate 18,201,093 of NC_083628.1, read as the reverse complement.
CTTTAATTCAAACCTGAAATCTTTCCTAAAAAACCTCCTGAAGACGCAGAACAGGAACCATCTTCTATGGTAATCATTTCTCGGGATGCACCGATCAGATCCTGGCGTTGGATATCGGACCGATACAGACTCAAAAAGCTTGATCCGGTCTCAAAGTCCAGGGATTGGTATCGGAGCTGAAACTTCAATCTGGCCTCACTAATGGAAATCAAATGCATGATCCTCTGCAGCACCAAGTAGACAGCAAAGAACTAGTGGTGATGAGGCCGACTGTGGCGTCGCCTCACATTACCTTTTGTCAAAAAGTTGCACTTGAACACACCGCAAAGATTACAGCCGACGGCCAACCACTACGTATGTTCTGCAGTGAGAGGACTGTCCATGCCAGCAGGGGGGCGTTAATTTGTAATCGTAGCGACGGAGCTGGACACACCACAGTCCACCAACGGTCCATCTAGGACTGACGGGCGACGATCTCCTTGGTGTGTCAGGGCCTTCAAACCGGGCCGCCTGCTCTCTGCTCCGTCAGTAACGGTCACAGTTTAACTCTGTTTGGTTTCATAGACGGTAACGAGTAATAATCAGCACGCAGCACCCGAAGCTTTGCACACATTTATCTCTAAAGCAGCACGATGCTGGCTGCTGAACTTCTCCCTAAACAAGGACACTAATCCTCTCTCTGAAGTTTACAGTAGTAATTTGTGGTGAAACACACACACGTTTCTCTGAGTCTTTAACAACGAGTTGTAAAACACAGACAGAGGGATAACTGCTCATTGTGGTTTCTGGTGAATTTAACAACCGCTGATGATAAATGCTGCTGTTATATAACTCGTGTGTTTAGTGCCGCATGTGGCGGTGAGGAAAACCCGCCGCTGTGTGAGTGCAGGAATCACAAACACATGCAGAAAACAAACTCCCTCCCTTTACAAAATGTGACACACACACACACACACACACACACACACACACACACACACACACACACACACACACACACACACACACACACACACACACACACACACACACACACACACACACACACACACACACACACACACACACACACACACACACACACACACACACACACACACACACACACACACACACACACACACACACACACACACACACACACACACACACACACACACACACACACACACACACACACACACACACAGCAGCAGCACATAGGAGTTTGGGTTGGTGCGCTCTGGCGCACTCCTCTCGTGTAGACAGACGAGGAACGAGGAACGAGGACGCTTTACAAGGCACTGACACTCGCAAAGGGGAGATAACAGGAAAAAAATGTTTTCCACATCAGTGTCTAAAATGTTGACCTTTGACCTGTGTCAACAACACAGGAGAAAAACTTTATTCAGCTCACAGCGAGCCGTTTATTGACGAGCATCAGAGTGTTGAGATTTGAGTCAACGGCTCCTCAATACAAAGCACCACACTTCAGTTTGTCCACCTTCAAAATAAAAGCACCACACTTCAGGTTGTCCACCTTCAAAATAAAAGCACCACACTTCAGTTTGTCCACCTTCAAAATAAAAGCACCACACTTCAGGTTGTCCACCTTCAAAATAAAAGCACCACACTTCAGGTTGTCCACCTTCAAAATAAAAGCACCACACTTCAGTTTGTCCACCTTCAAAATAAAAGCACCACACTTCAGTTTGTCCACCTTCAAAATAAAAGCACCACACTTCAGGTTGTCCACCTTCAAAATAAAAGCACCACAAGTTACAATGTTTACAAGGGGAAAGTGAAATGAACGAAGCAAAGAATGACATATTTAACGGATGCAGTGTGCGATCATACGCGCTGTGACGTGATATATGACGCTCGCTGACACAGTGTAACGGTACGTCTCAATCTGCTCTGAATAATATCTGCAGGAATGTACACTCTGCTTCTCTCATCCTTTTGCTTTTGTATTTCTGTCCAGCATCTTGTACTTATTGGTTGGGATGTGCGTGCTGTTGTGTTTTCTATGAGCCTGATGCTTCTCCTGATGCTGCTCATCAAAAACTCAGCAGATTCCCACACTCTCTACTCTGACTGTACCCGTTCAGTCTGATCAATGCAGAACAGATGTGGAGGCTGTGCAGAAACACGTCTCCTGCACAGAGAACAAACTCTTACACTTAAAGATCATGTCAGGACACCCCTCTCGAGACACGCAGCTCTGTAAAGATGTTACAGGATGGTACGACACGTGGGCACGACACGCTGCTCCTGCAGGCCCAATGGAAACTCCTTCTAACGTTTGCTGAATGTTTTACAGTGCACATGAGGCTGCTATAACCTGGAGGACTTTTACTGAATGTTTAACAGGAGGTTAGAGACGCTGAGCTCTGTGACATCACAGTGTCTCCGCTGAAACGCCATTACATCAGTCCTTCCTTCAAGACGACGGAAATCTGACGGAAATCCTGGTCAGCAATACATGACAGGAACTTGTTTATGCATCTTCGTCTGGATTCCATGTGTCCGTTTTTCAAACACTGATTGTAATTGAGAGTAAAAAAAGACAGAAATCTGCTCCGGTCAGGGAAAAGTTTTGTCCTAAAGCTGCCTGAACATAAACCACTCTGTTCTGAACGTCCACAACTTTCCCCTTTTGATCCACAAACAAGGGTTAGTCTGGACCGAGCCCAGAACAGACCTGAGCTGTCCAGACGTGTGTTAGCGCTGTGTGTTTCTGAGGTTAGGAAGTGGAAAAAGAAAGCAGACGCAGCGTTTTACAGCTCAGTGGAAAAGTCCAGAGGGCACAGGTGGACGTGCTGAAGAATGTGCATTCATAAAACGTACAATAAAACTCCAGTAAAAACACCCACAATGCACCTGTGGACTGGAAATGTTGGCATACCGAGTAAAACAGATGTAATTATTAATGTCATCAGCTGATTTGACTGGAAGAGATTTACTGTCAAATGGAGATCAGAGGAGATCAGAAACCTTTAAATGTGCCGACACAGAGAGCATGAAATAAAGAGTCTCTGCAGAACCTTCAGGAATCAAAACCTGCAGAACCCATCTGTACAAGGCTCCACTTTTGTTGTTAATGACAAATGTGCAAAGTCACATTTTTCACTTCTGGCCCCTTTTTGAACTCAAACTGCCTCCTGAGATCAGCTCGGACCAGTACCAGGTCCCAGTTTAAAAACCTGTTAGCTAGGATCAGTACCAGGTCCCAGTTTAAAAACCTGTTAGCTAGGATCAGTACCAGGTCCCAGTCTGATGACCTGTTAGCTAGGATCAGTACCAGGTCCCAGTCTGATGACCTGTTAGCTAGGACCAGTACCAGGTCCCAGTCTGATGACCTGTTAGCTAGGATCAGTACCAGGGCCCAGTTTGATGACCTGTTAGCTAGGACCAGTACCAGGTCCCAGTTTAAAAACCTGTTAACTAGGATCAGTACCAGGTCCCAGTCTGATGACCTGTTAGCTAGGATCAGTACCAGGTCCCAGTGTGATGAGTTAATTTACACACAACAACAAACACACACTCTAAATTCTCCAGCCGTGCAGTGAGAGACGTCTTTAGTATCAGAGAGGAGGTCAGCCATCACTGAGTTCAGGGGTCATAGAGCAGAGGTCAGAGGTCAGAGAGGCTTGACCTTCTGCAGCTGAGAGGAAGAGACACACACACAAACCCAACCCGGTCTCACAGTTTCTACCCGACTGTTTTTAACATTTCAGCGGTGTGTGTTCAATTTTTTCAGTATTGAGAAGTTGCCAATGTTTTTGTGCAATTAAGACGATGCTCTCTCTCTCTCTCAGTTCAAACATGGCCAAGGATCTGCAGGTTCTTTTTTATAAAGCTTGGGTCTTTTTTTGATTTTATGTAGCATTAAAATATACAAATATATCCTCAACTTCTTCTGAGAGATTCACTTTATAATTCAGAGACCAACAGAAATCACAGTCTTTAGAGATATTTAGATATATTTATCTTTAGAGATATTCAAAGAATCACACCCCTAACTGATGATGTCATAAATCCGTCAGAGCAGAGCACGGGCTCTGTGTCAGTGATATTCCCACAGTTGTGGCCCTGACTGCTACAGAGATAAAGGTCTTCTTTGACCAGGTCCAAAGATGGACTAAAGAACATGACTGAGTCTGAGATGAGACAGAGACCTTCATAAAGCTGACTTCAACACTATGAGGTGATTCCTCCAACATGACGAGAGGTTTGATTTTTGAAACACTTCAAGATCAGGAGCTGAAGCAGAGGGAGGCGGGGCCTTCATCAGGTCTCTTTACACTCCAACACGTGTGCAGTAACATCGATGCCAACGTGCAGAGCTGGAAAAGCTCAACAGAGGAGGCCGAGATGGAAATCAGTACGTGGAAATGTTGAGGAGCACCTCAGACAGAGTCTGGACAGATTTCAAAGCTCAGAGTTTGAGCGGCACAAGTTGGGCCCCGTGTCCACCTGCTGGCTGTGCGCTCGGAAGTGTTTGCATGAAGTGTTTGAGCGCTGAGAAGAAAAGCGCTGTTCGTCCGTCCTGTCTCCATGACAACAGTCTGTTGATAACGACCGCTGTATGAGCGACACTGCTCCATTACTTTTTTACTGCATGTTTTATATTTCAGCTGGTTTATTTCCTGATCAGACACGGAGCGAGAAGTATGAGGGTACAAGACACGATCCGTAGGAGGCTAAAATACGGGGAATATCAAACATTTGGAAAAGACCGCCGATGACGTCAACAGCGCCTTTCTGAAAAGTTGAACGATTTTCAACTTAAGCGCTCGGGGCGAACGCTCTCTACCCTTTGAAAACAACGAAAAAAGACGCTGACGCCGAGAAAATAACTCTAGTTGGACACGGAGCCTAAGGATGGTCAACAGGAGAAAAATAGTGATTATATTGATATCCTTTATCCTCGTATTATAAAATGTAAAATCTAAATGTTCTAGTTTATTTGATTTATTTTTCATACTTTGTTTTTATTTTTATCAAAGAGTTGCTTCATTCATGTGGTTATTTCATTTCAACAAACATGTTTTCAACATAAGATGTTGAATGAATCAAAGTTTAAAGTTTAAAGGTGACTCTGCAGCTCAGACGATGGAGCTCACACACTAGAAGCACTTTCACTAAAGACAGAGCGAGTTCAGGGAAGGACAAACACGACGAGTCCTTGAGATCGAAGGCTGCAGCTGCTGAGAGCTTCAGGAATCAGCCGAGAACATGAGTAAGAAGGCAGGTCATGTAGTTTGGCATTATCAAGAAACATGTACCAACACTCCTTCCTCGGTTGTACGAGACAAACCTGCTCTCTCGTGCAAGACGCAATGATGCAGCATGGGACACTGAGTCCAACATTTGACATCAAAATTGTAAGTAAACTGAGTTTGGACGAGCAGAATGAGACTTCATATTTCTTGAAATCTCTCAAACATCTCCTCTGTGTTGCATTCCTCAACGTGTTCCACCCAAACCCCCCCGAGACCATCAGACCCTCCATGATATCAGCTGTGCTGGCAGCTCCAGACCCATCACCGACATCTGCACAACATGATAACCAGTATTTGCCGATGATGTCATGCCGATGGACAGACAATGTGGCTCAGCTGTGCTTCCTGTCTCCATTAATCACTGACTACAGCAAACAAGTTATTTTTATTACATCACATCAGAAAGTCATCCAGGATCAGCAGTCAGCAGCAGTTCACTGCAGTCACATGTGATTTTCAACTCAGCTAGTGTCTTGTTTTAAAAACAAAATCCAAAAAGTCCTGATGTGCAGAAAAACAAGGCAGAACGAGTCTTTGTGTCTGAATGTAAAAAGAACCACGAGTGACTCGCTTGGACCTGCAGCATCACCCATAGAGGGCGCTGCAACAATCAAGACAAATTATTAGTCCGATATTTACATAATATACTAATCTCCAAAAGGCTCCAACAGCACAAACACAGCCGAGAGGTCAAAGGTCAGGGACTAAGATAGCTGTAATGACACCTAGCAGACAGCTAGCAGCTCCCACCTGTCACTCAAAGAGGCCACGCCCCCTAACTAATTTTTGTACCAGGCTGTGAAGTTGGACATTTTAACATGGGGCTCTATGGGGACTGACTCACTGCAGGAGACAGACTCTAGTGGACACTGGAGGAACTGCAGCTGTAAAGTTGGACACTCTATGAAGCTATGAATAGTTTGTTGTTATTATGCGTTTATTTTCAGACTTTTTTATTTGAGAGAGGAGGATTTGAATCCAAGAGGTTTCTCTGTAGATTTGTTCGTTCATGTTCTGCTCATTCAAACCCTGCAGGAAGTCTACAAACAAAAGTTTTTATATCTATTTATTGAGCCTTTATTCTCGTTAAGATGGAAGTTCAGGATGTTGGTTTAGTGGATGAAGACGTCGGGTCGACATCATTTATCTGCTCCTCTGCTGCTCTGAATAAAGAATGTGTGACCTCTAGTTGTCGCCTCCGTCCTGCAGGTGATTATGGGCTCCATCAGAGTGAACAGAGCGCTCACAGGCTGAGACTCGCCCTCCTTTATAAATCCCAGAGAGGAACAGAGTCAGGATGGCGTGACGCACAGTGAACATTAAAGGTACAGGAAGCAGCTTCAACAAAGAGAAGAAGAAGAAGAGTGCTGGTGTCACGCTCTGCTGCCGCTCTCTAAGCTTCCAGGCCTGCAGAGAGGAGCTTCAATGAGAATCTCGATGTTTCCTTTAAGGAGTTTCAGCTGCTGCTTGTGTTGTTATTGTGCAGCTTCTTTGTTGTGTTTGTGAATTAGGATGTTGACTTTTGATTTAGCTGAAGATTCTCGTGTGTCTCTTTGTGCGCTCCCCTCCTCGACAACATTTCAAACAGACCTGCAGCTTTGACTTCAACCACTTTGAAAATAAACAAGTTTTTCCATCTAACAGGATAAACAAATCTCTGGAGCCATTTAGGAGCCAAAACGTCCACCAGACTCTTCCTAGTTTACTCGTCTTAGAGTTGGGAAGACATTGAGTCGCTCTGATTTACTAGTCACCAACAAGACAGCGCCCTAGTAGACATCGGCATGCTACTAGGTGAAGTGGAATCACTAGATAACATGTATGACCATCACAGCACTTCACCAGTTAGCTAGCTAAACTCAGCTGTCGTGCAAAGACTTTAACTATTGTAACTGCTGGACATTTTGGTTATAACAGTTTACACTTTTTAAGGTCAATATCAGGGTCAAAATATATCTGACTGGTCGACTAGAAGATATTTTACACCTCACTCGTTAGAATAGAATAGATGTTTATTGCCATTTGCACAGGTACAGGACAGTACAGGTACATATTTTTCTGCATTTCCCCTGAGTCAGCTTCTACAAAAAAGTGAATTCCCTGTGATCGCTGCGTCTGTACTTCTACACGAGTACTTTGACCTCCTGTGGAAGTACAAAAATAAAAAATAAAGCAGAGTTTCTCCAAACGTCTGCGAGGAAACGCCGTCCGTGTCTGGCTGACCTCAGACAAATGTTCTCGACTGCGCGGATGACGGCCTATCATACATCAGCAGTTTGTGATTAAAAACAAACAGGATGAGTCACTGAGATGTTATTGCTATGACAACACAACAAACTGTGCTCGTGAATGGACCGTCTCTCTGCCTGAGCTCACAGATTAAAATCTCAGTTTACAGATTGCACGTCAGGCAGGAAGAAACAGGCTGAAATACCCGACCGGGGGACTACAAGATCCTGGAGTCTGAACAGAAACAGGAATATTTCAGGTGCTCTGGGGGTTCAGATCTGTACGATTCTGCAGAAACTGAAGAAAAACAAACATGAACGTCTTCTAGTCTGCTTCTCAGTTTCTGGTGGCTTCCTTCTGAGTGAGTGCGAGTTCAGGACCTCCCTGCAGCACATGCAGCTGCCGCTCAGCCCTCCCAGTCCTCCCAGCCTTCTCCTCAGTGGGAGTGCTGGGCCGGCTGGAGGGTTTGTGTGTGTGTGTGTGTGGGGGGGGGAGTCTCCTTGTTGTGGAGGGGAGGGTAAAGTGGGCGTCTCTGCAGCTCACAGCTCTATTACTTAGAGAACAATCAGAGTCACAGTGATGGCAGCAGACGGAGGAAGAGGAGGAACAGATTGAGAGCTCAGTGAAGGATCGTCAGGTAGAGAATCCTTCAGAATCAGCCGATGAACGAACGACGTCTTCCTGCTGCATGATCGACCTCTGACGGGACCGTTCAAAAGACCTTTGCCTTCATGGTCGTCTTTTTTTTTTGAACAGAGAAGATGAAGATTCAGTGACACACAGAGGACATGAGCACTGACTCTGACTGCTGAAGGCTGGGAGACAGACGAGCCGAGGAGGCACGAGACGGAAACAGAGACCCGAGGTGAGTGAGACGATTATCACACACTGCAGCCTCACACACACACAGACACACACACACACAGCTCTCCTTTAAAGGAGGTGAAACTCCAGCCTTCAGAACACAGGATGATGACACTGTGTTGACTTTCCAATCTCGTCTTTCACCAGTAAATTCATCATGCTTACATCTCATGACTTACATCTAATAAAATCAGCTGTCCTCCTCTTCAGTGAGAGTTTTTTATGATTACATATCACACAATCTCAGAACCCATCTGCAATCCATGTCTGATGCGCTCCACTTCTGCCTCTGGATACAGATGTAATTCCAGGGAAAGCCAGCTCCGGGGTTAGCGTTAAACTGCTTCCAGCTCAGAGATTTCCTTCCTCCTCAAACTTCAGCTTGAATCCCAGAGTGTGTACATCCGTGTTTACTTGTTACAGTTGTCTTCTACTCAGCCCCCGAAGCTGCTTTCCCTCCAGCTGTAGATGAGTGCTGGATTATGAAACTGTTGGCACCGCTGAACGCTGCAGCATGCGTGTGCACGTGCATCCTCATGTGAGTGTGCACGAGACAAAGTTAAAATACTCCTCATTGGGCGCTCCTTAAAAAAAAACAACCTTAATGAATCCTAGATGTGTGTGTGCAGAGCTGCAGGGTAACATCTCTCTGATCCGGCCTCCGCTCCGACACCACCAGGGTCCGAACCTCACTCTGGAGAAATACTTCATCACCACAAGTTGATCTCAGGAGGCGAGACACGATGTAAATGATCAACTGAAGAGTGGAGAAGAGAAAACATAATGCAGCCGTTTGATGATCTGCGCAGTGATCACACCGGTCGGGTGCAGACAGTCTATGGTCGTGCACCCATCACAGAATATAAACACCACCGCTCTCCTGCAAGCTCGTCGTTGTGAATTTTACTTAAACTTTCCGCTGCAATCTCACATCTGCTCACCCCGACTTCACGAGGTAATTTAACGGGGGGGCTGGGTGGAAAAAAAATTCTGGATTAAGTCTGAGTTTGCATTCACACATGAAGCTCACCTCGAGAAGTTTTGTTTATGAATTAAAGAACCTAGAGAGGGAAACGTCCGCTCCAAAATGAGCAGCAGTTGTTTCAGGGTTTGGCGGTCAGAAGACACTCAGACTGAATCTGCTGAATGAGGACAGACGAGCGTCTCCCCCCCCCCTCACTCCACCACGCAGGTTAAAGAGCTCCACAGACCTGTCACGTCTCAGAGACCAGACGCAGACGAGACTGTTGCTGCCGAACGTGTGTGTGCACGTGTGTCTGTGTGGACGTCAGTGTGTGTGTGCACGTGTGTGTGCACGTGTGGACGTCAGTGTGTGTGATGGACTGAGACTGAGCAGGGACAGAAAGAAAGATTGGAGCAGAGACGGGGATAAAGCTGGTTTGTCTCATTCATTTTTGTCCTGTAATTCCCCCGATTGATAAGACTTGTTGTGTTGGGTCATAAACGTGTGTGTGTTTGTGTGTGTGTGTGTGTGTGTGTGTGTGTGTGTTTATGTGAGCAGAGACGAGGAGGAAAAGTTTCTAACTCAATTCTCTGTGAATGATCAGACTTCTCCACATGGAGCAGGGCAAGCGTTCTGTGAGGTCGTAAACGTGTGTGTGTGTGTCTGACAGATGGTGATCTGAGCCTGAGCTGATTTTAAGAGCTGAGTTTTACAGAGAGCTCAGGTCTGACAGGTGACACTTGACAGGTGACACACAGACCTTCAACCACTGTGTGTGTGTGTGTGTGTGTGTGTCTCTGATCCTGTAATGGCTGCTCATTATCACACATGTGCACTCAGCTCATTAACAGACTATTCAGTACGACAGCACAGCGTGTGTTCGACAGAGAAATATGTTCTAGGAGTGAAGTGTGTGTGTGTTTGTTGTGATGACGTCATCGTTCAGGTGTTTGGGGGCGGGGCTTACTTTATGCCATGATCAGGAGAGAAATGAACTCTTAAACAGAGCTCAAAAAAATGCTGCAGAGAGCTTCAAAACCACATCTATTAGAAATCTTTCCTCCACTGATTTTCTGGTTTCAGGACAAAAATTTTAATAAAATAGAAAACAGTGGAATCGCTGCACTTTTCTGAAGGACTTTAATAAAAGCACGCCAAGAGTTTCATTTGTGCAAAATGAGCTCTAAGGAAGCTGCATCACATTTCAGCACACAGAGAAGTTAAATGGACGAGCTTCAGACTCCTCTCCATCAGGTCTCCGATATAAAAACCACCTCATGTATGAACAGCGCCGCTCTACAGAGACCCCATTAAGAAATATAGACTCAGTCTTTGACAGTAAAAAATGAATCAGAACACAGAGGCTCGTTTTAACTTCAGTGTGGTTAACCTCTCATTCAATCATCTCATTCAGCAGACAGAGCTCCCTCTCATGTTCATCCACGCTCTGTTTCCACCACTCTACACCATGAAAGTCACAACGTCTACTTTGTCCAACAGCCGAGAGGAAAACCTGAGACTGGTCCAGACTCCAACAGGCTGCGAGTGTATAAAGATCTCTAAAGGGTGACGAACAGGAGGAGGCAGCGTTCAGCGAATACGGGATGAAAACGACGAGTCATCTTAAAGCTCCCGTCTCCTCCTCGTGTTCCCCCATCATGTCGTCAGTCTGTGAAACCAACAGAGTAGCTTTACATGATCTTATTTGTCTGATCCCGGTGTCAGTAAAAGCCCTTATTTCAGCTGCTGTCTCTTTAAGGCCCCGCCTCCCCACATACCCACTTTCTTCTGATTGGCCAGCTCTCTGGGGGCATAACACTGCAGGGCTGCCAGGGCTGCCAGGGGAGGGCTGTACTTCAGTGCTGGGAGAAGAGAGTCTATGTAAGAGGTTTCAGACGCTATCGTAGAGGACTGAAGCCGTCTTGTGAAATTCTTCGTTTCATATCGGGGGACTGTGGCGTGATTTGCAGAACAAGCCGTTTAGCGCCCTCTGCAGACTCCTCCTGGGATTACTCCAACATACGTTTACCTCATGATCTGAAACTTTACCCAAGTTTAGTTTGAACGTCCAGCATGGTAACACTTTATGAAGATGGAGATCAGCTGAATGGGTCGACTTTAAAAGATTAACCCCGTCATCCTAACTTTTCTTGAATGTAGGCCATCGTTGACAGTTAAATGTTGTGTCTAAGCTGTAATGCAGCCATGGCCACTAGGCGGCGCATCTCAGCTGTAGAAATAGAGATAACCTGGTCGGCAGGTTTCCTCTAAAGTAGACTAAAGTAGACTCACCCACTATTCTCTGTCAACAGTCCAACCCATGAACCGATTACTCTACTAACAGTTTGAGCCTCAGTCCGTGTCGGCGCCAAACGTCTAATGAACAAGTGTGAACATGTCAGATACATGGAAGTCGCATAATCTAAAACACGTGTCTGCTGTCTGGGCCCGTTTAAAAGTGTGTCCAATTAAATTAGTGCTGCAGAGAGATTCAGGCCAGGCAGTAGAAACACGAGTAACTGATTAATGAGTCCAACTCACTTTAAAGCCAAAGAAAAACACACACCCCCGGAGGAGATCATGGAATACAAGCTGGATTAAACACATTTCACAGCTAACGTGCTCAGATCATTCTGTGTGAAACATTGTGATGTTATAATCTGAAATAAAACCAAAGAGGATGTTTGACTTTAAATAGAAGTGAGCGTAGCTGCAATGACATCACCCCATTAGTCGGAGGACGGCTGTTTTTTTTTTAAGATTTATTTTTTAGCTTTTTGTGCCTTTAATGGAGAGATAGGACAGTCGGAAATCAGGGAGAGAGAGGAGGGAATGATATGTGGGAAAGGAGCCACAGGTGGGATTCGAACCCGGGCCACAGCCTCCATACATGGGGCGCGCGCACATTAACCACTGCACCACCAGCGCACCACAACTAGAATTTAAAACTTGGATATGATACTCGTAAATACCAAAAGATATCGAGACACTGTTTCAGTACCATGGCAACAAAAATGAGCAACAAATTGAATCATTTCATGGGTTCAACTACTGGAAGCTAGCTGAATAGATGGTTAAGTACAAATAGAGAGGGGGTGAGATTTGAAGGTCACATATCCTCCTCCTTTTTGAACCAGTGTAAATAAGTTTCAGAGCTCCTCAAAACATGTGTGTGAAGTTTCTTGTTCTAAATCCACTCTGATCCTGTATTTGATCATGTCTATAAACCCCTCTATTTCAGCCCTGCTCAGAACAGGCTGTTTCTGTGTCTGTACCTTTAAATATGTAAATGAGCTGTGTCTGACCACGCCCCCTCTCCGGAAGGGCTTGGGTGTACTCAGTCTTTCTCGCTCCATGTCCTATTGTTTACGGTGACGAGGCAGACTCAGAGGGCAGAACAAACACCTAGCTGTGGGAGTGTCACCCACCTGGGGGAGGGGCTACTGCCCTTTGTGATGTCATGAAGGGAAAATCTCCAAATGGCCTGTTTGAACACACATTTTCTGAAAAGTGGAGCATCATTGGGGGGTTTGTAGACGGACTAGAGACACATATTAGGGGTGAAGGGTATTAACAGAAAATGTGACCTTTAATACGTTTTTAATCAAAATTGCAGCCTTCTTAACCATTGACAAAGACGTTAAAATTAATTTTAAAAGTCCGGTTTAAGTCTGACTACCACGATAAATTAACATATTTTAACTGCTTGTAAACATACTGAGTGAAAAGACGGTGAAGGGAATTTCAAAATATTGTGCAGTTGTGATTTAAGTCCTTCTGACCGCCGCATGCCGGACCAGGAGACGTGTTTCCTTGGCTCTACAAACCCGTCTACAAATCTTCATCCACCTTCCAACAGTTGAGCACTTCTCCTTAAAACAGATTGCCTCATAAGCGTTTGTTGGACGTGCTGCGGGGACTCCACGAGTTTCTTTTGCCTGCCTACAGCAGGAATATGAAAACACTAAATAACTTTTCTCTGCCCACATGCTGAGCTCACCGATGTGGACCATAAATTTGATTTACAGTCTTTGATCCAAAACCACAGAGCCTGTTGCATGATGGGGAAACAATGATGTCCACCAACAGTGACAGAATCGGCTGATCTGAGGCAACCGCTGGCAGAAGGTGTGATGATGTAGTAACATGTGATAACAGAGACTGTGCGAGGGGAGGATCCTCTCTTTCTGCTGGAGAACATTCCCGAGCAGTGAAACATTTCAGCCCCGAAACCAGAAGAGAAGAGAAGCAGCATCGAAAACACAGAGACAAGTGTTGTTACACAACGTCTGAGACAACAGAGCGTGAGCAGGACATCTTAGTCATAGTTTAATAAAGAGGACATGTTTTCACTGGAATGATCCAAGTCAGGGTCAGTGCGTGGGTCTCTCTGTTCATTAAAGATCTTTGATAAGTTAGGAACTATTAAAAGAATGAAACAAGCATTTTTAGAGAAAATGTCAAAAAGAGCTGTTCTCCCGTTTTCACACATGAACGCCCTCACTGTACCTGGACTTCTATATGAGAATATAGAGCTGTCATTATTTAAAATGAGAGCTTCATCCTTGGTTATGATTAAGAAAACTACTCTGTATGACCCCGTGAAGAGGCCAAGGCGTTTACAGTTGCTCAGAGCGGCCCGGGCCAGGGGGGACTGGGCTCGATAATCTTTTAAATATGTGGATAAAAAGGGACACGTTGAGACTCCTGGAAGACGTTAGCGGTGATGAAAGCTTGAGAAACAATCTGCTACCACGGCTCCCCTTTTGTACTTCTGCACAGCTTCCCATCACAGCATCAAGTGTGTGAGAACGTGAGATCCTCAGAAACAGTCACACACAGAGCCAAAGTGTCAGATCCTGCAGCTATTCTAGATTCAGTCTTTAGTCCTTAGAGGGAAGTGTGAAGTAGTTTTAGTCTTTTTGACCCTTTTAGTATGAGAAGTTGGTGTCAAGACGACAAAGTGTCATAAATGTTTGCACATTAGATTTATCCTATAAACGGTTTAAAGGGACGCCTTAGCATTTTACAGACCTGAGTCACTCACAGCTTGGGCAGGCCATCGTTAGCTCGTGAACGCTCGTTGACACGTCAGCTGTGCTCTCTCTGTTGCTCTGTTTCACACACACACACCTCCTCCTGCTTCCTGCCTGGCAGCTCACACGGACAGCTTCGATCAACAGTGGATTGTAAATGTCCAACAGACCACCACAAACATTTTAGCCTCGTCTCTTCTCGTCAGTGAAAACAAAACCAAATGTGTCTTCAGAGTTGTCAAAGATCTATTTTTAGCTTTTCACTAACTCGTCTCAACATTTTTCACATTCAAAATGAATACAGACGAAAACTAAGCCGACATTCAAAGTGTGCAAGCAACAAGAATATTCTCCAAGTGAATGATCTTTTTGCTCTGTGACTTCAGGATGTATTTGACAAGTCAACTTTTCCATCAAGGTACAAACAGAAACAGAAAAACTAAACCGAAGCAGATTTGTGCTCCTGCAGACACAAGAGAAATGTAATGTGCAAAATGATTTATTTGGAAGACAAGCAAAAACTGCAAAAACATAGACTGTGTGCCTTTGAAACTTCAACTGATTGTGCCCCCCCACCCTCCTCTCTGTTGCAGAGATTCTTATTAGTGGTGCAGCCGGACTGTGCCATGATCCTCCCTGTGGTGGTTTTGCTGCTGGTCCTGGTTCTCTCTGGACCTGAGTTGTCTCGCCAGGACGAGGCTCAGGAAATCGGGACCAGCGGTGACATCCTGGAGAGAGACTTTTTGTACACAACAAACAGACAGAAACGCGCCGTGGTCGACCACAGCGCGACCCAAACAGACAAATGTTCCTACACCTTCATCGTCCCTCAGCAGAAAAATACAGGGGCCATCTGTGTGAACTCAAAGGAGCCCGATGCCCTGCTGGAGAACCGGGTCAACAAGCAGGAGCTGGAGCTTCTGAACAGCGAGCTGAAGAAGCAGCGGCTGCAGATCGAGGTGCTGCAGCGGCTGGTGGAGGTGGACGGGGGTCTGGTGAACGAGGTGAAGCTGCTCCGGAAAGAGAGCCGCAACATGAACTCCAGAGTGACGCAGCTCTACATGCAGCTGCTGCACGAGATCATCCGCAAACGGGACAACGCCCTCGAGGCGTCGCAACTCGAGACGCGGGTCCTCAACCAGACCAACTCGATGGGCCAACTCGCCTCGCGATACCAAGATCTGGAGCTGAAGTACCAGCACCTGTCGGCGCTCGCCAGCAACCAGAGCGCCCTGCTGCAGCAGCTGGAGGAGACCTGCAGGAGGGGGGGAGGACACTCCTACGGGGGAGGACACCAAACATACGGAGGGGTGCAGGAGAGGAGTCGTCCAGTCCAGCCTCAGCCTCAGGCTCCTGTCCTCCCTCCTCCCCCCCCTCAGAGACCCGTTCTCTCTCCCGGAGGGTACAGGCCCTTCCACCCCCCCACATACCCCCGACACACCAACAACCCCATGACCAACGAGATCCAGAACGACCAGAACGCCAAAGCCTTACCGCCTCCACTACCCACAATGCCCAGCACCGTCTACAGCTTCACTAACGAGCCCTCAGGTGAGAGCACTGACAAAGGTCATGATTTCTTTGTTTTGTTTAGGATTCATATTTGAGTCTCAGAAGAATCATGCAGACTATGATTTGATCAGACTTGTTCAGATCCAGATGCTGATTGTCAGTAACAGAGAAGTGACCCCATGCTGCTTGGTGTCTCAACATGCAGACTCTCTGACCCCCTCTAGTGTTCATCCTCCATACACACAGTAGCATCACTATTGTGTATCCACAATGCTGCAAAGCTTTCTGGGACTTAAAGGTGGACAAGCTAAGCCACCGACACCTTTAAGTAACGGTTTGATGAAGTCTGAGTGACTCATTTTAATGTGCTCTCTCTCTCTCTGTGTTTCCATGTGCAGTAAAATGTTAGCAGCACAGTTTATATAACGTTTTGGTTGAATGAATGTTTGCCAGCGTCACGGAATGGAAAGCTTTACTTAATTCTCAAACCACATGGTCAGCTGTCACTTCTCTCCGTCTCTGTGTTTAGTATTCTGTTTGATGTTGTCGGCGTCTTGCAGAGGCTGGCAGGCCGCAGCACGGTGCAGGAAGTGAACGCCAGCCACACGCAGCTCCCACACTGAGCATGATGTGTCTTTTCCCTGCAGGTCCGTTCAGAGACTGTCTGGAGGCTCTGGAGAGCAGATACTCCACCAGCGGCATGTTCCTCCTCAAACCAGACAACAGCAACAAACTCATGCAGGTGTGGTGCGACCAGAGGCACGACCCGGGAGGCTGGACCGTCATCCAGAGACGCCAGGACGGAGCCGTCAACTTCTTCAGGAACTGGGAGACGTACAAGGTAACGATGACGAGGCTCTACACAACCATCTACAGTACTGTACCGTAAACTGATTACAAGATGGTTGAGAGATGAGACATTCAGCTGCAAATACACAGAGATGATCTGAACGCAGGAATAGTCAGAAGCATGATTTAAAGACTGCAGCCATGCTAGCTGCTAGCTGTGAGGCGGCACATTGGGAATATGGAGATTAGCTACATGTGCCTTTTTACCCAAGTCGACGGGCAAACTTAGACTTTGTTCCAACATCCAAACTTCTATTATCTTTAGTACTGGAAAAAGCCAAAGTTTGTCCCAATACATATTCATGAAATGCAGCATTCTGATGCAGCATTTGCTTCAGCACATTTTGCTGCACAGAGAAACAATCCTCACATGGACTGAGTGAGCTGTGTGTCTCAAACAAGCTTGACAACTTGACATGCTGAAAGAGAAGAGGTTCATCCTCTGAGCATCTTCACTGAATTCAATCCACCGTCGTTAAGACGTCTCAGTGCGTCTTGGTGGAGCAACAGGAAACATCAGGGGATGAATAATGTCAGTGCGATTTTTCCTCTGGGATCCATCAGTGTAGATAATTTAATGCAGAAACATCTGATAGTCATTAAGATGTCTCAGTGTCGACTGAAGTCGTGGTTGACCGAACAAAAACTGTTTTCCACTGAGATGCAAGAAGATCTGAAACCACTTTTAATATCAACAACATGTGAAGAAGCAGAGAGACGGAAAGAGGAGAGAGAGTAAGAAACAGGAAGTCCCAAATCTGCATCATCGTCATGAAGACGAGCTGGAGACTAATCTGATTATCTCCAGTAATTCAGCTCTTAACTTCAATAAACTGAATAAAGAATGAAAGACAGATTTAAAAAATAATCTTCAGATTGATCCAGAGGTGTCCTGACCTCCATGTCTGACCTGAAGCGTTACATTATCACACATTTCATGGATCATCATGGATGCACGATGCACACGTTTTTTACACTTTGGCGGTTAACTCCACTCACTTCCTCCAGGTCTTAAACAGGTCGTTTTATTTCATTGCACCATCCCGATCGTTTTCCATCACTCATTATCTGCTATCAGGTTCATGTTTCATGTGACAACAACACTGAGGTTCTAGCAGAGAGCAACATTAGCCCGAGCTCACAAAATGTGAAAGCAATTCATCTAAATCAGTCTGAGGTACTCTGTCATATTTGTATTCCAGTGAAGTGGAACAAGAAACAGCATGAGATGATTTCTTTTTAAAAAGTGCAATTCTTTCCCCAACATGTTGAAATAGAAGTTATTATAGTTAACATTTAGGTTGGCGTTCCCATCATACAACAATTACATCCAATAAATCCTAATTGAGAAGGAAAATCCGACGCTTTTGGGGAGGTGAATAAAGGTCTCAGTGATGAAATGATTAAAGGACATTAAGCTCTCACAGCTGAAGTCTGTCTTCTGACAAACAGAGCGTGTTGGGCCGCTCCACCTCGTTGTGTAACATGTGAGTAATCTTAAGAAAAACTCAACAAAGAATAATCCATGAGATCACATCACGAGAGCTGAGATCCAATCACAGAAAACAAACATGTTCTCAGAGCTGCACACGTCCAAGAAGGCAACGAGCCGTTGGTGGAACACACGGCGAGCGCACGTTTTCTCTGAAGACGTTTTATTCAGTCTTTGGATTCCGTCGGCTTCTGTAAAGCGTTGGCCAGGCTGATGCTAAAGATGAACATCCTGTGGTCTGAGGTGAGGACAGCTCAACGTGCATGAAACTCTCAGAACTTTAAACAAAACCAAAACCAACAAAGTTCTTCCACAGTCGTCTTCCAACCCGCCCCCCCTCCCCCCCCTCAGTGACTCAATACATCACTTAGAGCCAATTACACGCTCTCATCTGGCAGAGAAAAAATCCCTCCTGATTGAATCCATGTGTGATGTAAGTGAAGCTGGATTCAGACACACAGGGAACTCTGCCGCTTTGACCGCGACTCTCAGCCTCTCGCTCTGACATCAGCCTCGCCACATGCTGGAAACACGGTTGGTTTGTTTCTGGAAGTCCTCAACGGCGGGGGGGGGGGGGGGGGGGGGGGGACTGCTTCTCTCTTGTAACGTTTAAAAACAAGAGCACCACTTTGGCACGTCCAGGTGAATCATGTGGTAGGAAAGAGTTGTCCCTGACTGGTTTCATGTCTCTCTTTCACAGCAAGGCTTTGGAAACATCGACGGGGAGTACTGGTTGGGACTGGAGAACATCCACTGGCTGACCAATCAGGGAACCTACAAGCTGCTGGTGACCCTGGAGGACTGGACGGGACGGAGGACCTTCGCAGAGTACGCCAGCTTCAGACTGGAGCCGGAGTCCGACTTCTACAAGCTGCGAGTGGGCCGGTACCATGGCAACGCCGGAGACTCTCTGACATGGCACAACGGCAAGCAGTTCACCACACTGGACCGAGACCACGACGTCTACACAGGTGAGGGAAGGCAACCGCCATCCTGAATGTTGGTGCGCTTTTCAGTTGCAAAAAACAGCGACTGCGTTGGCAACTGGTTTACCTGAAGAAAAACACCAATAGTAGGGACGCCTTGTACGGGGTTATTGGGAGAAGTTAAAAGCTTTATATGTGATTTTTTGATCTAGTAGATGTCGCCCGGGTGTCGGGTGTTACACTCATTGTAGACAGTCATGACTCACAGAGTAATTTTCAGAGGATATACTTGATTTCTATTATATTTAAGTGTGAAAAATCGCATATAAAGCCTTTAAGGGTTGAGCGCCTGATGACGCTTCAAAATAAGGACGAGAAGAGGGTGGGTATCAAAGCACTAACTCTGCCTCCCAGGTCACAGCAGCCTCATAGATTTGTTTCGACTTACAAATATTTGAAAGTCACTTTTAGCCTCTTAATGGCGAGAATGTTGCTCCTTTATTCTGCCTCACTGCTCTGTTGAAAAAGGTAGTACCAAGATGGAAATCATAGCTTTCAGTCATGTGACCATCGAGAGGCCTGGAGGGCAAAAAGGGCTTAGGAGAGTAACGTCCAGCATTGAACACTCGTGGAGCTGCAGCACAGGTTTTTAATTTAGCATCTCAAATGTAGTCAGAGCAGTAGTGCGTCCTGATGATCAGATAATGAAAACCTGATATTTAAAGACAAGCAGAACAAGAACGACAGCAGGGCAACAACAAACGCCATTCTGTCATGTTGATATGATTTTATCTTCTTCTTTGGAACTCTTCTGTCTTTGTGTGATTGGAGATACGTCTACAGCGCCCCCCCCCCCCTCGTTCTGACTGGTTTTGTCTCGTGTTTGCAGGTAACTGTGCTCACTACCAGAAGGGCGGTTGGTGGTACAACGCCTGCGCTCACTCCAACCTGAACGGCGTGTGGTACCGCGGCGGACATTATAAGAGCCGGTACCAGGATGGGGTCTACTGGGCCGAGTTCAGAGGAGGCTCGTACTCTCTGAAGAGAGTGACCATGATGATCCGACCTAACGGGAACACCTTCCAGTGACACTAAGGACTGGTTTGAATGGACAAACAAAAAAGGGACGGACCAAAGGGATCCATCAGGCGGCATTCATTTCATCTTCAGCCTCGGCGTTTTCTTCTGTTGGACATTTAACCGTTGAGTCATAACGAGGCTGGAACCACGCCTGATGATCCCCGCACAGTATCTGTATTTTATTCTCCTTACAGGTCAAAGTTCAACTTTTCATCACACACCTCGATCAAGTCAACTGTTGTTACTGGTGTTACTGTGCACATCAGGGACTTCAATAAATACTAAAAGATTTCTTTGAGTTTACATTCAGGGATTATTATTGACTGATGGGGATGAACTGGTATAATAAACCGGTACTGAGATCACACTGGTGTTTGTATAGCATAATGGTGCGTTCCATTTACCTCGGATCTCTGAACTGGGAATGATGTCACTCTTGAGTTAACTGCATTCCAGTTGCGAGTTAGCAACAAATTGGACAAGCAACATGGACGCCTCCAGGAGCACCTTTGTCTTGTTAGCTAATACCAGACGATAACAACACACAAAGTGATAGTTTACATGCGATAATAACAGGACAACATGTCCGCAGATAGAACTTACACGATCCTGGAATATCGGTAGGGGTGGACAAAAAAAATCGATTTGTGTAAAAATGGAGATTCTTATCTTCTGAGATTTGAAATAGATTCATAAATTCCAAAAATCTGTTTTTTTTGGCTGATCAGTCACTCCCTGCTGAGTGCTAAGGCTGGCTCTTTAACTCAGTAGAATGTCAAATGGAGCAACAAGAAATTCAGCCAGTCTCACAGATGACTGGAATAGATCCATGAATCCAGAATCGTTTGGAATCGAAAAATAGATTCTCAATTGAATCTTGAGACAGCCAAAGACTCCCAATCCCTAACTATCTGTGTGATTGATTTAACTACACAAAACGAGGACAACGCTGCTAATAAAGACAACAGTTACAGCTTAACAGTTCTGTTGATGCACGAAGCGGCCATGTTGGATTTTAACACAGGCTACTAAAGGTTCTCTGAGTCTAAATCCTGACTTCAGGGGGCGACTTCCTGAAGACATATCAGACCTGCAACTCTGGATTTCCGACTTTCCGAGATCCAATGGAACGCACCATAAACACAACAACACAGACCGAGATGAAATCCATGGAGGAGGAATCGAGCTATTTATTTCAGTAAACTATTAAAGGAGATGTCAGTTAGCGATTTGTTTGCTTCTTAACTAACTTAGCAGACAAACATTCATACGTTTATTTAACTCAATCATCCTCGGATAACAAGAACATTTCACTTGCTTTGCTCGAGATCTCGACTTATTCACATCGTTATCTCGGGCTAACAACGCCATGTCTTGGATCTCCCTGTGCTTACATGGTTAGCCTAAGTCAGGGAGAGGAGCAGCGAAAACCCCAAACTGGGAACATCAATGACAACATCATGACCTTAAGTCAGACACAATAAAGGAGGATCCGGGTGGAGGAGGGGAGCATATGAAGCCTGCAGAGGGAGCTGCAAAGAGTAGGCAGCTAGAGCAGCTTAAATAAGGCGGCATGAGTGTGATCATCAGCCAAGAGGCTTTGAAGCTTATCAGCTGATGAGGGCTTGCATGAAATCAGCTGTTATGAAAACACCGGCATGACAGCAGAGCGGGACCCCTTGGCCTGTGTGAACATTTATTAAAATGTATGGTTGTATGTACGGCTTCAGTTTAACTATGTGAAAGAACGAGTTCAACATGTCAACTCATTTTTGCTCCCACTGATGGTGCAAGAACATCCTCTGTCAGAAGACCTCCATCTTTACATCCTGATTAGCCAATACGTGGTCACCTTTAAGAAAAAACGACATCAATGTTTTGATGCTGATTTCAGTAATTTAACTTTTGCACCAGCCTCACCCACTCTCGTACAGGACAGCTATCCCTAAACGATTACAGAAAATAATAAATGTACCATTATGAAGGTTTTATTTGTAACCGACCAGCTCAGCTGAGTTTATCCGTCCGCTCTCCAAAGGTTTCAGTCAGTGTGTTAACGAGCAGACACAGAATGAACGGCGCTCTGTGTTATTTTTATGGTTTCAAATATTGCAATAAACGATGTACAGCCATGCTTGTGTTTCTGCTCGTCATTCTTGTGTCATTCAGATCCAACATTCATGATTCATTTCACTTCCTGACCCGAAGAAACGTCCTTGAAATCGCTCTTTATTCTCATGTCAGTCACTTCCATCTTTGATTAACGCCAACCAACACGATCACATCGTATCGATCATATCATATCGTGTCAGTCTATCCATCATCTTTACCACTTTTCCCGTTCAGGATCGCTGGAGTAGATCCCAGCTGTCATTGGGCAAGAGGTTACACCCTGGACTGTTCACCAGCCAATCACAGGGCTGACATGTAGTGTTGAACCCAACTGTACCATGTCCTGTTGTATCTTAGATTATTGCTTTGTGTGGTATTGAATCGTACCCTATGACGGTCGACCCTAAACCTCAACCATTTGTTCCCCCATCGACTGCCGATCTCAGAGTCGCACACCGGCCAATAAGAAGAGGATCGTTCCATTCCAGCTACGTGGGGGTGCTCAATGTCTACTTTTAGAAAAAATTCATACGCATATCCCTGTTTTCAGAATTTCATTGGCTTCAATTGGTCGGGTACAGATTCATCAAAACAGGGGCAGGCGCCTCCTTTCAACTCAGGCTCTCATTGGCTCTTACAGGCTGGGAACAGCGAATGGAAGATCCTAATTGGCCAAATGAGGCATCAATTTAAAAGGTAAGAGTTTAGAGATCAGAGTCTGTGGTGAGATTCTGAGGTTTGAGATGATGAATACAGAAGTATTCAGAGCCTAAGGAGGAGGGACACATGGCGGGAAAAGTCCCAGTGATGCCTCCTGTCCAATCAGATTGTTTGGTCTGAACTAACTGTTGTAGTTGTTGTTTCATGTTGTATTGCGTCACAGCGAGGTATTTTCTTATATGGTTTGGTATCGTCACAGCGGACCGATGGAGGACTCACCGAGGTAGGGGATGCAGGGCACCATCTTCAGGGAGCGGATGTACTCTCTCATGCGGGTGTAGTTTTCTTCTTTGGACGTCAGATAGTTTAACTTCTCAAACGTGGCTTTATCTTTGCGGCTGATCAGCTGCAGAAAACAGAGAAGAAGAAGAAAGTCAGGGGTTTAGTTTCTCCTGGATGGAAACACTCAGATAATTACATTACAATGTCACCGGACTGTAATCAGAGTGTGATCACGGTCCAGACGTCGTTACTACAGCTGGAGGATCGTTTACCATGGAACAGATTCAACAATGATCCATCAGTAAACTTGTGTCCGAGGTATTTTTCCCTCTCTGCAGTGTCCAGCTCATCAGGCTCTGCTGACGCTCTGCGAGGGACGAAGGTTTGCACTTCATCACTCTGAGCGATTTTGACACATTTGGAAAACTTTGGTTTAAGTTATCGCCAACATGGACGCCATTGCCTCGGATCTCTGTCGTCTTAAGTAAAATGAATTCTGGTGTGTTTAAAGTGTTCCAAAGACAAAATAAGCAGCATGGAGAAGTCTTCTTAGCTACAACAAAACTCTGATGAGTATTCTTTAATGACAAAAATGTAATCTGGCAAAATAAACTAAGAGGAAAATAAATCCTAGTTTCAGCCTTCCCTGGAGTCAGATGCATAAACACAGCTGATAATTTTTATGGTTGTGGATCAGGAGCTTTTAGAAATGAGGTGTTTAAAATCCCCAGGGTCCTTTGAGATGATTTCATTTGGAAACTCTGCAAATAAAACATCCTCGTCTTCATGCAGGATGAGTGGTTTAGTTTATAAACGTCCCTCCTCTTCACAGTCAGCTTCCTTCTGTGCTGCTTCATCAATCACAATCAACAGACGTCCTGCTGATGAACACACCGAGTGTTTCTCCATGTGTCCCGGCCTCGCTGGATCCACGCACATCCAGAACGGCGAAAACAGGATTCATCATGTTGAGATAGAAAAACCAGAACCGCACAGATTGTACTTTAAGGTTCTGGAGGAGAAACCGTCCCTGAAGATCTCACCAACAAACTGTTTGAGAGGAGGAAACGACCGTCCTCTCTTCTTCTCTGAGTGATGGTCACAAAGAAGAGTCCACTAAGATCTGGATCCCTTTCTTCATGATCATTCCAACATTATATAATATTAGAGAAGAGATGTGTTTCTCTCTGGAAACCCTGATCTAAAGAGTGAGTCCAGGATTAGAGGTGTGAAGACTTACCGCCCAGGTTTTGCTGAGTCTGAAGATGGGAGCGCTCTGCAGAGCGGACACCACCGACACCAGAGAGTGGAGGTTGTTCAGCTCCAACAGTTTCTGAGAAGAAACACACAAAGTAAAAAAAAACACCAAACAGGAAGCAGCAAACATGAAACCCAGCTTTGTCACGATAATTAAAGGGGACATATTATGAAAAATCCACTTGTACAGTGTTTTTGAACATATATTTGGGTAACCCGAGAGTCTACTGACCCACAAAATGTGAAATAAACCCATCCAGTCCTTTGTTTGTGGTCTGCATAAGTCTTACAACACAGAGGAAAATGCTCCGTTTCAAATGTGCTCTCCTTGTGATGTCACAGTGAGATTCTGGTAAAAAAAAAAATCCCCTCCCCTCCCCTGGTATCTCCACCCATGGACTCCACCCCCCAGACTAGAGCAAAACTTTTGCGCAAGTCTGCCATTTTTATTCTCTCTACAGAGGAGTGATGTCTACGGGGAAAACTCAGGGGGGGGCTCATTGCATTTAAAGAGACACACACACCAAAACGGAGCGTTCTGAGAGAGCTGGTTTATACAGGGTCACAAACCTCCTCTGGTGCTCGATTCATGTTATATTTTGACCAAAGCACAGCACAGATGTTTCATTTAGACAACAGGGGACTGTTTGAAAAGGGTGAGAATCACAACAGGCCAGACGATATGATATTATCACGATACTTGAGTGACGATCATTATTATTGCGATTTTAAACATTTTGCCATATGCTGAGAATTGAGATACCCCCACCTCTACTGTCAGAGTACAGCAGAAACAGTGAGAGGAAATGTCACCAACACTAAAACACGAGTCATTGAACTTTCTATAACTGTGAGTGTCTGCTTCAAGCTGACACAGGAATCTGTTCTGCTGTGGACTGAACCCACCTGAGCGACCTTTGACCTTTTCATATGCAAGTTTAATGTGTGTTTTCAAAGCAGTGTTAAGCCAATACTGCCGCTCTTCCAGCACAGACTCACAACATGTCAGCCCTGGTCAAGGGGATATTTTGGCTTCATCATGTTCAACGGGAGGAGGCTGAGGCACCATGTCCATTTGCATATACAGTTTATAATCAGGAACCCTGGGACGTCTGATTAAGATCAGAATCGATTACAGCAGACCGTATTTCTGCACTGACACACAGTCATTTTAACACCTGTTTCTGTACTTTCAGATGTGATTTCATGTCTTTACAGACACCAGAGATTAAACTCCTCCTGCTCCTCTGATGTACCACAGGAGGAGAAACATCGTCATCATCAGTGAGTGTGTTTCCTCCATCTCTGCCGAGTAATACAGTTTAATACAGCAGCTCAGAGTTTATTGGATCCTGATCCGAGTTAGTTTAACGAGCTGCCGGCAGAGACACATGCAGCTTCTTATGATTTTTAACAGATGGTTTTTATCCTCTGAAAAAACGTGTTTCAGCTTCACAGAGAATCTCAACGTGTCAGGATCAAATTATCACAGAGACAGATTAACAGCACAAAAATACATTTAAATAATAAGTTCTTTTTTAAAGGAGCAATATGTAACTCTGACCTCTAGTGTTTAAAATGGGTACTGCAGTCTAAATTCTTAATATTGTAGAGAGCTGTCTCCCCCCACCCCCTCCTCTCTAGAGTCGATGCTCACACAGGTCACCATGTGGTGGACACTGAAGCTTCAGTGTTTATCCAGCTCTGCATCGGTCTTTAAATCTTTCTGTGTTCTAACCTCTCTCCATTTTTCAAAAGCATCTCCAATATTGATCCTAGTTTGAGCACGTTTCTGCTCGTGGAGCTTATTAGAAACATGCAGAGGCTTTTTAGGTCGGGTACAATCACTTCTATCTGAACCACTTCTCTTGCCCGCTTCCATCACTGCAACACCTTCAACATAGCATGTTTCCTTAATGTCTGATCATATAGTAAGGTCACTTTATCATCTCAGTCTCTCTCTCTAAGTCTTGACCCTTAATAAATAAATAAATAAATAAATATGAACACTCCTCGATGTTTCAGCATTTATCCTAGAGTCTGAACTCACCTTTGCTATCTTGACAAAGTGACCCAGGATCTCCGCTCGGATTTTCAGCGTCTGTGCCGTCAAGATTTCTCTCACCAGCCAGAAGCTGACCTGAAACATCACCACATCAACACACACACTATAACACACACATTAAACGCACACAGACATGCACACAAAGTGAATGTCATCCTGTTTTGATGCTTGTGTGGAGGGTCCGCTGTTGTTTCTACATTTTGTTTATGATTTTATCACATTCACAATGTTTTTTCTTGCTTTTGAAACGTCAGGTCACTGAAGCGCACGCCGGAGGGGGGGGGGGGGGGGGGGGTAACTGGGTCTACTGTGAGTGTGCCCTCAGGGTATTGGTTATACATAGGAGGTTGATTAATGATGAAATATTTGCTGTAGAAAGTCGAGGTGAAGCAGAGAGACGGCTGTACCTGGTTGAACCTGCGAGTGAAGGCGACCACGTTTGGAGCCAAACTGTGTTTCTCCTTCCCGTTCCATCCACAACTGGCCAGCTCCTGTTGGTCATTAAAAACACATCAAACAGCAGGTTTCATTTAATCTGTGATAAGACGCGACACAATCACCTGTGAGGGGAGGACAAGCACCCGCCCCGGATCATTTAATTAGATTAGGTAATAATATGTTAAATCCAAACTGGAGGGAGACCTGAGGGTTCTCTGCAGCTGGAAACACGGAGTCAGAAATCAGTAATCAGGGCAGGTTAGCTGAATAAACACAAATCTGATAGGTTGAATTCCTCATATTCATCAATAAGAGGTTAAAGTTTGAGCAGCTCAAACTGTAACTGTCAACATTTGGGAAACATTCAAACAAGGAGTCGTAGACGAGGTTCCTGTGAGGTTTGATCAAGAGCTATTTGAAGTCTGTGATCAGTGTGATGAAAGGAAACCCTGCAGGAGACAGACAGACAGACACACACATACACACACACACTCTGCTCTTCTCTTTGTTGTTTACTGACATTCAGAGGACGCTTCAGACTCTGAGTGACCACAGCTGTGGAGGACGTCAGGGCAGCTTCAGAAACATTTAAAACAGAAAGAAGAGAAAATGACTGTGTGTGTGTGTGTGTGTGTGTGTGTGTGTGTGTGTGTGTGTGTGTGTGTGTGGACCCCTGAGGAGTGTCCTGCAAAACATGACGTATTTCTCAGGACAGGATGTAAATCTGCAAATAAATCACAAACTGTTGAAAGTCCATTAAAATCATTATTAGTTTCCTCGGGTGCATCTAAAGTTCTCTTAACTGTCGTCTTTGTCGGTGGGTTGAAACTACACTCGACTCTGTTAAAATCACTGAAGGCATTAAGAAGGATCACACTTACAGCGACATAGGTCAACATTTCAATCATGATGTGGATATTAATAAAGCACTACTATCTCCACTTTGTCAAACAAGCTGACGAGCTGACGAGCTCTGTCGAGTAAGAGAATGAATGAATCTGGATCCGAATGCTAAAGTCTATAAAAGTTTGACAAACAGTGTTTGTGTGTCTCACCTCGGGCTGAATGGCTTTAAATACGGGAGCATCCATCAGCGTGATCTGACTCTGAAAGAACGAAAGACAAGACAAACATGACCTTAAAACACGTACAGTACATAAAGTAGTTTTAATTACACGTCTGTTTTATGCATTTTTGTTCCTCTCTAAATAACTGAGCAACATTTACAGCATCTGTCACACAAAGCTGTTTTTATGTGTTTAATTCTGATCCTTTTTGTTGGCTGTAAAGAGATTTTTTTCAACGGCGGCCGAGAAGGGCAACCAACCTGTAACGGCTGAAACGACGACCAAAGGCAAAAGCCTGCAGCAAATTCAGAAACTTTATGAATTCAAAAGCAAATGCAGAAGTCCAAAATGAATGCAACGACTGAAACGTGCTGCAAAAAGCCGAAACAACTACATTAACAAGAACGATGCTAAATCAGAAAGAAACACATTCAGACAAACATCTGCACAAAGACCAACGCTGTGAATACAGAAGTGCTCCAGGCCTGTAGGAGGCGCTGTGGGGAACAGAATGTGACATTGAGGATGAGAGAGCAGAGCCACGGGATGCCTGGAGCTGTGCTAACTGCAGGACTAACTGAGCTTTGATGCTAACCCACCATCCTTTACTCGACGCCGGTCGCTGGGCTTTGGACTGTCAGGAGGTCAGCGTCTGAAGGGGGGCGGGGGAGACACGTCCTACCCCAGTATCCAAACAGTTGCATTTTTTTTGGACTTTTGCGTTTATATGGTTTCTGAATTTGCTGCATGTTTTTTTTTTATTATTCTGTTGCGGGACGGTCTCGCACCTGTCGGCCATCGTACTTTTTTTCACATGTGGTTGTTACTCACAGCGAACTCCTCGGGCGTCACCTTCAAAACATCAAAGATGACGGCATCGTAGCTCTTGGCGTAGTCGACACACGGTCCATCCAGAGAGTCAGAGCTGCTGCTCGCCTACAGGACACACAAACACACACAGAAAAAATATATTAAAGGCACAGTATATAAATTCCACCACCAGGGGGCTCTTAAACAAAACAATAAAATAAGATGACGTCAAGGGTGGCGGAGAATCATGGGAGTGATTCTCTCTAGTGCCCACCACCCCACCCCAACCCCGATCAAAACGACCTCCGAGTTGACCGTAGTCATGACGACCAGGTGAAACCGACCTGAGGAGGAGAATATGTTTACAGACGAGCTGATGTATCCGAGTATAATTTACTTTTAATTATTTGTTTTTATCACAGCAGCACATGCAGCAACAGAACGGCAGCTTTCAGGAGCAGCTCACGCTTCATTATGCAGTGGTTACCACGGCAACGATAAACATGTCGTGTGTGTCACGGCGGCCATCACGACAATGCAGTGAAGGAAAAGTTCACCAATAAACAAAAGAGGAAATAAAGATGAATCAATCTGATCGACACGTTTGAGTTTCAGGATGAAAATGAAGAATTCAAAGTCAACTTTATTTACACAAAGACTCCTCTGAACGCCGGTTTGAACGCTGGCAGCAGACTTAATAAAGGAGCCACTTACATAATGTGATCACGGAGTTATTCTAATGAACCGGAGTGAAAACAGATGTTTCGTTCGGGGCTCGTCACCGTCTGTGACTGATGATAATCTGGCATGAAAACCTCCAATGTTTCCTGTTTATCTAAAAAATGATTTTATCTGGTTTAAACGGTTTAAACTTCTCCTCCTCCTCCTCGGGTTAAAAAAGGATCAGTTCTGGAATTTCAATCAACCCAACCACACGGAAAAGACCGAAGAAAGGAGAACTGAGGGGAAAAAAAGGAACAAGATGTTTACATGAAGACACGTGCACGAGTCATTTTTAGATTCTCTGGAACAAGTTGACGTAAAGTCATCCACAGATGGAACCAATATTCAGATTTATCCGACTGTGGTTTAATACATCCAAAAATATAACAACTTCTTCTACCATTTAGGAAGATGTTCATCTCAGGTTTGACTAAATTAAACAAATCTGAATGTTTGAAGCCTGAGTGACGTCACCCGTCTGTTCCTGCAGGGGGCGCTGGAGTCCCATCGATGGCGGTCTCCGTGCTGGAAATGCTGTCTCAGTCTAACTTTCAGTCAACCTAACAACAGACTGAGAGCTGGAGCTGAGGCGGGTTTTAAACCTCCTGACAAACCGTTACACCGCGCCCACCTGTCAATCAGGTCAGCTACACGCCTTATTGTGAATAACTCTTATCCTTCATCAAATCAAAACTGATGAGTCATCAAAACATTCACCCCCCGTACAGTGTGTGTCGATCGAGACATGAGCTAATCAGACCTGTTTGTTTTTTGAACCAGGCTGTAAACATGTTAATCTCTGCTGTAAAAACAGACTTTTTAGAATGGGTGTGTATGTGACTTCCTGTGCTGCTGCAGCCAGCCTCTAGTGGACACTCGAGGAACTGCAGGATTTTACACTTCAGCATCGGCTTCATTTTTCATCACCGGAGGTCTCGCTCTCTCTCTCCTGATTTCAAACTCTATCCGTTGTCCTGTCTCTCCAATAACCGCCCAAAAATACATTTTAAAGAAGTAATTCTATGACCGTGTTGGTACGCTTTGGTGCCTATTAAAAGGTCTCTGAGTGACACTGCACACAACACAGAGAGCTGTCACGCCTCCTCCTTACAGACAGCATGCATTTGTTGACAAACAGAAGGATTATGACATCATGAGGCGGGGCCACCAGAGTAGTTCGCTAAGTGTAGCAGCGGCTTGAAATACACGATGAATGGGGGTTAAGTCGAGCACTGTGTGTGACGGCGGCGGCGGATGAACCTGCTGTCATGACGGCGCACGTCTCGGCATCTTAAACTGGTGTATCGGTCGCACCAGAATTTAGGAAGCAGCCGACTTTAGATTTAAAAAAAGATATACAAAGTGCGTCGTAAACACTGGATCTTTACGGTACATTAAACCTGCATGACGGAGCACAGCTCATCGTTACTGCAGAGGCGTGATGCTTATGACAGGCTGTTACCTCTGACGTGATGGAGTTGATGCTGGTGCCATCTGAGAGGCCGTTCCTGCGATACATGGTCACAGAGGGACCGGAGGGTGGGGGGCGACAGAGGCCTTCAGGGGGGAGGCACACATAACCTCTCGTCCATGCCTGCAGACAGAAAAACAAAAACAAAAAAAACACAAAACTTTAACTTCTTGTTTTCAGTGTTACTGTGATTAAATCACCATGCACAGGGGCATTATGGATACATGTTTACTCTGAGAAGTCGAATTTTGATGCACAATCAATAAATAATCATGCAGATAACAAAGACACATGTCCACTGTGCATAGTTTACAGTCTTTGTCACAGACAGGGAACAGTGCAGTGTAAGGAGACTCGACTGGTGTTTATACATTTCTCAGCAGGAACGCACACACACACACACACACACACACACACACACACACACACACACACACACACGCACACACGCACACACGCACACACGCACACACGCACACACGCACACACGCACACACGCGAGTAACACACAGGTGTGACCACTAGATGGCAGCAAACATTCACCCAGCAGACGGTGAGGGTCCTACACAGCTCGCTCTGCACAGCTTCAGTCTGTAGTTTCCTCACGCTGGAAAATATCAAATCAAGGAAACAAGCTCAGTGTACTGAGAAGAAAAACTCCCACAATGCATTGTGCAGAGGGAAAAGAAAAGGCCTGCTCATCACTGCAGCAAAGGGAAGAAAAAGATGTGTGACAGAAGAGGTGAAACACATCCCAGACCTCACGCTTTGTGAGAGACTGTTTCAATGAATTTAACAAACAGTGTCTGCTGGATAAAACCACCAATCCTTTAAAGTCGTAGTTTTTATAACGAGCCTCTGCAGGAATCTAAAGCGCTGTCCTTGCGTCACTCTCACGTTCTACCCTCCTCCTCTCTGCTCACACCGTCATACTTACAATTGTCTCTGAACAAACACCTTTTTCTGGGGGAGGGTCCCTGAGAGGTTTTCAAAAAGGGGTCAGGGATAAATTATCTGTGGTAATCAGTAAGGGTAATCAAATTTTAAGGAGCCATCTTGCAGGCTGGGGGAGGGTCGTTCTTCAGCGAGCAGATCCTAAATGTCACCTGTGAACGTGAAGTGATGAGGGGACAGATGAAGAAGCTGGAGACATCGACTCTCCTCACGGGACAAACTGTTAGAACACTACAGAGATAATAAAGGGTTAACAGTTAAACCTGCTCTCTCATCATGAAGCTCCTGCAGGGCGCCGCAGTTACAGCAGCCAGGTTGTCACTGGCAACCAAAAAAAAAAGAAAACCTGGCAACCATTTCTGAGTGTTTTGTTGCCATCGGATGAAACCGCGTCTTCCCAACACACACAAATACAAACAGGGACGGCAGACAGCACAATGTGCACTCGGAATAAACACATTAGAATATGAGTGGCGAGAGTTTTCTTAAATATCGCCGTCACAGTCAGAGCCTGAAGTACAGCACGCTGCAGGTGTGTCGGGCAGCTACTCAGGGTAACACATACACTTTCACACACTGATGGTAGATACTCATTCATACACCGCAGACGAAGCAGCGGGAGCAACTAGGGGTTAAGTGTCTTGCCAAATGACAGATCGGACATGTGGCTGCAGGAGCTAGGGATCGAACCCTCGACCTTTCGGTTGAGAGACGACTAGGGTTGCAAAATTCCGGGACTTTTCAAAGTTGGAAACCTTCAATGGGAATTAACAGGAATTTATGGGAATTAACGGGAATAAACTGTGAATTTACGAAATTGAATGTTGGCCCTGAACAGGGAACTTAAATATAAATTAGTTGGAGGAAATATATTTTAGAATAATCTTGACTAAAACAACCAGATTTCATGCAAGTACACTTGAATATCTATGCTATTCCTCTATCACATACACAGCTTACTGCAGGGCTATTGAGGCCACGCCCCCTACATGCACTCCTCCATCACATGCACAGATGATTTCTAGAACTCTGGACCAGACTTTTGAGCCCAGAGCACAAGACTATTGAAGCCACACATTTTGGCCCGTGGTCTACATGAAGTGAAGTAAGTTTTGATGATATTATGGGATATTATATTTTCAAAGTTTGATGTATGGTATTAAAGTTTAACAAATATCACATCAAATGCATCCATACAGTAATTAGCTAGTTTAGATGATTAGTTAGATGCTAAATAAGCTATAGCTAGCATCACTTCATTTACCATTTATGAGGCTATGACAAAACAAAATGTTTATATTTATGCTTGGATATGATAAAGTTTGATTAAATTACCCTCAATTTCCAAATAATTCCCATAATTTCAGATTTGGAATATTTCCAAAATTCCCCATCTTAATTTCCCATGGAACTTTACCGGAAAATTTTCCACCCCTTTGCAACCCTAGAGACGACAGACTCATACTGAGCAGCAGATATGATTCTAGTAAAAATCAAACGTTATCCACGCTAAAATAGAAGTCCTGAGGGGTAAACCATGAAGCGAGTTCAACATACAGGCCGTCTTTAAGGAAGTTAGCTCAACAAAGATTGAAGAGTTTTCAGGTACCAGGAAGCTCGTTATAAACACTTTGTGTTCACTCTCTCGGGCTTCAGGCAGCGCTCACATTAAACAGGGTCGTTAGCGTCGCATGATGCTCCTTCTGCACAAAATGGAACGATGATCAGCTGATCTGATCTCAACTGATCCGAGAAAAGAGAACACAAAACAAACCAGAGAACGGGAGGAGAAGTACGTCTGCAGCTGCAACATCTCTGAGCTGGACAGAAAGTTATAACACATGTCACTTTTTTTCACTGATGGATAAACGCAGGGAGGGAAAGTTAACACATCAATACGAGCAGACATATTGTCTGTGCGCTCGCCTCTCTGTCACACTATCACACCGCTCTGATCTGATCTGATGTCTGCTCAAAGAGGAGAAACGATCCTGACACGTGGAGGAGGAACAACAGATGGTGTGTCCCATCTATCCCCCCCTCCCCCTGGATTGTGGGAGGACGCCGGAGTACCTGGAGAGAACCCACACATGCACGGGGAGAACATGCAGACTCCGGGGTCATCCCGATGTTTCCTCAAGGGTTTTTTTTTAACCTAAATTAGGTTCAAATGTTCCCTAAGGTCTGCGTTCCCCCAGCATCAGGGCTGGCCCTTCTTTGATGCATATAACGTCCTGTTGCACAAAAAATATAATTGACAAGCAAATAAACCGCTCGAGTGTGTAAAGGACTTCATGCTGCATTCACACCAAACGAGAAAATTACATCAATTGATGAAGTTTGACCCAAATTATGCAAACGTTTTGCTCAAGTTGAAAAATGTCAACTCGACTGAACAAGCAGGTCGATTAACAGACTCAGGCTCTGTACATACAAGATCCATGTAGTGACACCGCTGATGCTACAGACCCGCCCACATGGACCCTCTTGGCCCCCCCCACAACTCAACCTTTTAGACCGGTGGGCAGCAGGAGCCAGGACATCACCCGGGCTGTCATGTGAGAACCTCCCTTCACCAATTTGTCTCATGACACCTCGGGAAGGCTGGACAGTTAACGCTGGCGTCCCAGGGCCACTCCCCTCAATTCTAGCTCTCAGCGCCCACAATGACCACAATGACCACATGCAGATCGTGAGGTGAAGTCTTTACAACACGACCACGCTCAGGGCAGGGTCTAACTTTGGCGGTTATTCTGGAGGAGAAATTTAAATTTGTGTTATGACTGGCACAGAAATCAGAGCTCTTCTGCACATCCCACTTCAAGGACTTTAAAGAAAAATCTTTTTTACACTTAAAAGTAAATATTGAATTATCTCTAGAGACACAAATCAAAGCCTCGTCAATATTAAGAGGAGAAGAGGAAACTCTGAGCTCTGTGTGTAGGAGCAGATAGGAGAGAAATGTTTTAAAATATTAATCATGAAAACATTTTTCTCCTTTCATCATTCCTCTGTGATCGTCAATATAAAGTCCGCATGACGTTCAGGAATCGTCATCCCCGCTCGCTCTGCTTCACACAGCTCTTCTCTGTCTTCTGATATCCAGCTCGCTGAAACGCCGTCTGTTTGGTATCACTGAACCCGGTTTAAATGTCATGAAAGCTGTCACTCTCAAAAAAAACTGGCCACAGAAGCCGTGACGACGATAAGACTTTGCCAGAGTTGTGACTTGGAAAGTGTAACCACCAGGTCCAGGCTCCTGCAGCAGATCAGCTACCACGCTTAGCTCCACACATTTTAACGACAGAGGCACTTTATGTGGTACGTAAACAAATCCAATTCAGGTTTTTTCAGAGTGTAAATCATGCTAAAGTTATCTGGGACTCAAAGACCAAACCAAGAGGAATTGTTGGAGGACACTTGAGCATTTTATGAAAAATAGATCAGGTTAAACATTTATTGAATCTGGATTATCTTTGTCTCAGTGAATCCTGGCTAAACAGAAATATCCCAACACACATGATTGATGTAGCTGGTTATGTTTGTTTTAGAAGAGACAGACTGACATCGAGGGGGGAGTGATGAATGTATAGCCATTACTGTTGTGTTGTCACAAAAAATGAAGTTTAATATAGTGACACTATATAATCCCCCGTCATGTGGTGTCTCATTTTACCAGGAAGTGGAAGAATGACTCAGCTAAATAGTCAATGTGAAACCATCCTTCAAGGAGATTTCAACATAAATTGGATGAACACAAGCAGTAAGCAAAAACTGAAAACGATCTGATTAAAACAGAATTTTCATCAAATAATCAAAAGAAGCAACCAGGTTTACCAAACTAAGTCAAACCCTAATTGATAATTGAGCGCATTACAAAGACATACGATTTAATGACCCATCAGACCAGAATCTGATTTTAAGAGTGAGAAAACTATCCAAAAATAAAGTTTACAATGATTCTCATGAATCTGCATTCACAGGCCCCCAGGAACAAAATCTGAAAATGAATTACAGAATATTAATCAGGACGATGTAGAGGACCTGACCCACCAAGCGGACGGCAAAGAATTAGTGGGGACGAAGGCTGTCTGTGGCGTCGCCTCACATCTTGGCCAAAAAGTTGCACTTGAACACACCGCAAAGACTACAGCCGACAGCCAACCACCTCGTACGTTCTGCGCATGTGTGAGAGGAAATAACTCTCCATGCCAGCAGGGGGCGGTAGTCTGTTGTTATGATACAAGAATACAATTTTCACACCACTCGTATTATAGGTAGCCGACTAATGGAGAATAATGTCTGATAAAAAGTTGAAGATGGCGCTGGTGTTGTCAGCTCTTGGTCTTTTAGTGGAAAAAGAAAAGAAATGATGCACTAATGGATGAAAGAATGGATACTACAGCGACATGCTCAAGGGGCTTTCCTGAACCTGAGAGAGCTGGAGAGAAATGAAACCTCCCAACAACCAATCAGAGAGATCCCTCTCACCGACCGCCGATTCAACATGTCGAATTGGCCAAAAAATGGCCGACAAGTAGTGACGGAGACATCGCAAAAACTTTACAGACAATGTAGATTCTTGTTGCTCTACTGATGTGATTCAGAAATATACTCAGTCATTGAAGAATCAACAGTGTAAAAGGGCCTTACCATGGCTGAACAAGGAGATGAACCTGCTGATGAAGACCTTGTGCTCGAACAGTCTTTACGCACAGAAACTCAAACAGACACACGTTTTTAAAGGGCCTAAAAATAGGGTAGTGAAAGAGCCGCGTAGTGCGAAAACCAGTTACTTCATGAAATTGATCACTGACTCTGAAGGGAAAAGGAAACAGCTCAATATTTTCAACAAGCGAACAATTAGCACCAAAAAAAATCAGTGGTGGAATTTAACTTAAAAGGGTTTAATGACTGAAACTCCATTCAACCTCTGGTCACTTCCTGTCAGCACCTCTAGTCACTTCCTGTCAGCACCTGTCCTCTGTCTCTGGTCACTTCCTGTCAGCACCTGTGCTCTGTCTCTGGTCACTTCCTGTCAGCACCTGTGCCCTGTCTCTGGTCACTTCCTGTCAGCACCTGTCCTCTGTCTCTGGTCACTTCCTGTCAGCACCTGTTCTCTGTCTCTGGTCACTTCCTGTCAGCACCTGTTCTCTGTCTCTGGTCACTTCCTGTCAGCACCTGTTCTCTGTCTCTGGTCACTTCCTGTCAGCACCTGTCCTCTGTCTCTGGTCACTTCCTGTCAGCACCTGTTCTCTGTCTCTGTTCACTTCCTGTCAGCACCTGTTCTCTGTCTCTGGTCACTTCCTGTCAGCACCTGTTCTCTGTCTCTGTTCACTTCCTGTCAGCACCTGTTCTCTGTCTCTGTTCACTTCCTGTCAGCACCTGTTCTCTGTCTCTGTTCACTTCCTGTCAGCACCTGTTCTCTGTCTCTGTTCACTTCCTGTCAGCACCTGTCCTCTGTCTCTGGTCACTTCCTGTCAGCACCTGTTCTCTGTCTCTGTTCACTTCCTGTCAGCACCTGTCCTCTGTCTCTGGTCACTTCCTGTCAGCACCTGTTCTCTGTCTCTGGTCACTTCCTGTCAGCACCTGTTCTCTGTCTCTGGTCACTTCCTGATGTTGTTCTACATCCTTGCTTGTGTATAAAAGCGTCTGATAAATAAGTTGTAGAATTGTAGAAAATTGGGATATCATCTGGTTCATGTTACATTGTTACTGATCCAGACCTGTTACGGATCCGGATCGGTTCATCCCCTATGTTTTACATTTTCTGTCTCTTTAAATCTTAATTTGCAAAAAACACAAACAGCAAACTCTCCACGTCTCTATCTGTGTTCTTTTCTGCGATCACCATCAGTGCAGCTCAGCAGACTTCTCTGCAGGTTCGGAGTCTTTATCATTCACTTTATGACCACAGAGATAACACGAGGACACAAACTCCACGTCCTGATAAAACACCTCTGCACACGTCTCACACTCATCTTCACAACACTCGCAAACATCTGCAGTTATGACAGCTGGCTCCACAGCAGGTCTCTAAAAATGTAAGACACCATCATAAGAAGCACGCTGACTGCAGAGGACTCTTCCTCTTTCTGTCAAATCCACAACTGTAAGCTGACAGGAAACACATGAAAGGAAACGACCACACACATTCTGGGAAAAGGCGACGTTTTCATACCAAACAGGTCTGAGGAATGTTTGAAGAGGAACTATCGAGCAGGGAGTTCCCTGAGAGCGACACACCATGGGGACTTTGTTTCATACCAGCCAGTAACCATATGAACCTTAAAGTCACTTTAAGCCGGCCGACAGTTGCTATAGCAACGTTGTTTACGCAACACAGCTGATAATATGGAGGACGCCATGGTGGGAGTCAAGACCAAGACCGAGGCAGGGCGAGACCGAGACAAGACCAAGACCAAGACCAAGACCGAGACCGAGACCGAGACAAGACCAAGACATTTAGGGATCAAGACCTAGTCAAGACCAAGACTAAGCCAGGGCAAGACCGAGACAAGACCAAGACCAAGACCGAGACAAGACCAAGACATTTAGGGATCAAGACCTAGTCAAGACCAAGACTAAGCCAGGGCAAGACCGAGACAAGACCAAGACCAAGACCGAGAAAAGACCAAGACATTTAGGGATCAAGACCTAGTCAAGACCAAGACTAAGCCAGGGCAAGACCGAGACAAGACCAAGACCAAGACCGAGAAAAGACCAAGACATTTAGGGATCAAGACCTAGTCAAGACCAAGAACAAGAAAGGGTAAGACTGAGACAAGACCAAGACCGAGACAAGACCAAGAACAAGACATTTGGGGATCGAGACAAGACCAAGAATATCAGAGAAAATTCATCATCTTGTGTGCAGGGGGGCGTGTCACTGAGACCAAGACCACTTTTTGAGTCCTACTACACTAAGCCATATTATTCGATTTATTCACCAGTCAAACAGATTTCATTTGAGTTTCATTATTTTACACTAGTAGTTCTCTTTCAGGGCGCTGTATGGATCACAACAATCATCATCACTCTGCAGAGCGTCAGGCGGTGATGCACGTTCATGCTCAGTTACTTTCCAGCTGAGTGACCATCTTGTCTTTGTTATAAATCTTTTCCTCAAGTGTTTGATGTGATTTGTTGAAAATGTGAAAACAAGAAGAAGAAAGAGCATCGATCTAACCCCATGAGACATGACTGACAATGAAACTAAGATTTATGACTGCAATGATTGGAGTTCAGGCCGGGAGGGAGGGTCAGCTGATCAGTCAGCTGATCAGTCATGAGAGTTCAATGCTCACTGCATCAGAACTTATTCAACAGGAGGAGTTTCCATCTCACTCTGCATCAACTCACACAAACACAACACCAGCTTCTCTGTGATTCGTTAAAAACACGCTGACACAGGCTTCACAAAGACGTGAAATTTAAAGATGTAAATATGAAGAATGTTTACACTAAAATATCTAAATTAATAAAAATGGACTAAACCTCTGATATATGTTGTTGTTGTTGAGTTCTTACATTACCCAAAATATTTCCAACAGTTATCAAAGCCAGAGAAATCCTTCATCTTAAAGTTGTAATATTCGAGGGAGCTGCCATGACAGACACGACATGTTTACCATTGCCGTGGAAACACCGGATGTTACGTCAACGACCGCTGCATAAGGTAGTGTGGGCTGCTACTGAAAGCTGCTGTACTGTTGCTGTACGAGCTCGGATACATTAGCTCGTCTGTAAACATATTCTCTTCCTCTTCCTGGTCGCCATGACTACGCTCAACTCATCTGAGGTTGTTTTTATCAGGGGTGGGGGGGGGGGGGGGGGGGGGGGGAGTTAGAAGAGAGAATCACTCCCATGATTCCCCGCCATCCTCAACGTCATCTTTTGTTATTGTTTTGATTGAGAGCCCCCTGGTGGTGGAATTTACACACTGCACCTTTAAGGAGCAGCATGATCATGTTGCTGCAAAATGTATCCCAAACTGCAGAGACTTCTTTAAGAACAGAGTCTGTCGATACAGTGCTCGGCAATTCATCGAGCTTCAGTTTCAGTTTTGTCTTCCAACGATCACGACAACAAGATCATCGAGGTTAAAAGATTAACGTGCTGCATGCACAGTAATGTGTCGCTCAATTTGATCCTAGGTTTTGTCATGTGTGATAAATGTTTGTATAAGAGAGAAGAAGAACACAGAACAATATACAGTTATGTTTGTGCAGCTGATGCACTCAGGATTCTGACTCATGATGCACACACAGCTGCACAGAGCGTGGCAGGTCATCAGGCTCTAACTTCAGGGATGATTTGAATTGTGATTCTGAAGTTCTGCGATTAATCGATTAATGCGATATTCTAAAAGTCGAGTCATACGAGAGGAGAGAGAGGATAATATCATGAGTTTCACGTGTCAGTCTTTCTATCAAACACTCTTCTCTGTGATCGTCATCTGACAAACATTTGTTTTCTCTGTTGCCTAGGCGACCAGTCACGCCCCATCTCGAATACAATTGGCCGCCTGGAGCAGAGATATTAAAAGGCGTTTTCACACCCAACCTGTTTCGGTTAAAACTAATTTGAGTCCATTTGCCAAGTTAGTGCGGCTCATTTGGGCCGGTGTGAAAGCTGTCAATCAAAATTTGGCGCGGATCAATCAACCGTGCGGAGACCGCTTGAAGAGGAGGGTCTCTGTCCGCTTTTATTTAGCAGCTAGTCTTTTGTTTCCGACCAATCAGAGAGCATGTTCCTCGCACATCACAGATCCGGTCCTCTTGTAAATGTCCCCGTGTGAACAGAGACTAAACTTGAGGTCATTCTGCAACTTAGGAACAAACTGATCCATGATTCAGACCAGAGCAAACAATCTACAGGTGTGACAAATATTCTCTTTGGCTGCTCGCAGCTCACGTTGGCTGATTTTCTGTAAACAAATACGACATCACGATTATCTGAACCCGGCAAAACAA
This sequence comes from Labrus mixtus, assembly GCF_963584025.1. Taxonomy (NCBI): domain Eukaryota; kingdom Metazoa; phylum Chordata; class Actinopteri; order Labriformes; family Labridae; genus Labrus; species Labrus mixtus. The sequence continues at coordinate 18,160,060 of NC_083628.1, read as the reverse complement.
ATCGATTTTTAAAATCCTCCAATAAAAAAATCCTGATGATTCAGTGAATCGGTTCTTTTTCCCGCCCCTAGCACACTCCCATGATGAGAAATAACAGATTAGTTTGACCAACAGTTAAAGAGAAAGCTAAACTAAGAGGAGAGTAAAGTCTGTCACATCACATAATTAACAATCATAAAGATTCACTGTCTTCATCTAAATCTTTCACGAGGAGCTCAAATAAAAACTCTGAGGATTAAAAAAATGAATATTTTGTGCACAAACCTGCAGCTAACTTAACGTCTTCACGTGTGTGTGACATCATCATCATCATCATCATCATAATCTAATGGTTGTTTTTTGGTGTGTGCCGACGTTCTGTGTTTACAGCGCTGGCAGTGATGCAGTGATGCAGCTCTGCGTATCCATGGTAACAGCAGCTTCCTGCCCGTAGTGGGAAACAGAAAGTAGTCCCACAGAGTGCCGGTTTTATTTTTACTCTCGGAGGCTGAATTTACATTTCATTCACACCTCACTCTGAAGCCGGACGACGTCGTCAAATCAATAGATCAAGACTTAGAGGTGACGGAGACGGCCCGCCACTCGTAACCAATCAGTGCAGAGGAATGCGTCCCTCGTTTACCTTTAGATCTTTACGTTCTGTAAGGACAAAACAACATATTTTACCGACCACATTGTGGATAGTTTGAAGAGAAATAAACTAAAGATAAATCATTTTAAAGCTGCTCACAAAGTCATTATTTTAAATCACAATCAGTGCCTGAAGGCGGCCACCATGACACACACGGCCTGTTTATCGTTGCCGTGGAAACACCGGATATCACATCAAAGACCGCTGCTGTGATAAAAACGTCATGTAAATTATACTCGGCTACATCAGCTCGTCTGTAAACATATTCTCTTCCTCAGGTCGGTTTCACCCGGTCGTCATGACTACGGTCAACTCGGAGTTTGTTTTCATCGAGGGTGGGGGTGAAATGGCAGAGAGAATCACTCCAATGATTCCCCGCCAGCCTCGACGTCATCTTTTGTTATTGTTTTGATTGAGAGCCCCCTGGTGGCGGAATCTACATACTGCACCTTTAATTTCCTGGTTGGCTATATCCTTTAATCAATAATACATTTTTGGGTCAGAAACTCTTGGGAAAGACATTTAGTTATTGCCGCCCCCGGGGATTTATGAAGTAACACACCGATCTATAGAAGCCGGGCTCTCAAGTAGACGCTGCTCCCCCCGACCTTCAGCGAGGTGATCTGGCACTACTACCACCCGACGTCCCTGACGCCCAGCCTCCACCATCGGACTGCGTCGTCCCCACAACCACCTCTGTCCTCATTCATGCACGGCCTGCTCCGACCTCCACCTCAGCGGAGAGGAAGTGTGGACAACAGGAACGAGAGGAACGCAAAGGAGAAATCCTTCCTGCATCTTCTCCAAACTACCACCATCTCATTTTTCTTAACAGTGAGTAAGATATGCTCTTTTGTAAAACGTCTCGAAGTAACACTTCTTATGAATTGGCGCTATACAAATAAAGATTGATTGATCTTTTACAGCCCAAATATATTCAGTTTACTCTCAAAGAGGAGGAAAGAAACAACCTCGAATCGGGCCACGCCTCCCAGATGTTGGGTGGGGGTGGGATGGTAAATCGGGCTCTAAATCGTCTCGTGTGTAGCCAGCCTTAGAATCGTTGGAACAGCAGTAGTGCAGTCTGTACAGACTTGGGTTGGAAACCGGACGGTTGCCGGTTCAGACCAAAGTATGGAAGTTGGTCCGGTTGCTGTAGAGATGCCAGGTCACTTCCTGAGTACTGCCGAGCTGCCCTTGACCTATGCACACCAAACCCCCCCCCAAACCGGCCCTGGTGCACTCCCTGTGGAGCAGCCCCTCACTCTGACCCCTCTCCATAAAGGTCTTGTTTGTGCATGCGTGTACTTCCGGCCTATTTGTGAGTAGCAGGTCACTCAATAACAGAGTATGAACCCAAATACTTCCCCCTCAGGGATTAATAAAATATGCAAGATTAAAACAAGCAATTCTCCTCAATCAGAATCTGCAGGATTCTCTGTAACGCCACCACTCTATTCTAGGTATCTGTGTAGGTGCGGAGCAGGAGAGGTTGTATTAGTACGTATGAAATGAAGTTCTAAGTCCAAGAAAGCAGATCTATGAGGATCTTGTCAGTGTCATAATGTGATGCAAAAACACCAAAGAACAGATCTGTTTTTATTCCAGATCAGTAATGCAGTATGATCAGTGGGACTAGACATTTAATGAGAACTATAAAACTGTATAGTACATTTTGTTTCACTGCAGGGAAGGGGGGGGGGGGGGGGGGGGGGGTTGTCATGTTGTGGTTCAGGCCCTGTAAAACCAGAGTCCGGCCCTGCTCCTCACTCAGACGTGTTTTGATGGCTCAGATTCACAGAGAGACTCACAGACAACACACGTAAACACAGCGGCCATGTCGGTGTGTGTGTGTGTCATGATTTTATGACAGCGAGTTCTATGACACCCCCAACAAAAACAACACACACACACATATATATATACACATGTACACATATACACATATACACATATACACATATACACAGCCCGACTCACACACAGTCTCAGAGCCGGGCCTGCTCCCTCTCTGTGACCGAGCCCCACAGCCTCCTCTCCCCGCTCTGCTCCTACCTTTTCCCGGGCAGTGTCCCTCTCTGCGCCGCCCTCTGCTCGGTGTTTTGATGAAGACGATGATGATGAAGAGCTCACATTACAGTCCCGCACGGAGGCTAATTAAACCCGAGCGGTGATCTCCAGCAGCTCCTGAGGGTGGGGGGGGGGGGTTACTCCTCCTTTGAGACGAACATGAAGCCAAGGTCGTAACGTGTGCACCGCAGGGTCCGCGAACCGTGCGGGCTTCATGAGCCGGAGTCATACACACACACGGCCGTGACGTGAAAACGAGCTCGTGTCGAATAAAGAAGTGAAAATGAATAAACGGAGACAGCAGGAAGTGACAGGTAGGAGCTCAGAGCCTGACAGCCAGGTGTTCTGCCTAATCAGCCGCTCCGCTCAGAGCACGCGGCCCGCCCACTGTCTCAGCCGGCCAATCACAGGGCGGCTCTAAGCCAGCGTTCTCAAGACGCAGGTGCATCTGTGGTGCCTTCACGGGCTGCCTGGAAGCTCGTTGTTTGTATGATCAGGACGGGTCACAACAACTATGATTCGTTAAAAAGGTTCTGCAGAGATTTTAATGTTTTAAATAATCACAGGGTGCTCTCTGAGATGATACAGCACTCACCGAAGTCTGTGACTCATAAGTACGGAAGACGATCAGGGCCAGGCATGAGAAATAAATAGAAGATATCTTTTATTAATCCTGAGTGGAAATACATTCTACACTCTGTTATTGAACATGCTATACACACACAGACTGACATACACACACATGCACAAACAGGATCCTGTGGACATGCACTGATGGAGAGAGATCAGTGTGAGGGGGGCTGCCCACAGCGAGCACTCCTGAAGGTGGTGGAGAGGGTTCAGAGCCTTGCTCAAGGGCACCTCGGCAGTGCTCAGGAAGTGATCTGGCACCTCTCCAGCTACCAGACCAATTTCCAGACTTGGTCCGCACCAGAACTTGAACATGGTGACCGTCCAGATCCCAACCCAGGTCCCTACAGACCGAGCTGCTGCTGAGACGAGGAAGATTTTGTGTGTCTAACAATGTTGAGAATAAAGTTGAAATTTCACAAGATTGTATTTAAACTTTATGCAACTTTAAGTGCACAATGAAAAAAACTCTTCCCCTAACATTATTTATTTCTCAAGTCCTGCCCTAATCCTCTTCCATACATAGGGTTTTTATGATAAATAACTAAAATACAATAACTTGAAAAGCCAGTGGCCATGTGGTAGGTTTACACCTCCCATGTACGGAGGCTGTGCAAGGTCCTTGAAGCTGGCGGCCCGGGTTTGGGTCTGACCTGTGGCTCCTTTCCCGCATGTCTCCTGCTCTCTCTCTCTCTCGCCCCAATTTCCAACTATGTCCACTGTACTGTCTCTTTAAATAAAGGCAGGAAATACCCTAACAAATCTTTAAAAAATGAAAGTGTCCAAATCTCTTTTAAATTATTTTACAGTCATGTGTCTTTGTTATTAAACAAATCAAAGCGAAAAGCTGAGTGCCATCCACCCCCCATTTAGAGACATGAACTCAACTGAAACATGAAAACATGAGCTCCTGATGTTTCACACACTTATCACAGATGTTTGAGTCTCTGCGACACATTTAAATATTTTAATAACATCTACATCAGATCAGATAAATAACCATGGCAACGAGTAAAGTCATATTAATTTAAAAGTTGTTAATTCTGTCTGATGTGGTCTGTATGCGCAGAGATATTCAGAGGATTTGATGAACAGGATCAGGTTCTTCTCTGCTCCAGGGTGTCTCTCTCTGAATGCAGGGACATGCCTCCTCATGTGCGCCCTCTAGTGGCCTCTGGGGGAACAGCAGATGTTTTAACTGTGTGTGTGTGTGTGTGTGTGTGTGTGTGTGTGTGTGTGTGTGTGTGTGTGTGTGTGTGTGTGTGTGTGTGTGTGTGTTAGAGATGAATGAGGACAGTCTGAAGGTCGATCCGTGTGTGTGTGTGTGTTTGTGTATGTGTGTTTCAGATTCAGCTCTCTTCTCACAGCTCTGTCTGTATTTTTGTTCTCTGCATTGATGTGATGTAAATTGTTCGTTCTGATCTCATCAACATTTCAGATCACAATGTTTTAACAGAGGGGAAACGTACGGTAGCCGACAAGGGCAACCGACCTACAACGGCAGAAAAAACAAACAAAGAAAAACGTTCAGCAGATTTTACGAACCATAGATGTTTAAAAGCAGATGCTATAAAGTCTGAGACAAATACGACGAGCTGCAAAAAAAAAGAAAGTGCTTCAAACCGTATGAACATCAAACCTGCTGAAAATCCATAAACGATGCTAAATCAGAAAGATACATATTGAGAAAACATCTGCATTCAGACGAAAGCTGCAAGTCCTTAAAGGAAGCGCTACAGGCCTGTAGGGGGCGCTCCGTGGAACAGATTATTATTGACAGGTGAGAGTAAGGGAGACAAGGAGGTGAATTTATTGTTTAGGGTTGCAACCAATTCAAAAATGTGGGAGACCACAGACCTGAGCACAGAAATCACAGATCTCAAAGAAACTCACTCTGACTTCAGGAGAAAAACTAACATGGAGGACGATGGACGTGGTCAGCTGGTTGTGTGGTTTGTCTTCATGAGACTTTATAAAGACACTCGTGTTGTCGCCATAGTTCTTCTTCAATATCTGTCTCAGCTCGAGGCTCAGTTGTGTTTATGTCCACCGCCATGTTCGTGAGCTGTTAAAGTGAAACATCCCAGTCCGCTCGCTCTCATTGGCTGCTGCAGGTTTTCCATCGGAGGCGGCTCAAACATGATTGTTTGCTCGATCAGGAGCGGTAAAATAATCGCATTGACACAACACACTTAGAGATTATTTGGACAGATTAGGGCCACGCTACTCAAAATGGGTCTAAAATTCATCTTTTGTGTAGCCAGCATCGGAGGGGGAAAAACTGCACATTTACACGACAGTAACGCTAAAATCACAGCAACTAGACGATTTAAGGCGAGTCTCACCTGGACTCTGACAGCGGGGAGGAGAGAGCTGAGGCTGGGTTTCTGACAGGGCGGTGCTGGGTCTTAAGGTTTTGGACCGTCGGGAGGTCAGAATATAAAGTCCCCTCGCCTGTTGTGTTTTTCTTAATGAAGTCGTTTCGGCTGTTGCAGGTCGGTCGCCCTTGTTGGCCATCGTAGAAATGTAGACAGACACATGTTTTCATTTAGTTCCTCTTTATTTCAGACCTCTTCGGTCGTTAAAGTCTCTACAGAACAGAGTAGGCTACATGTTGCATGTTGCATGTTGTGAAATGTTAAATACCAAAGGCAGGAGGTCTCTCCTTAAATTGCACATTTACATTATTTCAGTTCAAATTTTTATTCAAAGAAGCTACGTCATCAAAACAGAAGAAGGTTACATTTCATTATAAAGTTCAGTCCAAAGCACAAACTGAGGTTTGAGTGGTCATGAAACATCGCTACAAGAATATGAAAACAGACAAGGAGAAGCAAGCTAACAATGCTAATTGTGCTAACCGTGCTAACCATGCTAACCCTGTCTCTGAGTGTGCTCTGATACAGTTCGGTCTCAGACTGAATAAAGTGACTTGTTAAAGTTAATATGGCACACAGTGTTCAACAAGGACCTCAGCCTTCTTGTCCAGAAAGACCTTTAGTCTCCTCGTGATCCTCAAGAGCGATTCACAGTTTGATATGTTTGAGTTCTTTGTGCAAAGTTTTGTTAAAATTAAAATTAGTACATCTGATGAATGCATCATTTTGCTGCTGTGTTGAATTCACGACTTTTGTTTTAATCTTAGCTTGTGTTTAAACTGATGAATCAGCTGTTTTTAGAGCAAACTAATTAGCTCCCTTAATTAATTTTTCTTTTGCTGGATTGTTAACTTTGTCTCCCTGTCATAGTCCTCGAGCCTTTCTCAGCGTTTATTATTTCGCTCCTGCAGTCATGAAGGTGTTACAAATCGTTAACAGTAGATCCAAATGAGCAGTCTGTCGTTTTGTGCTACACTCGTCTGTACGATGTGTCAGACGTCCGGTGAATGAAGGGTTAAAGTGCGTTCCATTTGAAAACGTTTCCTAAGTCTCGTTTCTGTGTAATTCAATCGATCAAACCGACAGAATCGTTCAGGTTCTGTAGTGGACATGTTGTCATGTTGCTTTAACGTGCAGACTATCAACGCAGTGTGTCGTTATCTTCTGCTGTTAGCTAACACAACAAAGGTCCTCCTGCTTCAAGGCGGCCATGTTGCTTTTCCAACTTTATACCAACAGGAAACGGAGTCAACTCGGGTGTGACCTCACATCTGAGGTAAATGGAACGCACCATGAAGCCCAATTTGAGCAGGATAAGGATTACCTGTGGACCTCTAATCTGTCAAATTTAAGAATGATTACCCCTCAGCGTGGATACGTAAAGTAAGGGCCCGGTCACACGGAGACGCGTCGCTAGAAAAGCGTCGCCAGCAGAACCTTTGTTTTCCTCGGGTACAGAACGCTTGCAGGGCGCTCTTCTCTGCACGTCACGTTTTTTGTAGCTGTTTTTTTGGGTGCGCTTTAAGTGAAAACATTTTCCGACACCTCAGCTCAAGACGTGGAGTTGCAGCACGCTTCAGTTCCACTTTAGGTTGAAGCAGCCAATCAAATCAAGTAGGAGGCGGGGCGCGGGTGGCACGGTGGTTGGCGTGTGCGCCCCATGTATGGAGTTTCTGGCTCCTTTCCCTCATGTCATTCCACTCTCTCTCTCCCTGATTTCTGACTCTATCCACCGGCCTATCTCTTCAGTAAAGGCACAAAAAGCCCAAAAATAAATCTTTAAAAAAAGGAGGCTTTACCTCCGCTTTTCATGACATTTCCCCTCCTCGTCTCGGAGCAAAGCAAAGGTTTGCTCTATTCCATTTTTTCCCACCTATTTTATTTGGTCGCCCGTATGCACGGAGCCCCGCTCCACAGGCGCTCCCCGCTGTTTTCTCCGCAGATACGCTCCAGCGCTTTTCAATCTCTGTGTGATCGGACCCCATGGACATGTGTGAGCGGGTGATTGTGAACGTCTCCTCACAAATCTGGAACTCATAACGACCGTGGACTGTTCCTGTGCCTTAAAGTTTCAACGATATTTTAAAAAGTGAGTACATGCAGGCAGTGTGTAGCATTGATCAGTATAAATAACACTTCATATCTAACGTACGTTTGAGTATTCAAGTCAAACATTCATCACAAAAACATCATTATTGCTATCGTGTCAGAGGAGCGGAGTCCTCTGCTGTCAGTCCGTGCCTTTAAATATTGCTTCAATTACGTTCATGAAGAAGAAGAAGAGCGAAGATTGTCCGACTTTTCTACTTTTATCGCCCTGTCATGTGCAAACCTCCGATCATTAACAAGACTCTGATACCTGAACCTGTGAGTTAGATCCCTGTGAGATAAATTAACAAAAGTTATTATTATTAATAAATTACAGATGTTAGACTTTATTACAAACCCTTTAGTCTTTACATCTTACTCTACATAACGCAGTATGGAGGGCAGCATGGGGAGCAACGCATAGATCGCAGGAACGAGCACTTTCACTGTTACTGCGGGCGGGAGGGGGGCGGTCCAAAAACCGGGTTCTCCACGATCAAAGTAAGCTCTCCTTCTAAAAAGCACTTCTACCTGCACATATTACACACTGCAGAGAAATGTGTCACACGAGAAATTCACAGAGACATCTAGATTTAAATGTTTTTTGCTACTTGTCAATCTACTTGGTGTGCATGTTTGTTTAAATGTAGAGTGTCTGTCGGCTCCGCTGCAGCCAAATAGTGTGATGCTTTATAAAAACTCAGAGGCTGATTCACAAAAGGGTCGTGTGGCTTTTGCTGCGTCTGCTAAACCTGTGCAAATGAGTCAGTGTAATTCACTAAAATCACACACAAAGGGTTAAATGCACCGCTTACTGCGCTGCAGAGCAAACAGCGTCTCTGTGCGTCCGTCCGTGAGGCTCAGTCGTTAACAGTCACTTGGGGTAAAAACTGCCCCCTTCATATGCAAATCAGCCTCATTGTAAAAAGCGTCTAACTCACAAAAAGCGGCGCTAACAGCCACGTTAAAGGTAGAGTTGGTAATTTTCGAAAACTAGCATGATTTTGAAAGTAGCATTCAAAAAAGCCACGCCCCTCGCTTACATGAACGAGCGACGTTGCTCCCGAAGCGGAGCTCAGCTCGTGCTTTGAGTGAGTGCTCGTGCATGCAAGGGCGAGCAGGGAGACATGGAGGCGTCTGATTGGTTCATCAGATTGGTACCTCGTGGCAGACAAGTTTTTACAGGCTTACAACTGATACAGAAGAAGGATTTACTTTGTTCCTTTTTCAGAGCACATGAGTTATTAATGTCTGTCAGGACCTAAAGACAATTTCAAACAAAATCTGAAAAAGTGGATCTGGAGAAAATTACCAACCCTGGTAAATTACCCTTTAAATTAAAGTGAAAAACGAGCGTCTGCTGCGAGTTGGTGGTAACTGCGCCGCAGTATTTATAAGAGACCTGACGCTCAAACTTTCCAGTGATCAGCAAAACAATTCCCCCTCTGTGTGCCTTCAAAATAAAAGCTCTGTAAATAAAGTCTGTAAATAAGACTCTGACTATTATTAATATACTATGAACAGTCCAGTGCGAGGCTCTAAAGCAGTATACATTGAGTACGATTTCAGACACAGACTGAGGGATGATGGAGGTGTGGGGTCTCCAGCCGGTGAGTCCAGGGGAGTCCGTGGTGCATTCAGGGGGAGTCAGGCGTCAGAGTGTGGAGACGAGGGTCTCCTTGGAGATGTTGACAGGACGCTCTCTGCCTCCTCATACAGCTGAGACACACAGACACAATGCACAGATAGATTAACAGCAGGTGACTTCAGTCAGGAGTGATTCATTTAAACACGCTCATTTGTTATCAGTGAGAAACGAGCAATAAACGGGTCATTTAAAGGTTCTCTCGGCCCTTCACCGGTCCTCTCGATACTCAAATTTGTAATCAGCTGTTTCCTGTTGAACCCATAAAATCATTACCGGTGTGAAGGGAACATCTTGGAAGAGCTCCTGAATGAAGCGGCGTGATGTCAGACGGAACGAGCAGCGAGCCAGCAGGAAGGAAACCTCAGAGTACAGACAGACGTCATCAAATGCAGACGGAAACTTCTCCTTTATCCTGGACAGTAAACACATTAAACGACACATCAGGACAGGCTGGACAGGCTGGACAGGCTGGACGGTACTCTGTACCGTTTAAAAGCAGTTTATTAAGGTTATTAAATGTCTTTAGGCTCACGCCAGCAGGCTGGTCTCGTGGTTCTTTGTCCCCACAGATGAGCTGAGTTTGATGATCAGACGGAGAACCTCTTTCCTCAGGAGAACCCGACCTGCAGGAGCGTCCTCTGCGATCAGCTTCACACCTGTCAGAGTTCAAACAGACGATGAAGCGGTGTGAGACTGGAGATATGGAGGTTCAGCGACAACAACCAATAACTGACACGATGACACAGTAACTGAAAATGTTAAGTTTGAAAATGCAGACATGTGAAGAAGAATATAACTCTCTGAGGCTGCAAATACACCGTGCAATTGTAAAAATGTCTGCTCACTCTGCACGACTGAATCATTTATGACTCACAAGCAAAGCTCACGATTTATGCACTTACACTTGCTTGAGTTAAATTCAGGACGGGGGATTCACACAGAATGTGTCCTCCCACAGATGTTTTAGATGTGTATTTCAGTGGTCTCATATGCACACCTCAAATACAAGCGCAGTCAAAAATGCTAGCAGCTAAATCATGACAAATCTTCCCTGTCAGCTGGAGGTCTGCACATGTTTCCTGCCAACGTTTCTCTCGTTCATATCTCTGGTGATAGGAGGGGGAGGACACGTCAAACAGGCATGCCTGCCGTTGCCATGGTGATTCCAGATGCTGTCTGCCAGTTTGTGCAGTCACAAAGGCCCTGAAGTTGGTGTACACACACTTGTGGCTCTGCTCTCACAACTTCTGTGATAGGCACCCACCTAAAACCATCTCCGTGCTGTGTTGGCTCCCCGCTGACCCCCGAGACACAGAGTCACTGCACCCTGACCCTCCTGACGGATCGGTTTGGACCAGGACCTCCAGCTGCTGAGAGGAAGCTGGACCTAGCCTCTCCGGACACAGCGGGGCGTCTGTGGGCTCTGAAGAAGACGATAACAAGGACAATTAATTAGTACCACAAAGGCGCCAGTGAGCAGCTCAATAATCTATGCGTTATATATTCAGTCAGGAGCGTCTTCAGGATTTATCTGGGCCCCATGAACAGATCTCACATTGGGCCCCTCCTCCACAGCCTCAGCAAACCCTGAGATATTTCTATAACCACACCTCCATTACACAAATGAGCCTTTAAAAGATTTAAATGAAGGTTAATGACATTTGACTCCTTCAATACTTTGTCCCACCTGTGTCCCTGTCCTCAGAGTTGGACTCCATCACAGTCAGTCCAGAACAGTACAGACAGTTGTTCTGGTTGTGATCCTGCAGACCGGTCTCCTCCGAGGCCAGGATCTGGTTCTGATCAACCCGGTTCAGCAGCTCTGTGATGCTGAGCTGTGAGCGGAGCCTCGCTGGTTGACTTCCATCGCTGAGACCTGAGGACAAACATTAGAGTAAACAGGATGCTAAAGCTACCTGAGAACATATAGCATAGCTAACAGGATGCTAAAGCTACATCAGGAAACACAGCACAGCTAACAGGATGCTAAAGCTACATCAGGAAACCACGAGCACAGCTAACAGGATGCTAAAGCTACCTGAGAACATATAGCATAGCTAACAGGATGCTAAAGCTACATCAGGAAACACAGCACAGCTAACAGGATGCTAAAGCTACATCAGGAAACCATGAGCACAGCTAACAGGATGCTAAAGCTACATCAGGAAACACAGCACAGCTAACAGGATGCTAAAGCTACATCAGGAAACCATGAGCACAGCTAACAGGATGCTAAAGCTACTTGAGAAAACAGTACAGCTAACAGGATGCTAAAGGTACCTCAGGAAACACAGCAAAGCTAACTGGATGCTAAAGCTACCTCACCATCAGATCCTCCTCCAGAGAAGAATCCAGCAGAGTGCTCCTCAGACGGAGGACTAAGCCTCTTCTGGAAATACGGAGCGTCTTTGATCTGAATCGAGACAAAAGTCTGTGTGAGTTGACTGAACACGTCAGAGAAGGAAAAGAAGAAAAAATAAGTTCTTTTTTTTTTTTATCTTGTTATAAAGTAGTCCCCACATGGAGCATGTTGTTGATGTTGACGGGCAGAGCGAGGCCCATAAACCCCTCAGAGGAGCTGAAGGATCCAGAGGAGACCATGGAGCGGACCGAGGACGGGTTCTGCAGAAAGTTCTGGTTAATGGGACTCAGCAGGTCTTCTTTGTCCAGAGACGCAAAACTCAGAGCCTTCAGGAACCTGAAGGCAGACAGAGACTGACAGGATGTAGTCATCATGAGTCCTGCTCACAGCTAACTGTGTGACTGGCCTGTTTGTCATTATTATTGCATGAGCCCAATTTAGTCAATTAAACTGATTAAAAAAACACTTCAGTCAATTTCAACCTACAGCAGACTGAGGCGCTGATCCCCAGCTAGTCTCTGAGTCTCATTCTTCTATTTTCATGGATGTTTCAAACCTGAGGATCCTCACCTCTGAGCTGTGCGTCTGGAGTCCAGACTTCCAGACTTCATGGTGATGGTGTCGGTGAACAGGATCTCCTTGGCTGGGGATGCCCGGGCCTCGCTGTGGGACACGCAGGGCTGGATGCGTTGGTGCTGCAGCCTTCTCAGGGTGGTGTAACCCAGAGCGTCCTGGGGGGTGGTGCAGCAGCTGGAAGCGCTGCAGAACAGACTGCAGTCCGCCAAGCTGCTCAGAGCGCTGCTCACCGACGGGGACCTGAAGGACTGAGCGCGCCGTGGCAGCGTGTGGGCGGAGCCAGGAGGGACCAGGAAGACAGAGCAGGACTTGGGGATGGAGAGACGGGTCGAGTAAGGCAGGGGGGTCTTTCTGGTCTCTGTGGGGGGATGCAGGGCCTCCCTGGTAGGACTGGAGCTCATGGAGCTGATACCACTGGTGGTGGAGTCTGTGTTGAAGCTCTGGCTCCGGCTCTTCAACGGAACTCCGCCCCCTCCAGTGGGTCCGTCTTCAGCCAAACGCTCATAGCTGCGTGTCCCCCTCTGATGGTTTTCCCCGAACCTGCTCACCTCCTCTTCCCCGTTCACCTCTCCCTCCCCGTTCACCTCCCCCTCCCCGTTCACCTCCTCCTCCCCGTTCACCTCCCCCTCCCTGTTCACCTCCTCCTCTTCAAGGCTATGGCTGCTCCCCTGGTCCCCCTCGCAACACGAGGACAGGTGGTTGTTGCTGCGAACAGAGAACTCCTCTTCCTTCTCTTTGAGTCCCTGCCCCCCCCCAGGCTCTCCTTTAGGGTCTGGGGTGCTGTCCTCAGGGTGGGTGGGCTTCTTCCTGGGGAGGGACAGAGAGTGCAGGAGGTGGCTGCAGGAGGCCAGCGTGGTGAGGGGGGTCAGTTTCTTCATCAGTTCTGGACAGGTATATAGAGAGGGGGAGGAGTCTTCTGCGATGTCAGAACTCTGGAGCCTATCAGCATCCAGCACACACACACCTGCGCGCACACACACACACACACACACGCACGCACACACACACACACACACACACACACACACACAGGCGCTTTACTACAAGGCTTTAAAAGAAACCTAAACTATGACTTTACTGGACGCTCTGGTCTTACTGGGCTGTGCTGAGTTTCTCGTGGACTCGGTGAAGGTCCTGGATTCAGGGCTCGGTCGAATGTGAGGCTCGAGCTCCTCCGGGACCACGGGCCAAAGAGTCCTCTTGCTGTGTCTCACAGAGTCCCAACCCTGCTGCTTCAAAGAGTCACAGCCCTGATGAGTCCGACTGAGGAGACCCAACACGTACAGACACGTCCTGAAGACACACAATCATTGACCTGTTTGTAAATCCACAACATGCTGCTCACCGAATATTCAGAATGACATAATCAATGAAGTAAATGACTCATGTCGGGGGTCGTACCCTCTGATGGACAGAACCTCACAGCTGTGAGCCAGATCCACGATGTCTGGGATCACCCCCTCCTCCTGCAGCAGGTTCAGACCCCAGGAAGACGAGCCGATGTGTCCCTGCAGGAACAGACACCAGGGGGGGGGGGCTTCAGGACCGGATTAACTGGACTGACAGTCTGAGATTGTACAAGCAGAACAGAATAAATGTGCAGACCAGGGCCCAGAGAGCTGCCTTCAGCTGCCTGATCCCCTCCCATCGGTCCAGGACAGGAGAGCGAACGGTGAAGCTCAAATCAGGGACGACGTTCTGCACGAGGACGAGGAGAGAAGACCTCAGATCAGAGCAAAAATGACCTTTAATCGACCCAAAATGTTTTGAGTTGTTGTTGACTAAAGATTCAAATAAGTATTTAAATATTATCTAAAGATAATAAAAGTAAGTGCTGCTCAGAGTCCGGTCTGCAGCTGTGTTTTAACCAACAGGTAAACTCACCTGAGCCTGAAGGAGCTGGCAGCCGGTCTTATCATGAACCAGCTGACCGTACAGGTGTACAGGCAGATACACATGTGGCCTCTGTGACCTGCTGCACCAGACATACAGACCGATAACAGGTAAAGGATTTATTATTTAATCTCTGTAAATGTTTTTCTTTCTGTTGGGGCCGTCAATAACAGCTGTACGATCATTTAAAGGTCCAATCAGTGAGCTGTGTAGTGAGTGAAATGATAAAGTGATCTTACTATCTGATCAGACATTAAGGAAACATGTTGAAGTGCTGGCTTCTCTGACAACAATGTAGCAGCCAGTATGTCCTCCTTCTAACTTTAGATTCTGCTCCTGAATGGTCTGGATTTGTTTGGACCAGAGAAGGTAGGCGGTTTTAAGGCACCCCCCCCCCCCACACGGCCGTTTTGGACGCCCCTCGGTGTGCCAGATATGAGAGCAGTTATCAGGTCAACAGGTGTTGCAGCGATGGAAGCGGGCAAGAGAAGTGGTTCAGATAGAAGTGATTGTACCCGACCTAAAAAGCCTCTGCATGTTTCTAATAAGCTCCACGAGCAGAAACGTGCTCAAACTAGGATCAATATTGGAGATGATTTTGAAAAATGGAGAGAGGTTAGAACACAGAAAGGTTTACAGACCGATGCAGAGCTGGATAAACACTGAAGCTACAGTGTCCACCACATGGTGACCTGCGTGAGCATCGACTGTAGAGGGGGGGGGGAGGGGGGGACAGCTCGCTGCAATGTTTAGAATCTGGACTGAAGTACCCATTTTAACCACTAGGGGTCAGAGATTGCTCCTTTAAGTCTGCAGGGAACACTGGACTTTGTGCTTCTTTATCCAGAAGTTACAAACTGAGATCAAGGCTTTTCTGGTGACTAAACTTCAGGACTGAAGCTGCTGCATCGTGAACACCGGGCTTCTATTTGACTTTGTTTTAAACTCTGACAGACAGAATCCACACTGCAGGGTCATGACCTCTGGTTGCTGCGGCGTACGTATTGCTCTCCGTTGACAGGTTTTCTGTAGGTGGTGAGAGCCTCGTTGAGCTGCTCCTCGATCAGGTCCACATACTTCAGGTTAAACTCCTGCAGGGACACACACAGGAGCAGAGCTGCTACATGTTCTCTTCATGGTGCTTTCACACATGCACAACACTCCCCAAGACTTTCGGGGTGAGCTGCATGTTTGTTTCTCCTTTCTCGCATGTCATTCCCCACTCTCTCTCTCTCTAACTCGATTTCTTTAGTACCTCTAAATAAAAAAAGTGAAAGTCTCCCGCTTTGAGGTGTGAAATAACAACTCAGGAAGATTTCAGAGGCAGTCGGCCTGAAATGTTCTAGATATTTTCAGGAGTGTATGTGTGAAAACAGCTGAGACAGAAAGATGTGTGCTGCTGTTAATGCACCTTCTGCCATCTCTCCATCTCTGCAGAGATGTATCCTCTCTCACTGAGGTACGAGAAGCCCTTTGGGATGGAAAGAAACCTGCAGAAACACAAAGGATGCTTCAGTCCCAATAATTCAAAGGGCTTTAGATCCGCTTCAACAATAAAATCTCCACAAAGCCTCTGAATAATTGGCGCTCAGCAGCTTTCATTGTCAGATATCTGGAACAGACAAGTTGTTAGGAAAGCAAAGTCTATCTTGTCCAGCTCTGACCGTCCTCTCTTAGAGGAATTTGTTCTTCTTCCCTCAGGTCGGAGGTACAGGCAAACAGATATACATTTTCATATGTTCCTCGTGCAATTAATGCTCTTTATCTTCTTTAAATCCTTGACTGCACTTTCAAGCAGAGCTATTGCACTTTATATTTATTATATTTATTTATTTATACTATTTGAGTGACACTTGTTAACGATCAGTGAGTTTTATATTTCTTGGTTGTATTTCATCAGGTTGTATTGCACTGTGTCTGTTTATCTGTTGTGTTTTTGTGTCCACTGCTGCAAATCAAATTTCCCTTCAAGGGACAATAAAGATCTGAACTGAGCTGAACTTCATGTTCAGGAAACAGAGATTTACTGGATCAGAGGTGGAACAGTTCCACACATGAACTTCATAAAATCATCCAGTCAGACAGATGTGTGTTTCCTCACCTGAGCAGCAGCAGCACACCTTTGTCCCCCAGGTGAGACAGAGCCGGTCTCATCTCTGTCAGAGCGTGAAGGTTGGCCTGAAGAAGAGCACGCATGGAGCTGATATCCTTTTTTTTTATTTTTTTTTTTACATTAAATCATCAGATGTATTTCTACTTCCTGTGTTTCTTCCTCCCCCCTCACCTTGTCCTCACAGGCTTCGTCCAGGATGTCCAGCGCCTCCATGGAAACGGTCTTATTCCTGTCGTAGAGCTGAGTGACCAGGAGCTCCATGCCCCAGTTACTGAAGAACTCCACGCCTGCCCGCAGGAGGACGCGCAGGTGCTTGGTGGCGTACAGCCTGCAGGTCTGTCATCAGTTCAGACGAGTGAGGAAGAGATCAGAGGCTGAGAGTTACTAACACTGATTTATACGACACCTTCAGTTATCTGGAGTCTGACGGCTTTTCCAGTCAGGATGCAAACTATAACTCTGTATTTTAATCAACAGACTTTTCTTTGCCGCTGTATGAAGGAATAAAAGCACAAACTGTGAGTCTTACATCGTTGGCAGCAGTGAGGACTTTGGACAGGATGACCCGAGACAGACCGTCTGTGCTGTAGTCCAGCGTGGAGACGGTCAGCTTCAGCAGGTGCTCCTGATTCTTCAGACTGCACACGCTCAACAAACTGACAGAGAGGCATAAGAAGAAACAGAGAGAGAGAGAACCCTGTGAGACTGATGCAGCTGGAGGATGTCGGGGTGAGCAGATCTTAATGTGTCCGCTGTCAGCCCGGTCTGTCTGTCTGCACAAGTTTTAACCTCAATAAAGTGATTATGTGTCACTCAGAGGCTCAAACATGTTTCAAAGCGCGCTTGCACATGGCAACCCGTATAGTGCCAAAGCATGCTTCACCATCAAAGTCCAGCTTTTTTTATTTTTAATACATTTTTATTCACCAAAACGTGCATGCACACACTCACACAATAGAAAAAAGAGATACAAACAAGAGGGGAACTGTGGTACGATACAGTTTTGCAAGCAGATTTAGAGAAAAACAAACAAACAAACAAAACAAAAGGAAAAGGGTCAGTAAATAAAATGAATGAATTAGAAAGAGGGACTAAAATAAGTAAATGAGCAAACAGGACAAAGAAAAACATGGTGGACAGTATAGTAACAAAAATATGTCAAATAAAACTGGTGGGATAGGTTGTACACATGGTGACCATTTTTGGTGTTGTTTGTTTTTGTTTTGTTTTTCACTTTGTATGGGTGCTAACATGATGATTGCCAAATACAGACTGTTTGTAAATTATATTCAAATTATTGTGCTAATTTCCTCTCTCCTCCTCGTTTACCTGCCTGGTTCTGCTGACTCACCGGCATCAAAATAGTGGTGAGAATTGTGGCGTATATTTTGTTGAATTCTGTGAGTTGGTTTTTGAGTGTGGCTGATTGTTGTTCCATTGATATCTGTTGTGTAAGGAGGTCTAACCATTGTGATGTGCTGATCTTTTTCCTACTTTTCCAGTTTAGCAGTATTGTTTTCTTGGCGACAGTAGGGGTATTAGGATTTCTTTTGAGTTTAGGATTTCGTTTGTGTTAAGTTCATCCAGATTGCCAAGAGTGGAATGTTGTGGCCAAGGAGTCAGGATAGAGTGATGATGATTTCTTTCCAGAAGTTATGGATTGGTGGACACAGCCAAAATGCACGGAGGTGTCCAGTTTGTTTGACTAGTGGAGGAGCGAGTATCTGCACTAGTTTCATCTGAGAGTTGAGGTGAGAGCTTTCAGGGGAACAACAGTCTGATGGCGATCATCGTCACCTGGAGCGAGCGCTGCTGCAGACACGCTCAGTGAAAGGACAAAAGATGTGGACTGAGCAAAAACCCTCCACAGCTGCTGCAGTATTTATTCTGATTTATTGCAACTTTGTGTAGACGTAATGAAAAGAGATTTACGTTAAGACTCTGACCTCTGGAAGACGCTGCACTTCTCCAGCATCCTGACTCCGTGTGTGTGGGCCGACAGCGAGCCCAGGAACAGGAAGTAGTGCTGGCCGAGCGTGGTGAGCAGCCTGCTGCCTGACAGCCCGCGCTCGGGGTGAAACTGAGTAGAGAACAGACACTGAGCGATGTCCTTCACCAGGTCCTCCAGGTACACCTGACCCTCCTAACATCCAGAGGGCGGAGAAGGGGGGGGGGGGGGGGGGGGGGGGGTTACAGGATGACACATTTACTCCAACACCTCCTCCTCCGACGAACTAACACAGAACTACAAGTTACTGTTACCTCCTCAGAGAGCAGCAGGAAGTCCACAAACTGACAGCCCACCACAGTCAGCTGTCGGGCCTTGGGGTGCTCCAGCTGCAGGCTGCTGTACTGCTGACTGCTGGGCTTGTAGAAGAGCAGGAGACGCTGCACAAACCTGCAGAAAATAAAACACACACATTGAGTCAGGTAGTGTGACGGGCTGCAAAACTCAAGATAAGAGCAATCGGAAGATGAGAGGAAAAAGATTCTTACTTGTGAATTTGTTCGTCTTTATGGCTCCGTAAACTAACGCTCGGCCACTTCAGAGACGATTTAAAAAAAACAAAAAAAAAAACAGGTGAGAAACACAAGCAAGGCGAGGCAAGTTTATTTATGTCGCACATTTCAACAACAAGGCAATTCAAAGTGCTTCACACAAGACATCAAAAAGCATCACGACAGAGGAAAGAAAAGAAACATTAAAATAGAACATTTAAAAATCACTGAAATTATTAAATCTGAAAATATGGTCAAATAAAAATAATTCAAATGAAATGAATTGAAATAAATAAAGTAAAAATATAAAATCTTATAAAAGCTGTTTAATGAAAGGCAGCTGTAAACAGGTGAGTCTTCAACCTCCATTTAAAGGAGCTGAGAGTTTCAGCAGACCTGCAGCTTTCTGGGAGTTTGTTCCAGATATAGGGAGCATAGAAACTGAACGCTGCTTCTCCGTGTTTGGTTCTGACTCTGGGGACAGATGAACTCAAACAGAATCCATCCTGACTCCGTTCAAACGCGCTCCTGGTTGGTTGGTTTGTGTAGGAGAATGGAGACAGCAGAGAGGATCCTCTGTACCTTTAAAACGGTTCCTATCAGGGACCAGTTCCAGTCCAGGTGGTCTTTGTGGTTCAGGATGTGACTGTCTCTCAGGTGGGTCATCAGGGAGTCGTCAGAGTCCTGCACGACAAGCACACACACACACACACACAGCACATTCGCGTCACGTTTAGAGGCTCGTCGTGTGCGCCAGCTCGGCGGGTCAGCCGTCCAAACGCCACGTTCAAAGATCCAGTAGACGGACTGAAGCGCACATATTTTCACCTTGATGACAAAGATGTCTCTGTGGGCTTTGACGTGCTGATCTCGACAGCAGTGTGACGCTCCTGATGTTCGGAGGATGTGGTCCAGGTAGAGACTGTCAGGTGTGACTCCTCTCTTCTTCTTCTCATGGAAACACTTCAGGTGGTTCACGGCCGCTGTCGCGCGTCTGAAATGGAAAACATCGGTTTCAGTGCCCGGATAATAACCGTTTGATGATCGACATTATGTAATATGATAAGACACACATCAGTCGACTAGTTTTCATTTATTTCAGGGAGTTTAAGCTCAACGAATTCCGACCAATCAGAGAGCATTTTCCTCGAGCATCACAAATTTCATTCCGCTTGTAAACGTCCCCGTGTGAACACAGACAGAACCTGAGGTAATTATGCAACAATGGAAGAAACTGATCGATGATTCAGACCAGAGCAATTGATCTAGAGGTGTGAAAACGCCTTTAAATAGCAGAGTGGAGTGTTCAGGTCCACCTCTTGTTTACACTCAGCGTGTTCTGTAAACATGTGAAGCGTGACCGGGGTCAGGTACTCACAGTCTCTTCTCAGGTGTGATGTCAAAGGAGGCGGCCATGTTGATGAGGGAGGGTAAACAGTGCAGGTGGTGGCTGTGGCTGTGAGGGAGGAGGGCGTTCGCCTACAAGAGGACGGACGGATTATTAAAATGATTTGATTAAAGGAATGTCGAGCTCTAACGAGAGGAGGGACGTACCATGTGGAGAAGTTCTCCCAGCAGGATGGTGGAGCAGACTGACAAGACCTCATCGCTGCTGGTGATCACCTCGATTAATCCCTGCAGAGAGAAACACACACACAGTGAAACACACACACACACACACACATAATGTCTTGCCGACAAAATGAACGCAGCAGTTGGTGCATCCAGAGCTGCAGTGGATGCTGGGTATGTCCCGAATGACATGCAGGTTGGACAAATGGGAAAAATTGTTGTACCAATACATAATGAAACACACACACACACACACATAATGAAACACACACACACACACACACACATAATGAAACACACACACACACACACACACACACATAATGAAACACACACACACACACACACATAATGAAACACACACACACACACACATAATGAAACACACACACACACACACACACACACAATGAAACACACACACACACATAATGAAACACACACACACACACACACATAATGAAACACACACACACACACACAGACACACACATACACAATGAAACACACACACACACACACACACACACACACACACACACACACAGGTGTTAAACACACACACACACACACACACACACACACACACACGCACAAACATAATGAAACACACACACACACACTAATAGAGAGAAACACACGCGCACACACACACACACACACACACACACACACACACACACACACACACACACACACACACACACACACACACACACTGAAACACACACACACACACACTGACAGAGAGAAACACACACACACACACACTGACAGAGAGAAACACACACAGTGTTGTGAGGTCGTACCTCTAACAGTCCGCTGTGGATGAACGCAGAGAGAACCAGAGCGAGGTAGTTATCCATCAGGTCGGGCCTGAAACAACAAAATAAACTTCTTAAAGAGACTTTTCTTTCAGCGCATGTGATGATGTGTGATGTGATGATGTGATGATGTGATGATGTGATGATGTGATGATGTAAAAAAGGCTCCAGTGTCACTGATGTAACTCCTGGTTATAAAAGTCTTATTTATGGAGCTTTTATTTTGAAGGCACACAGAGGTGCCACACGATCATTTTGTGAATCAGGCCCTTTTAAAAAGCATCACGCTGTTTGCTCTGCAGCGCAGGTTGCACTTAACCATTATATATGTGTGTTTTGTGCATTAGACGGCGTCTCTTTGACTCGTTTTCACAGGTTTAGTGAACACTGAAGCCGTGCGATCCTTTTGTGAATCAGGCCCTCAGTTTTTACCTCGAGCAGGATCGATGGGGGAGAAGTGTTTTCGCCTCTGAAGCCACAAATCCATCAGAAAGCCTCCAGCTGTCCTGAAACCTGCTCGGGTCTGAACAGGTCAGAGATTTAACAGATGCACCTCAAGTCCATATAAGGAGCTGATCAGAGTGATGTCATCATACTCACCTACGCTGAGAAGAGCTTCTTTAAAGTCTGCAGTCATGGCGGGTTTGATGAGATGGAAGATTTCATAGAAAACCTCTAACAGAGCTTTCTGAAGGGGAGAGACAGGAAGGTCACACACCAGGGGAGGGAGGTGTTTTAACATGCAGGTAACAGAAATGTAGAAATAAACTAAAAACCAGGAAAATAAACTACAGCAACAATCATGACGGCTATCATCTCAACATTAGATCAAAGTTGAGATGAAGACGATTGGTCACAGCTGAGAGCGGCGCTGCATTCATTCTGATTCAGACAGAAACATTTAAAGTGACTGACGGGCTATCTGTTTATTTCTCTCCAAAAAGGCAAGTTCAATCATTATTATTCATTTAATTGGGGTTTATTTTATTCCAAACTCCCTCAGGTTCAGCCATAAACTGTAAATGTTAAAGGATAAAGCCGAGTGAGGTCACCCGTCTGTTCCTGCAGGGGGCGCTGGAGTCCCATCGATGGCGGTCTCCATGATTGAAATCCTGTCTCAGTCTAACTTTCAGTCAACCTAACGACAGACTGAGAGCTGGAGCTGAGGCGGGTTTTAAACCTCTTGACAAACCGTTACACCGCGCCCACTTGTCAATCAGGTCAGCTACACGCCTTATTGTGAATAACTCTTATCCTTCATCAAATCAAAACTGATGAGTCATCAAAACATTCACCCCCCCGTACAGTGTGTGTCGATCGAGACATGAGCTAATCAGACCTGTTTGTTTTTTTGAACCAGGCTGTAAACATGTTAATCTCTGCTGTAAAAACAGACTTTTTAGAATGGGTGTGTATGTGACTTCCTGTGTTCCTGCAGCCAGCCTCTAGTGGACACTCGAGGAACTGCAGGATTTTACACTTCAGCATCGGCTTCATTTTTCAACACCGGAGGTTGCTGCTTTGGTTCAGCCTCCTGTTTGCCTTCTCTGGGAAGTTTGGTAGTGCCAATATTAGGAGTCTAGGACGTCTATTTCAGTTGCCATGGTATCAGACAGGTATTACCATAGTTATTCTGAACTATAAAATGTGGTCGCATTAAAACCCCTGATCTTTGAAGCTCAGAGCGTTCAGCTGCTGTGTGAAAGGTTGTTGTGTCCTTTAACAAAGAAAAAACAACTCCACTGTAACATCATGACCTACCCTCACGTCCATATTTGGTATACACAGTAAACCAATCAGAGACTGGAGTCCAGAGCTGCCTGACTTACACAGGTTAATGATGCCTGCGGGTACAGAGACACACACACACACACACACACACACACACACACACACACACACACACACACACACACACACACACACACACACACACACACACACACACACACACACACACACACACACACACACACACACACACACACACACACACACACACACACACACACACACAGAGAACAGGGTCTGAGTTTACAGCACAGCAATATTTCTCTGCAGGTAACAAACAAATGCGAGGGTTAACGAGACTATCAGAGATAAACGGGGTAAAAAGGCGATGTGTAGGTGTGTGGTTATTACCTGTAGGAGACACAAACATTCGGTACGGCATCCACGGTTCAAAATGCGCTTGTGAATTTCAGTCAAAAGTCTTTTTCTCTGAATCGCCTCTGGTTGTGTGTGCCTGTGAGTCCATGCAATGGGATGAGGAAACCCCTCGTTCACAACGCCGGTGTCAGATTACACACATTACTTTAAACTGGCGAGCGGTGAGGAGAGGCAGCTGAGAATCGTGACCAAAGAACCGAGGTGCGTATTGAACCGCTCACTAAATGTATTGTCTCGTACCTAGTGTGTGTGTGTGTATCGAGGAAAACGCTGCAGAAATCAGGGCAAAAGTGTCGCTTACTACAAATGTGTGGCCGCTCAGCAGGGGGTCAGATGTTACCATCACTTATCATTTCATTCACAGCGTGGATATTTAGACCGCTGTACGTCACAGAAAACATGGCAGGCTACTGGAGGTCAGTGTCAGTGTGTGACATGTATTTTCACTGTAATCCTTAGAGGAGAAGTAGATTCATAAAAAACAGGATGAGTGTTGTTGGCAGTATTTACCTGACCACGAGCGAAACGAGGCGACTATCGACATTTTACTGGCCGTGAAATGAGCCTGTCTGTCCTCCCTGATGATGACAGATAAAAGACGATTAATGAACACCCTGAATATTACAAATACCGTAAAATCAGGAATGTAAGACACACTTTTAAAACCTTCACATGAACGCAGGTTTGATTGAAAAGACTCCTTAGTTAGAGAGTGAGAGGAGGGGGGCAGAGACTGTGGGTCTGAAGGGCTGAAGTGGAGGGCTGTGGGTCTGAATTTAGCTAGCAGGATTACAAACTCCACCTGGTGGTGACAGGCGGTACTTAAAGAGACACAGCAGCACACAGACTGATCGATGTAGACTTTAATGGAAACCATCAGGAAGACAGTTTGAACCTTTGTTAAAAAACCAGACTGAGACTCACATCCAGGTGTGACTTATATTCCAGATTTTACGGTATTAGCGTTGAACATAATGAGAACCCTTTTGATGTTTCATGTTTATCAGTCTGTGAGGACTCACTTGAGCAGCGCAGAGTCAGGACTGTGTCTGTAGTGGAAGTCGGTGTACGGGGCCAGGATTTGCTGAAAGAGCACAGAGTCATGTTTTATATCAAACAAGAGAAAACGCAGAGTGAGAGAGGATTCTGGAGTGTATGGTCTGTACCTCGAGCTCGACGTCAGCGCGCACATAGCGGCGGGTGTGTGGGTGGTTGAGGAGGTGCAGGACGGTGGTGATCAGGGCCTCGTTGATCCGGATCAGCTGACAGGCGGTCACGCTCCTCAGGATGGTGCTGAGCCCTCCCCGCTGGGCCACCACAACGGGGTTCTTTAAGGCTTCAGAATAAAGAGGCCACACAGACTGTGACACCGCTGACATCACCCTGTGTGTGTGTGTGTGTGTGTGTGTGTGTGTGTGTGTGTGTACTCACACAGCTCACAGAGAATGGCGATGCAGACTCGCACCATCCTGTCTCGTTCATGAAGCCCGTCGTTGCCCACGGCGATTAGGGCATTGGTGAGAGAGGAGGGGAAGAGCTGAGCGTTCACACTGATCATCTGTGTGCGGACGCAACACACACACACACACACACACACACACACACACACACACACACACACACACACACACACACACACACACACACACACACACACACACACACACACACACACACACACACACACACACACACACACACACACAGCCAGTTTGTAAACTGTATAAAATATGGATGTAGTATCAGTTATGTCGCCCGTTGGTTTCTGAAGCACAATTTTGAAGCCCAATGATGGCGGTCGCCATGTTGAAAATGCTGTTTTACACAAACTGTCAGTCAACCTAACGACAGGCAAAGAGCTGAAAAGAGGCGGGCCTTAGGCCTCCAGACCAACAGCTACAACACGCCCGCCTGTCAGTCAGATCAGCCACGCCCAATTAGGACTCGTCTACTGTGTTGCCATCTTTAATGTACTGGTCTGTAATCTTTTTATCAGCAGAGTTATTGTACATTAATGAAGAGGCAGTGCGTTCATGCTAAGTGATGTTTCTACGTGTAATAATAACCATCAGAAGCAGATCTCACCTTGCGTGCCAGTCTGACCGCCTGAGTTCTTTCCACCTCGTTGCTCTGCTGAATATCGATACACCTGAGACGGATTCAAGAGGACGGTCAGAGCAGAGGATCTACAGTCACTACACAAACACAACATCACTGTGGATGGAGCTGGGGTCGTCCTGGTTCTGGACCAGGTGAGCCGGATTATTATCGTTGACAAAAACATACTAACTGACTGAAACAGTAATGTGTGTTTACAAAGTTCGAGAGAAGATGTCTTAAGTTTTCATTTTGACTCGAGCACGCTGAGAGACACACAAACAATCTGTCTCAGACACGTCAGCTTATATGTTGATGAGCGGCCGACTGCTGAAGTTTAGAGATCAGAATCAGAATCAGATTTATTGGACAGGTATGCTTACACACACACAAGGAATTTGACATGACGGCCACGACATGTTCCCTCATTTCCATCTCTGACATGGCGCTTTGCATTGTGGGAAACAGTACGCAAGGGAGACCGGTCTGATGCAGACTCGGTAAGACCTCTGGGTATTTTTGACAAACTCAGGATCTCACCTTTGTTCGCGCACTGCATTTTGGGCCGGCTAGAAAACAGTGGAGGTCTCTCTCACCTGGCGATCAGGTAGTCCACCTGCAGCCTCAGCACCTTCTCTAGCACACCGCTGTCCCTGATCAGGTGACGCAGAGCTCGTAGTCCTGCCGCCCGAACCTCTTTGGCCTCATTCAACAACGCCAGCCGGAGACTGAGGAGAGGAAGGATTTAATTAGAGCACGATTAAGAACACTGCAGCAGAAGAAATGAGCAGCATTAACACGTCCACACACTGACCAGACGATGATCTCCTCATGTGTGAAGCCGAGTTTCTTCTCTGAGTGACCCACGCTGCAGAGGAGCTGAGAGGACACAAATACACACAAATACACACAAATACACACTGCAGTTTATATATTCAACAACACAAACTACAAGACAGTACAACACTTGTATTAACAGTATACACATGATAACAAAACTAAAGTTACACTTAAGAAGAAGAGGTATAATTGGCAAAGGATTCTGGGATGTGTTGTTCTTTGATTCTGGAAGAAAAATGATGCACACAGTCTTGTACCTTCAACTTTTTCTCAGTTTTAAAACGCCTTTTTTTTGCGCCAAATCAAATGTTTTACAGTCACGAGTATTGGGTTAGCTGGTTGTCATGGTTACAGGCTTCACTCTCTTGATATAAGGATTTTGTGAAATGTCAATGAAAGGATTTGAACGGGGAAATTTACTTCAGGAACCAGAGCTGCAGAAAAAGATGTCGGTCAGTGTTGAGCTCTGACGCATCAAATAATCAAAAAGAAACTTCACAGAAAAATTAGGCTTGATGATGACTTCAAATGTATCTGGGCGGGGTTTATGACCTATTCTGCCGCCAATCACCCAGGGGAGCTCTGAATGTTTTATTTAGCTTCACTTGAGGCGAGGTGTTCTTCGGTCTGCTCTTTATACCGTCTACAGCTGCAGCTCTCAGAGGTGCACTCACTCCTTAAACACAGGAACATCACTCCTCAAAGTAAGCGCCCGTTTACTCTCCCGGCGTTCACACACACCTTCACTAAGTTGTTGAGGTGTCCCAGCTTCCTCATGTTGGACACTTCTTTCTGCTTCACCACGTTTTGAAGGATTTCAAGCAGATTTTCTGCAGGATCTGAAACCAAGCAGAGGAATGTCAAACAGAGACGTTTTAAATCAGAGTGACATGTTTCACATTAACAGAGCGATGTTCACTTTACACACAGTGAGCGTCCTGACGAGTGTCAAACAGAAACAACGACCACATTAAACACAGACGGGTAAATACTGGTACCCACCATCGACTGTACCCGCAGCGCTGGAACTCACTGGGTCTAACGTCTTCTCTTCAGTTGTTCACAAACATGAACTGTTTTAATAAAACCGATGCACCTTTACAAAGAGCTCTTTAATCTCTGCTGTAAAAAAACGTGTGTATGTGACTTCCTGTGCTTCTGCAGCCAGCCTCTAGTGGACACTCGAGGAACTGCAGGATTTTGCACTCTGCTTCATTTTTCATCACTGCAGGTTCCTTCTTGATCGATAACTACAAGTCATGAATGATTTCACGAGCAAAGAAAAGGCGTTCTGTTTTTGATTGAATTAATAATAAATAATAATAATTCATCTGAGGGGTCGATGTTAAAATGTTTTTCTCAGTGTTTTGGAGGAATGTGACATCTGAGGTATATTTTAGTTTTGTTTTCTGGGATCTACTGTGCACTGTTATTGCCCCTTGGGCCTTGTATGAAGGAAATCCAGATCATCTATTTTAATATTTAGACATTGGGGGTGGTATTAAGATTGTTTTTTGAACATTCATTGAAGCAGTGTAGAACAGGTTAAGAGTTGCTCCAACCATATCTGGTCCATTTGACCCTCAACCCTGAATCATTAAATCAAACTGCACAATTTAAAAACCTGAGTGAAACAGGCTTCATGGCGGAGGTGACTGACATCAGGTGTCCAAGTTTCATTTGAAAAACAGATAAAAACAAACAGATCAACACAGAGAGAGAGAGAGGCGCACGCACACGCACATGCGCGCACACACACACACACACACACACACACACACACACACACACACACACACACACACACACACACACACAGAGTTAAAGTGATGCTTACCTCTGTTTAGATCCAGAGGGACAGCTTCCTCTCCGCTCTCATTCCGACCTGACAGCACACACACGTAAACACAATGTAAAGGAAGAGACACACACGCCCGCACACACACACATGCCGTTTCTAAAGTTTCAAAGAACAGAAATGTGTGTGCGTCACCTCTCATCCGTGCGCTCCTGCTCGGCCGGCCTCGGATGCTGCTCACCGCCATCTTTACAGGAGAGAGAGAGATCGAGAAAGAGAGAGAGAGAGGGAGGGCGAGAGAGAAAGAGAGAGAGAGAGAGAGAAAGAGAGAGAGGGAGGGCGAGAGAGAGAGAGAGAAAGGGAGAGAGAGGTGAGAGAGAGAAAGTTAAAGTATCGCGAGAGTCTCCTCTTCATCATCAGGACTCTGACGCTGAGGAAGGACTCCCTCTGACGTCATATATAGGTCATCAAATCATCTTCGTAAAGACCCTGACGTCACATATCGATCACAAAGTAATAATTAACCCTTCAAAGTAAAGTTCTCCCATGATGATCTTATTTTAAAGTTAGTCTTTAAATCAAAATGATTCAAAAAGTCTGATGTAACAGGACTGAGGAGACTTTGTGTGTGTCTGTGTTCAAGTGTGTGTGTGTGTGTGTCTGTCTGTGTGTGTGTGTGTGTATGTCTGTGTGTGTGTGTGTGTGTGTGTGTGTCTGTCTGTGTGTGTGTGTGTATGTCTGTGTGTGTGTGTGTGTGCGTGCGTGTGCGTGCGTGCGTGCGTGTGTGTGTGTCTGTCTGTGTGTGTGTGTGTGTGTGTGTGTATGTCTGTGTGTGTGTGTGTGTGTGTGTCTGTCTGTGTGTGTGTGTGTATGTCTGTGTGTGTGTGTGTGTGCGTGCGTGTGCGTGCGTGCGTGCGCGTGTGTGTGTCTGTGTGTGTGTGTGTGTGTGTGTGTGTGTGTGTGTGTGTGTGTGTGTGTGTGTCTGTGTCTGTGTGTGTGCGTGTGTGTGTGTGTCTTTGATTGATTTATTGTGTATCTCTGTGCTGTGGTATTGCATTTACAGAAAGCGGTTCTAAAACACATCAAAACTATAAATTAAAAATACAACTTCTTACCTGTAGGCTTCACCTTGTCCCTCCTTCACAGCGGCCTCTACATGTCTATCTGAATTAAATGGTTAGCCTATAGCTTAGCATAAGAGGTCCCTGCCTATCCACAGTTAGTTTGACATTTTGTAAATCATATGACAAAAAAACTCTTGTTGAACGTGTGTTTTGGTTGTTGCTTTAATAAAAGATGTTGAGTAGATGGGTCCAAATGAAAATGCCCCCCAGCAGCCTTGGATTCATTAAGGCTTACTCAGTAGTGCATTGTTGGAAAGGTGTTTATCACCTGGGGTTCATTTTTATTATTAAATATATTGTCTATTTTAGTTTTTTCTCGAGCTCATTTTCTTTCTGAAAAGTTATGAAAACATTTTAAAGTGTGTGTTTGTAAAAACTGCATGTTAAAGTGATAGTATGTAACATGAATATTCAAATAGAAGGCAGCCTTTAATTCAATCTGAGATGCAGAAGAATCATCAAGGCTGTTTATATACACTGCACATTTCAACGACAAGGGAATTCAAAGAGCTTCACACTAGACATCGAACGCATCACAACAAAGAGGGTCAAAGGTCAGGCAAAAATCATACCCAAAGAACTCACTGGGACAACTGCTATAGGACGAGGTTACACGGAGGAAAACACAAACATCACCGGGACTGTTCACATCATGTAAACACAAGACAACAAGACGCACCTTTAAATGAAGAAGACATTAAACATACACTATGCAAAGGAACATTTACATTAACGTAATATTCTAAGTGACATGCAATGATTAAATTATGCTATTTCAACTAAACCCCTTATGAAATGAAGTTGCATTATACAGCTGTAACATCTCACATATTGTTAACCTTATTATTATTATTATTATTATATCATAAACATACATGTAGCTATATGGAAACACATCAACCCATCAAAAACCTTATACTGATAAATTTAAATCCTCACTCTCTCAAAGTGTCTTTGCTTTTTTGTGCTCTTTTGTCTGTTCACCACTTTTTATTTGTTTTACTATTTGTTCAATGTAATTTATTAAAAACCATTCCGGTAAAGATTCAGTCGATCAAATTTGTCCCGTCTTTATATTTAATTTTTTTTTTTTTTGATTTCACCATAAATATCTGTACTGTTTTCCCTTTCTTGTTTTGTACATTGCATTGTTAAATAAATACATTTAAAAAAAACTCCGCTGTTAACTGTTTTCTTTACATGACGTGTCATGACGTCATACACATGCGACGGCAGCCGGCGTCAGACAGCAGGCTGCCCTGAGTGTGTGAGCAGGTTCGATACAAACACTGGTTTGTTTTTGTTTGACTACAGTTAGAAAGACGATGATTAACAGTGTTTTAAACGATGTAATCTCGTCTTTAGTGATTGTGTTCAAGTTTTCAGTTACGGTAAATTAACTTATTAACGTAACACACAGATATAAAGAGGTAACTGTGGTAACCGCACGTGGCAACATTACAGGTCTAAAGATCGTTTTATTTTGGAAGAGATTAAATAGAAACGTTAGAGGAAGACTTTGGAAATGTCCCGGCACAGTAAGAAAAACGGCATACCTGACAGGTGAGTGACAGAAAAAACACACGTGAACATGTCAACAATGGAGATAAATATGATTAAACAACAGTTCAGAGCAATCTGATTGGACAGGAGACATTCCCTGACGGTCGATGCAGGAGAACAACATCATGATGTATTATATCATGAGGTTTTCTGTATTTATCATCTGAAACCTCAGACTCTGACGTCACTGGTTTCATGATCAATTTCAAGTAAAGGTTCATACTACAGAGGAGCTGCTCTGTGGTAACCATGGACACCAACAGGAGAATAGAATGTCCGGGTTGCTTAACAACAGCCTAGTTTCAGTTAAACTGTGGAACTAGTTGAATTGGTGGAGTTAAAAATAATCTGGAGTTGATTTGATATTTTATCTTTTTATTTCCTGTTTGTATAACTTCTTGTTATAAAAGTGAGTCACAGGAGGAGGAGATGTAGCACTGATGTGATTATCTTCAGACTGAAACACAGCTTCTTCTTTTCTTCTCCTCCTCCTCCTTCTTCTTCTTTTTCTTAGTTATTTACAAGGAAGCACCTGAGCCCGCCTGAGGAAACTTATTGTTTTCCATCTGTTTTCATCCATTTTCTTTCATTTATTTCTTCTAAATATGTTTTGAATAGTTGGTAAATGTTGTCTCGTTTACATCGTGTTTTTTCCTGACAGATGGCTCAATTACAAAGCTGTGGGGAAAAGACTTCACGGTTCACGTTTCATCGCTTTCAAAGTGCCTCTGAAACAGGTCAGGAACACAGACTGTAAGAACACAGGAGGTCACATAGAGCAGCACTGCATTTGTATATAATGATGTAATCGGTGTGTGTTCTTCTTTTAGTCTTTGAACCGTCAGCTGTCAGATCGGGACGTGTTCGGACCCTGGGAGCTGCTCGACTCTCTGAAGAAAGAAAAACAAGATCTGGGTTTGATCGTAGACCTCACCTTCACCAAACGCTACTACAACCTGCAGGTGAACGCCAACACACACTCACACAGGTTTACTGTGTGTGTGTGTGTGTGTGTGTGTGTGTGTGTGTGTGTGTGTGTGTAACAGCTGTGTGTGTGTGTGTGTGTGTGTGTGTAACAGCTGTGTGTGTGTGTGTGTGTGTGTGTGTGTGTGTGTGTAACAGCTGTGTGTGTGTTTAACAGCTGTGTGTGTGTGTGTGTTTAACACTTCTGTGTGTGTGTGTGTGTGTGTGTGTGTGTGTGTGTGTGTGTGTGTGTGTGTGTGTGTGTGTTTAACAGCTGTGTGTGTGTGTTTAACAGCTGTGTGTGTGTGTTTAACACCTGTGTGTGTGTGTGTGTGTGTGTGTGTGTGTGTGTGTGTGTGTAACGTGTTTGTGTTTAACAGCTGTGTGTGTGTTTAACACCTGTGTGTGTGTGTGTGTGTGTAACGTGTTTGTGTTTAACAGCTGTGTGTGTGTGTGTGTGTGTAACGTGTGTGTGTTTGTGTTTAACAGCTGTGTGTGTGTGTGTGTGCGTGTGTGTGTGTGTGTGTGTGTTTAAAAGCTGTGTGTGTGTGTTTAACAGCTGTGTGTGTGTGTGTGTGTGCGTGTGTGTGTGTTTAACAGCTGTGTGTGTGCATGTGTGTGTGTGTGTTTAACAGCTGTGTGTGTGTGTGTGCGTGTTTAACAGCTGTGTGTGTGTGTATGTTTAACACCTGTGTGTGTGTGTGTGTGTGTGTGTGTGTGTGTGTGTGTGTGTGTGTTTAACAGCTGTGTGTGTGTGTGTGTGTGTGTGTGCGTGTGTGTGTGTGTGTGTGTGTTTAACAGCTGTGTGTGTGTGTGTGTATGTTTAACACCTGTGTGTGTGTGTGTGTGTGTGTGTTTAACACCTGTGTGTGTGTGTGTGTGTGTGTGTGTAACGTGTGTGTGTTTGTGTTTAACAGCTGTGTGTGTGTGTGTGTGTGTGTGTGTGTGTGTGTGTGTGTGTGTGTGTGTGTGTGTGTGTGTGTGTGTGTGTGTGTGTGTGTGTGTGTGTGTGTGTGTGTGTGTGTGTGTGTGTGTGTGTGTGTGTGTGTGTGTGTGTGTGTGTGTGTGTGTGTGTGTGTGTGTGTGTGTGTGTGAGATGTGTGAGATGTGTGATGTGTGTGTTTAACAGCTGTGTGTGTGTGTTTAACAGCTGTGTGTGTGTGTTTAACGTGTGTGTGTGTGTGTGTGTGTGTGTGTGTGTGTAAACAGGATGATTCAGGAGTTGCTCAGATCTGCTCTTTGTTTGTTTGCAGGATTTACCAGAGTCTTTGTTGTTTGTGAAGATCTTCACGGCCGGTCACCAGATTCCGAGCGATGAAACAATCCTGAGCTTCAAACGAGCCGTACGAAAGTTTCTGAGAGACAACGCAGATAACGGTGAGAAATACACACGATTGGAAAAGGCTTGTCTAGTAAGCAGTGCTTTTCTTTTCAGTTTTTATACCCTGGGTCACACTTTGTTTCATCCTGACATCCTACCTGGTGGATCCCTGAGCGGGACTTTTTCCTATGGAGCTATTATTGTGGCAAAACTATTTGAATATGCACACACAGATCCACAAATGCGTACACAGATTCACAAATGCGTATACATATCTTCAAATGTGTGTCTGACGATCTGCAAACACATTAGTGGGGTTTGTTGCCCTGAGCTCAGGCTCACAGGCTAGGCTGCCAGGCTGCGTATCGCTTTTGCCCGCACTGTACAGGAAACAAATTTCAAAAACACAAACTATAATGGACCCTCCATCGTAGCCTCCTCAGTAAAACTGTACCCACGACAGCTATCCAGCTCAGTAATGTCCGTCCTGAACTCACTGCCTACATGCACGACTTAACTTTACTTGATTGCAGACAAGCTGATCGGAGTCCACTGCACGCACGGTCTGAACCGCACAGGATACCTGATCTGCAGGTGAGAGCACCGAAAAAAACTTGCAGCGGGGTGTCAGCACCAGATGATTAACTGTGTGACAGTGTGTGTATGTAACATCTGTGTGTGTGTGTGTGTGTGTGTGCGTGTTACATCTGTGTGTGTGTAAGAGCTGTGTATGTAACATCTGTGTGTGTGTGTGTGTGTTACATCTGTGTGTGTGTAAGAGCTGTGTGTGTGTGTGTGTGTGTGTTACATCTGTGCGTGTGTGTAACGTGTGTGTGTAACAGCTGTTTTGTGTGTGTGTGTGTGTGTAACAGCTGTTTTGTGTGTGTGTGTAACAGCTGTGTGTGTAACGTCTGGTGTGTGTGTGTGTGTGTGTGTGTGTGTGTGTGTGTGTGTGTGTGTAACATCTGTGTGTGTAACATCTGTTTGTGTGTGTAACATCTGTTGTGTGTGTGTGTGTGTAACATCTGTTGTGTGTGTGTGTAACGTCTGTTGTGTGTGTGTGTAACGTCTGTTGTGTGACCTGCAGGTATCTGATCGATGTGGACGGGATGGATCCTCAGGAGGCCGTTCAGTGTGAGTGTTCTGAATGTTTTAATGTGTGTCAGTAATAATATTCTAATGAACTGAATCTAACTTTAACTTCTTCTTTTGTTGTCAGTGTTTAACTCTTCACGGGGACACAATATAGAGCGACAAAACTACCTGAACGACCTTCAACATGGACCGAAGAGAAGGTGATACTGGGACGTTTCTGCGTCTTACTTCTTGTTATGTTTGATTTGATCTTAAAGCTCCATCTCCATTTCTCTGATCCTGGAGTCAGTGAAAACCTTCACCTCAGCCTCTGCCGTTCAGCTGGTGTCTCTTTAAGCCCCTCCTCCCCATGTGCCCACTTTCTTCTGATTGGCCAGCTCTCTGGAAGCCTTTTTGAGGGGGGGCAGAACGCTGCAGGGCTGCCAGGGAAGGGGTTCTCTCCAGGTCTGGGAGAAGAGAGTCTATGTAAGAGGTTTCAGCGGCTTACGTCGAGGCTTGAAGTCGTCTGGTGAAATTCTTGGCTTCATATCGGGGAATTATGGCGTGATTTACAGAAAAAGCCGTTTAGCGCCCTCTGCAGACTCATCCTGAGATAACATTGGTTCTTTTGCGTTACCTTGCTCCTTGTTGATTGGACTGTCCTGGATATTAATCAGTGTGTCTCCTGTGATCCTTTGTAAACAGCAACGACGGGATGGAAGAGTCCGAGCAGGAGCCAATGAGAGGTCTCGCTTCTCATCGACCGTCGGACTCAGACATCGGAGACGAGAGGCGACCTCACCATGACGACTCTCGACACCACAGGTGAGAGACGAGCGGCGGCAGACTTCATTAAACCTTCTGAAACAGACCTCAGTTATTGGATTGGACGGCTGAAGAGAGACAGGAAGTGTTGGGAGGAGAGAGAGCAGGGGATGACGTGCGGCAACGGGACGAGATCGGATTCGCACCCACGGCCACTGCGGCAAGCACCATGGCCTCTGTGCATAGGGCACTCAACATAACCGCTAGGCTATCCAGCACTCTGTCATCTTTGTTTGATCTGAAATTAAAAACTAAAACAGATAAAACATGAATTCTTTTTGCAACAGAAAGCTGAGACTTCTTTTCTACATCATGTCTCCCGTTTATGATGACCTGATCATGTGAGAACAGGGCGTGTTGATAGCTTATTATTCATCTAAGTCTGAGTCTTTGAGAGGTCTTTAAAAGTCTTACATTTGATTTTAAAAAGTGACATAAGTGACCTCTCTTCTCTCACGTCTTCTGCAGAAACTTCCCTCCCAGAGAAAGAAACCACCGCCCACATCAACGCCATCCACACGACGGCCACTTTCCTAATCCTCCTCTGCTCCTTCCCCCTCCTTTCTATCCACCTACGGGAGCCAATCTCTACTCGTATCGACGGACCCCTCCTCACCCTGACAGTCAGTGGAGGAGACCCCCCTGCCCAGAGGAGAGCAGGTCCAGGTACCCTCCAGATGATCGCGATTGGAGGTCATCGTCCCGCCGGCAGGAGGAGGACAGATGGAGAGCTCCTCCTCCTCCTCCTTTCCTCCCCCGCTACACCCCACGCTGGAGCGATGAGTCCAACGGCCACGGCAGACGTGAGGAGGAGGGGGTCGCTCCCAGAAGCAGACACCGCGACAGACCAGCACACAGAGACCGAGTCCGCTCATATGAGCATTAGTGAAGTGAGAGAGGAGACAGGACACTGATGACGCTCTTTATTTAAGGGACCTGAACCAGGGGTCCAAGCTGTCTTACTTTCAGGGTCTTAATCAGTTTACCTTTATATCAGGTACAAAAAGATCTCTTCAGCCCGCAGCAGGTGAACAGCTGTTACATCACGCTCTCTCTACAAACACACCACACTACTTTCATAAAAACATACATTGTACCTCACAGGACTCAGGAGTTTATTGTCCACCACTTCTGTTTTCTCTCTGGAGTCTATCTGAACTTAAAGGAGCAGTATGTAACTCTGACCCCTAGTGTTTAAAATGGGTACTGCAGTCCAAATGCTAAACATTGTAGAGAGCTGTCTCTCCCCCCTCCCCCTCCTCTCTACAGTCGATGCTCACACAGGTTGCCATGTGGTGGACACTGAAGCTTCAGTGTTTATCCAGCTCTGCATCGGTCTGTAAACCTTTCTGTGTTCTAACCTCTCTCCATTTTTCAAAAACATCTCCAATATTGATCCTAGTTTGAGCACGTTTCTGCTCGTGGAGCTTATTAGAAACATGCAGAGGCTTTTTAGGTCGGGTACAATCACTTCTATCTGAACCACTTCTCTTGCCCGCTTCCATCACTGCAACACCTGTTGACCTGATAACTGCTCTCATATCTGACAAACCAAGGGGCGTGCAAAATGGCCGTGTGAGGGTGCCTTAAAACCGCCTACCTTCTCTGGTACAAACAAATCCAGACCATCGATCCATTAAGGATTATGTTTCAGACGTTACAGCCTGATTACCTGCTGCAGGATGAACTCATCGACTGGAGACATTCAGAGAAACTTTTTGTACCTTTTTAGTAATTTAAAGACAAAATTTGGATAAAAAGGGTCGAAGGGAGAAGATGACCCTGTAATCATGAATGAAGATGAGTCAGGAGTGTTTCAGCTGGTGTGCCTTTTTTCACTCTGACCTCAAGTCAGCCAAACGTTGATCCCTCACACAAGGAGAGCTGCTGACATGCTAACCTTCAGAGTTTTAGATTTAATCAGCGCGTTTTATATTTTCTTTTTTTTTCTCACTGCACATGTTTACTGTTTCACATCAGGTGGTGGACGATCAGAGCTTTAACTTGTGGCTGTTGTCATTATCCAGGAACCCGTTGATTGTTTTCTCCATTTAAGGTTTTTACAGAGCACACCCACTCTGATAATTTCTAGTGTTTGTACATGAAATTCAATATCCCGTCATTAAAGAGTCAAAACAAGAACAAGACGTCACATTTTGAACCAGAAGCTGTGAAACAACACATTAAATTAAATTTTCAACCAGTTTAAATAAGTCTCAGAGCTCCTCAAAACATGTGTGTGAAGTTTCTTGTTCTAAATCCACTCTGATCCTGTATTTGATCATGCCTATAAACCCCTCTATTTCAGCCCTGCTCAGAACAGGCTGTTTCTGTGTCTGTACCTTTAAATATGTAAATGAGCTGTGTGGCCACGCCCCCTATCTGGAAGGGCTTGGGTGTCTCGGGCTTTCTCGCTCCATGTCCGAGGGTGCGTTCGAATTGTCCCTCCTATCTCCTTTCACTATCCACTTTACCTTAACCCCGGGGAAACGTCATGAGGTTAAGGAAAGATGTTAGGAGAATTCATAAAGGACTTAGGGAAAGGCGATCTCGTTGCTCTGACAATCCGACCACATTTTCCACTAGGAGACGTCATTAAATGCGACGGGCCGGCGGAGGTTAATGACGTGGGTCTGCTGTGGTGAAACTACTGAACTACTAGTTCTGAAAATGGACTACTAAAGGCGCATCTAAAAACTTTCCCCTGTGCCTTCTTACCAGTGAAATAATAAGGTTGGGATTGAAATAAAAGCAATATAGGCTACCAGGCTACAAGTAACAAAAGTGAAACCAGCAGCTTCCTGTCCACTCAGAAATCAACATCAACATAAATATGATTGTATGATATTAATTGTTACATTTATGTAAGATATAGCCTACATATAATATTTTAAGCATACAAATGTACAACTGCACAAAGCATTCTTAAGTGAATGAAATATGTTGAATAAAACATCATCTGATAAAAATGTCTCTTATCTTTTATCTCTTACATGATCTGTGTCACTTTACGATCATCGTTAATGTTCGTGAACGGTCGGATGCGCGACTCGCTCTAAATGTTGCGGCCGCAAGGAATTGTGGGGCGTCATATCTCATCTCCTTTCGTAAAGGATGGTCCAGTGTATCCTATGCTAATGGGGGTCATAAAGGAAGCATTGACCCACCTTTCCTTAACTTTTAGAGAATTTGAACGACTCTTATCATGGCCGCCACTTAAATGCTTCCAGGGTTAAGGTAAAGTGGATAGTGAAAGGAGATAGGAGGGACAATTCGAACGCACCCCTATTGTTTACGGTGAGAAGGCAGACTCAGAGGGCAGAACAAACACCTAGCTGTGGGAGTGTCACCCACCTGGGGGAGGGGCTACTGCCCTTTGTGATGTCATGAAGGGAGAATCTCCAAACGAGAGAGGATGGACTTTTCTCATCATTGGGGGGTTTGTAGACAGACTAGAGACACACATTAGAGTTACAGAAACATGGTGAAGTGTGTTTAGCAGAATATGTGACCCTTAATAGATTAACTTAATAATAATCTGAATGTTTGCCCAAGGATTCAGTAACCAGAAAACATTTAGAAAAGTGTCGAACATACTTAATGAAATTAAATCATCTTCAACGTCTCTTTTTTTTTTACGTTTGTGAAAGCTCAAATATAAAAAGTTAGTGAGACCTCAGCAGTTTCAGTATTTGACTTAAGATGCGCCTGTGTTTATATATCTATTACTAAAATGACCTCTGTTACAGTTTTAGACAATTGACCAACATCAACACAATGTCCTTGTGTACAGTGTCACAATATATTTAAAGATATTTAGACTAATCTTAATCGTTAAAGATTTGAATCATTAAACTCTTTGATACTTTTATGAAACCCTCCACAGACAGACAGGACAATCAGATATTTACCCAAACATTTAGAGAACATGCACATATTAAATAACATGAACTCAACCACCTGTTGCTCACTTTACTATTTAAAAATGTCCCTCAAAGGCTTCTGTAGTTGTT
Source organism: Labrus mixtus (assembly GCF_963584025.1). Classification (NCBI taxonomy): domain Eukaryota; kingdom Metazoa; phylum Chordata; class Actinopteri; order Labriformes; family Labridae; genus Labrus; species Labrus mixtus. The sequence continues at coordinate 18,120,989 of NC_083628.1, read as the reverse complement.
CTAAATGAGTTCATAGTTTTAACTCTGCGGGTAATACTACAGCTGTGAGCAGGCATTACATCTCTCCTGGTCGCTTTAAGTTACTGATAAAACATTTTTACAGAATCAGTATCAAGCACGATGCAGCTGCTGGGGTTCGCTGCGCATGCGCGGAGTCTGTCACGACTGTGTGCGCTGCTGCTGCTGCTGCCGCTGCGGCTGCTGCAGGTGCAAACATGGCGATGAAGGCGCTCCGAGGGATGGTGAACGGGGCCATGAGCGAGCTCTCCTCCGCCGTCAGCGGGAGCAGACCTCCGGCCGCCGCTCCGGCTCCTAGCGCCGCCACCCGGGAGCAGGTGATGGCCGTGCGCCGGGATTACATCTCCCAGCCCCGCCTCAGTGAGTCCAACTGAAGCCTGAGTATCTGGATGTTTGCACTCTGCAGAATGTTTGATGTGTGAAGACTTTAGTAAAAGATCAGTGCGTCATTTTGAAGACTTTAAACTGTTTTAGACTCACAAGTTACAGCCAGATATTCAGGGGATGAATATGTTTAAAAGAGCGGAAACTATTTGTTGAATGTTGGGTAGTGAACAGTGCAATAATGTGCAAGAATCATCAATAAATTGTATTTTGATAAGCCTGTATGTATGAACGTTTGATATTTAACTGATCATCGTTGTAGTTTGGACAATGAATAAGACATTTAAAGATTCAAACTCCAGATTTTGGGGCTTTTTTTTTTTGCATGATTATGACATTTTTTTTGTCCAGATGATGTTTGAAAATGATCCACATTTGAAGCCCAGGCTCGTGAATGTGTGTGGGCCTCAGAAGAACAAAAATAAATCCACTCTGCAGCTCCCTGCTCCTCCTCCTCCTCCAGACCACTAATAATGTGATCAGATGCATTAAAGTTTTACGTTACATCCATTAAACTGAGACAGACCTGGGAGCAGAGGTTTGTTTAATTCATTTATACCTTCATGAAATATTGGGAAATGTCCACCAGAGATATCCAGGCCCAGAGTGAAGATGTTGAAAAAAGCTGAAGGTAATGAGTTCACCGTGATATTAAAGAAATAAATCCTCACATCGGAGAAGCTGCAGGTCTGCTCGCTGCTCTCATTCTGTTTGTATTCACCGTCTCAGAACTCTGACTCCCTTGTTTTCTGCCTCCTCAGCCTACAAAACTGTGTCTGGAGTCAATGGTCCGCTGGTGATCCTGGATCAGGTGAAGGTAAGGGGGACGACCGAAGACCTCCGAGGACTCAGAACTCTTTGATTCCTGCGGAAAGCGAGCACACCGTTCACCTGCTGCATGAACAACAAATTAACCACAACAGTCCCAACACTTATGCACCTAGTCGTCTTAGATGACTCTAAAATATGGCCCACCTGTAAATCTATCAGATTAACCCTCTAGCTGCTGGGCAGACGTGAAGGAAGCTGCAGATGAAACGTTTTATTTGCTCATAATAAAGTGACAGTAAAGTCATTTTCAGTGTGCCGCAGTTTATTGATTTTTTTCATGTTCCTGCAACCGACCGGCACCTGAGGACACGTTGGCTGCAAACGGGTTCCCTGTTGGTCGTTAAACCCCTTTAAATGAGTCCACTGCCGTTAACGAGCAGAACTGGAGCGAATGAATAACACTCATAAAGAAAGTAGTTGCTCCATTATGGACACGTTTTTAAACCTTTTGGTGTCAGAGTGTCGTCGACTCGTTATTTCAAAAGACACTGACATGTTTGTTAAAGTTCAGAATTCAAAGCCTCTTCCTGTATCTGACACGCGTGCGTCTGTGTTTCTCAGTTTCCGCGGTACGCAGAGATCGTCCATCTCACGCTGCCCGACGGAACGAGGAGGAGCGGCCAGGTGTTGGAGGTCTCCGGCTCCAAAGCTGTGGTGCAGGTACTCTCATCTTTTACAACCTCAAAGATGTCAGATTTTGAAGTTTTAAAAACCAACAGCAGAGGTGTACCGATGCTCCTGAGGTGACTCTGTGAGGTGCATAGAAAGTGAGATCTAAAAAAAATGAGCACCCTGTTGGTGCACACATTCAACTCAAACCTCAGGAGTTTTGTGCGCGTGTGAAAAATCCTTCAGAGTATTTTAAAGCTTCTGCTGCAGTGATAAACTCACAGGTTTAGATTCAGCGCTCTGTCCGCGCTGCCCCCTGCAGGTGTTTGAGGGGACTTCGGGTATCGACGCCAAGAAGACGAGCTGCGAGTTCACAGGAGACATCTTACGGACGCCGGTCTCTGAGGACATGTTGGGTGCGTCACACCGTTTATCTAAAACTCACATTTGAACCATGTCATGATTTGGTCTTATTTAGTTTTGTATTTTAGCGTTTAGGTTTCCATGTTTTCATTTCTCCTGTCTGTGTTTTTGTATTAACGCTCCCTGGTGTTTGTTTCCCTTGTGTGTTTCCTAGATTAGTCTTTAGCGTTTCCTGTGTTATTTTGTATCCTGGTGTTGTTACGTTCTACTCTCATGATTCGGTCTTTAGTTTGTATTTTGTCCATTTCAAAGCTTAGTTTTCCTTGTGGTTATTCATCCTAGTGTTGCTTGTTTCCCTTGTGTGTTTTTGTCTTAATGTTTCATAGTTTAGTCTTTAGTGTGTTCCTGTGTGTCACCTTGTTCCAGCCTTTTTTTTCCTAGTAGACTTTTGATTTTTGACCGTACCTGCCTTACCGTTTTGCCTGCTCCCTTTGGATTTGTTTCCTTTCTGTGTACCGGCCTGGACTGTGATTAAACTCTGCGTCACAGTCCCTGTCTCTATCTGGTTCTGATACACCACATGAAGACCTGAAGCTCTGCAGGAACACGTCCGTGAAAACTCTACATGTTCTGAACGCGTCTGTGTTTGTGTGTTCAGGTCGTGTGTTTAATGGATCAGGTAAACCCATCGACAGAGGACCTGCCGTCCTGGCTGAAGACTTCCTGGACATCATGGGTACGCTGACCCTCTGCGCCGAGGCTCAAAGTATCGACAAGGACACAGGGCTTTAACCTGCACACACTGAAAAGAGACCAACATGTTGTGATTAGTGAAAAATGTTCTGCTCTGGAGGTTGGGAGTGGAACAACCCGTTCCCTTATCTCTCTTTGTGTTTGCATGAATATGTCCTCTGTTCTGATGTTTATAACGCCTGTTTCCATGTTTCAGGTCAGCCCATAAACCCTCAGTGTCGTATTTACCCCGAGGAGATGATCCAGACGGGAATATCTGCCATCGACGGCATGAACAGCATCGCCAGAGGACAGAAAATACCCATCTTCTCTGCTGCAGGGCTGCCGCACAACGAGGTGCATCGCACAGACACAGAAGCAGATCACGTTGAACCGACAAATCCTCCCAGTTTAATATCAATGAATAACTTTTGTCTCTTCCCTGTAATTTGATAGATGTAACAAAAATTAAGTTAGGATGAGAATAATAACATTTCTCTGGATGACTTTTCAGTGATGGGCGACCTGTTCAGACCCTTTACTACCATTAAAGTTCAAATACCACATTACAGTAATAATCCAGCCATCCAATCATTATCTTCCGCTTATCTGAGGTCCGGTCGCCATGGCAACTAGCTCATCCTTCTGAGGGATTCTGCGGCATTCCCAGTCCAGACGGGATGTATAATCCCTCTGGGTCTAACGGGGGTCTCCTCCCTGTTGGGCGTGCCCGGAATACCTCCAAAGGGGGGCATCCAGGAGGATCCTGATCAGGTGCCTGAACCACCTCAACTGGATCCTCTCGATGTGACGGAGCAGCGGCTTTACTCCGAGCTCCCCCCTGAATGTCTAAGCTCCTCCCCCTCTCTCTGAGGCTGAGTCCAGACCCCCTCCAGAGGAAACTCATTTCAGACGCTTGTACCCGCGATCTCATTCGTTCGGTCACTACCCAAAGCCCATGACCACAGTCGAGGGTCGGAACGAAGGTCGAGCTGATTTGCCTTCACGCTCAGCTCCCTCTCAAACCACGACGGTTTGCAAAAAACGTTCGCATCGCTGCTGACGCTGCACCAACCCGCCCGTCAATCTTACGGTCCATCTTACCCTCACTGTGAACAAGACCTGAGATACTCAAACTCCTCCACTCGGGTTAAAGACGAACTCAGCACCTGGAGAGAGCAATCAGCTGTTTTCAGGCAGAGAACCATGACCTCACCTCAGAGTCCAAGAAACAATCTACAGTCACTGAGATTGTTCCTTCAGTAAAAGTCTGAGTATAATCCAGAAAAATGTAGTTCAAGTAATAATCATGTTGTATGAATGCAAAAAACAGGATTGTAATGTTGGAGCTAAAGTAGCTAATGTTCATTTTCCTCTCTGAATCTCTCTACTGATTATTTCCTCGTTCACTCCAGCAGAGTCTTTAACACCGTCTCTCTTTCTCTCCTCGTGTGTTTCCAGATCGCCGCTCAGATCTGTCGTCAGGCCGGTTTGGTGAAGAAGTCCAAGGACGTGATGGACTACAGCGAGGACAACTTCGCCATCGTTTTTGCTGCCATGGGGGTGAGGACTAGAGATACTCTTTTTAAATAATAAGAATTCACTCTCTGGTGATCTCTAACTCCTCGTCTCAAACACCTGAAGGCGTCTTTATGAGGTGTATTCTCTGCGTTTAGTGTCATGTGTGCACTGAAGTGACTTTCAGTCCTCATCAGATAAAAGCAGTCTTCTCTTCTTTATTGTCTCGTTGGAATTTTTTTTTCATATTTCAAGAACGTTTTGACACTCTGTGGAGGGGAAACAGGATTGTGTTGCTGTAAAGACAGCGAGCCAAAGTTCAACAGAAACATCAAACTTCCATCTTTTTTTAACATATTTTTCTTCGATGTGTGGAGAAGACTGCACACAACCCTCCGTCCCACACTTTGTATTTGTGGTCGACTGAGGGCCAGAAAATGATTCTGGAGGGCGGAGGGAGATGGAAGCCAGGGGCAGACGGGCAGTGATTTGGCCCAAACAGAGAGTGAAACTGATGACGTTTGCTCCTGTCTGAAGGCTACAGATATCTCTTAAGGTATCTGCATGACATGCTCCTCTTAAGGTGTACTGTCCCCGCTGAGGTGTCATAACTTCAACTAGACAGCTGCCAGCCAAACTCTGTATAAAACGACACGGGAGTCAGGATGTAGTGTTCTAGCTCCTTAATTTGTTCCAGACTCAATGTGCATGAGGTTAAGAATCAGGAGTGAAACTGAAAATACAGATTGGTACAACACAATTAACAAGATGTCCTTTATACAAAGATAAGTTGTAATCATCAAAATAATAAACAAGCTAACTACTTTTATGCTTGTAGATGTGTCTTAATTGTTTAAATGGAATGCATTAATGTATGCAAATTTAATAATACAACAAAGATACTTTCCAATATCTTAAGGTGAAAACCTAAATAAACATCTGAACAACTTACAAGCAGTGCCTCTGCTGGAGAAACAACTGGATGGCACCGGATTTACTCTTGAGCTCCTGCCACAAATTCTAGCCCTCTACTAGACCATGTGCACACTAAAACTTCCTACTTCCTGTTCCTAAAGGAAGTGATGCAAAACGACCACTATACAGTAGGGAGAGCTAATTTACAGAAAAACTGAATATTTATAAAACATAGAAATAGCCGGGATGCAAAACATAAGGTATCTGGATTTATTAAGCACACATTAAGATTTCATGTCACATGATCCATCTAATGTTTGACAGGAGGTCTTCTACGACATGCTCCTCGATGGTGTCAGTCTGCAGCCTCACGATGACACGTTTACAGAACTTTAAGAAAAAGGAAGAATCAAACTTTCTGTTTCAGATGAACACTTACTAAAGTGAAGTTTCTCTTCTTTGCCTCCAGGTGAACATGGAGACCGCTCGCTTCTTTAAGTCCGACTTTGAGGAGAACGGTTCCATGGACAACGTCTGTCTGTTCCTCAACCTGGCCAACGACCCCACGTACGAACCTTTTCTTTAATCACCTCCCCTGTGACAGCAGAAAGAGCCCCAGTTTGAAGCAGTTTCTACCTAATAAAAAAAACAAAAGAGCGACCAGCTGAAATACATGTTTGTACATCGAGCGTCTCCATTTTTACTCCCTGTGAACATACCCTCATTCTGTTGTGTTTTAGAGGATTATCTTTCATTCCAAGAGATTTCCGTTGATTGTTTCCTCGAGGATTGAAAAGCTCATTTCATGCGGTTTGGAGATGATTCAGATAGATTTGGCATAAAACACACGTCTCAGGAAAAACCCTGTAAAGTCTCTGTACTTGAAAAAAATCAGCTTTGGGTTTTGCACACTTGTTGACAAAAGGGAAGAGAGAGAGAAAATAAAGATGCTGTAGGTGGCTACGTTTTATGAGGCCGGCTACGCACTGGACGATCTTAAAGGCTTAATATGCGACTTTTCACACTTAAATATAATAGAAATCAAGTATATCCTCTGAAAATAACTATGTGAGTCATGACTGTCTACAATGGGTGTAACCCTGAGTCCCACTGTCTGTGATGTTTTCCGAGTTTTCAGAGTCCTATCTTCAGTTTGTTTACATCGTCAGGACGGCTGACTCCTCCCCTCGCGTTTAAAAGTTGTTTAATTGAGGGACTAGAGAAAAGAAGAATAACATACTGTACTCACTGCTTAACTGCGTTTCTAGATCACGCTCATTTCGGGTAAATTTACATGCAGTGTGAAGATACGAGCATAATAAAGATCGCTAGCATTAGCATGCTAACACAACAATGCACCGTGCGCTGTTTTGATTTCATGCTGGTGCTCAAGGGCGACATCTGCTGGATCAAAAAATCACATATAAAGCCTTTAACCGATTTTTAAAACATGTAGACCACAGACATGAGGACAGTCTTTGAAACTTTATAAACCTCTGAACGCACACACGAGACGATTCAGCGAGGCCGTGAGATCTCACAGAAACTCACATGATCAAACGTGACTTCAGAAAAAAAAAAAACATGGAGGACGATGGACGTGGTCAGCTGGCTTCGTGGTTCGTCTTCATGAGACGTTATAAAGACACTCGTGTTGTTGCCATAGTTACACAAGCTGCTCTTCATCTTCAGCATTCCACTCGGCTCGGGGTTCAGTTGTGTTTATGTTTTCGCCGCCATGTTTGTGAGCTGTTAAAAGTGACGCAACATCCGGTTGGTGATGCCGCCCGGTGTGCTCGCTCTCATTGGCTGTTGCAGATATTCTGTTGGAGGCAACGCATCGGGAGGCTCCGACTCGATCTGGAGCAGGAAAATAATCGTAGCGACACCACACACTTCAGCTGTTACCAATATGCAGAATGTCTTTTCTAAAAGACTTTAACTGACTTCTTCATTGCAGCATCGAGCGAATCATCACGCCTCGTTTAGCTCTGACATCAGCAGAGTATCTGGCCTATCAGTGCGAGAAACACGTCCTTGTCATCCTCACCGATATGAGCTCGTACGCCGAGGCTCTGCGAGAGGTCAGCCAATGTTTCTGTGATTCTTTTCTGAAATGACTACACGATGATGGGAATAAACTTACTCACCTGTGAATAACTCTTCTTCTCTCAGGTGTCTGCAGCCAGAGAGGAAGTGCCGGGCCGGCGTGGTTTCCCTGGTTACATGTACACCGACCTGGCGACCATCTACGAGAGAGCGGGCAGAGTGGAGGGACGGAACGGCTCCATCACTCAGATCCCCATCCTCACCATGCCCAACGACGGTAAATACAAACCTAAAAGAGCTAATGCTAATGCTAACACAGTGCTAATGAGTGTTCTGGTGTCTCAGATATCACTCATCCCATTCCCGACCTGACGGGTTACATCACCGAGGGACAGATCTACGTGGACCGACAACTTCACAACAGACAGGTACTGAAGACTGAAGACCTGTTGGTCTGGACTTAACAATTGTAGAACTTGTCCTAGGATTTTTGTTCTTGACTTGGGACCTTTTGATCTTGACTTATGACTTGTAGATATTGTCCAAGGACTTCATACTCTTGACTTGGGACTTTTCTAGTCTAAGGACTTGTTGATCTTGACTCAGGACTTGTAGATAGTCTCCAAGGACTTGCTGTTCTTGCCTAAGGACTTGCTGTTCTTGCCTAAGGACTTGTTGATCTTGACTTAGGACTTATTGATCTGGACTCAGGACTTGTTGATCTTGACTTGGGACTTTTCTAGTCTAATAACTTGTTGACCTGGACTGAGAACTTATTGATCTGGACTCAGGATTTGTTGATCTTGACTTGGGACTTGTTGATTTTGACTAAGGACTTGTTGATCTGGACTCAGGACTTGTTGATCTTGACTAAGGACTTGTTGATCTGGACTCAGGACTTGTTGATCTGGACTCAGGGCTTGTTGATCTTGACTTGGGACTTGTTGATCTTGGCTAAGGATTTGTAGATCTTAACTTAGGACTTGCTGATCTTGACTTGGGACTTGTTGAGCTTGACTAAGGACTTGTTGATCTTGAATAAGGACTTGTTGACGTCTAACAAAGTTTGTACCTTTTCTTCTGTGGTGTAGATCTATCCGCCCATCAACGTGCTGCCGTCTCTCTCTCGTCTGATGAAGTCCGCCATCGGGGAGGGAATGACCCGCAGAGACCACTCTGACGTCTCCAACCAGCTGGTGAGCTCACACACACTTCCAGCTTCTTACTGCACATGCTCACCTTCACCTTCACCTCTGTGAAAACGTGTGTGTGTGTGTGTGTGTGTGTGTGTGTGTATGTGTGTGTGTGTGTGTGTGTGTGTGTGTGTGTGTGTATATGTGTGTGTGTATATGTGTGTGTGTGTGTGTGTGTGTGTGTGTGTGTGTGTGTATGTGGTGTGTGTGTGTGTGCGTGCGTGTGTGTGTGTGTGTGTGTGTGTATGTGTGTGTAGTACGCGTGTTATGCCATAGGGAAGGACGTGCAGGCGATGAAGGCGGTGGTGGGGGAGGAGGCTCTGACAGCTGATGACCTGCTCTATCTGGAGTTCCTCACCAAGTTTGAGAAAAACTTCATCTCCCAAGGTGCATTGGGGCACAATTTATCACATCATACTTTTGGACAGTATGATGTGGTCAGTTGAAATTAAACCGAGGCCCGAATGTTTTGGATTTTCCTCTTCGTCTTTGAATACTTGGATCAAATTTGTGAGGACATCAGGTCATTAAAAGTAGAACATTTTAAATTATACAGACATAAAATCAAGTATGCAACATTTACAACAGATATGACAATTAAAAGAGGAATGAAGGACAGGATATTTTGGAAAACAAACGAAGCGTTAGTGCTATTAGAAATAATATATTGTATTAGATATAAGATATTTTCCACAAATTAATCCGGTTACGAGCAGTATGTAGATTCCACCACGAGGGGGCTCTCAATCAAAACAAAAAGAAAAGATGAAGTCGAGGCTGGTGGGGAATCATGGGAGTGATTCTCTTCTACTCCACCTCCTCGCCCCCCGATAGAAACGACCTCTGAGTTGACTGTAGTCATGACGACCGGGGGAAACCGACCTGAGGAAGAGAATATGTTTACCGACGAGCGAATGTATTTGAGTATAATACAGCAACAGTTGCAGTTCACGGTTTGTTGTACAGGGGCCTTTGACCTGACAACCTGTGTTTCCATGGCAACGGTTAATACGTGGTGTCCGTCATGGCATCAGCATGAGTTTGCGTTATACTGATGGTTTTTTCGTGTGTCTGGTGCGTGCAGGTGCCTACGAGAACCGGAGCGTGTTTGAGACTCTGGATGTCGGATGGCAGCTGATGAGGATTTTCCCCAAAGAGATGCTGAAGCGGATCCCTCAGAGCACCCTGGCCGAGTTCTACCCCCGAGAGGCCAAACACTAAAACTGACACTCGCCCATCCGTGCGTCTCCGCATCTCCGCCGCTTCCATCAGTGAACCCTCACCGCTGCGTACCTACCGTGACGTGACGTGATGCTGTGACCGTTTGAAAACTTGTGACTTTCATGTGGCCTTGAACGCACCATTCCTGCTTTAACGAGACGACGAGGGTAACGCTGATTTGACATGTTTACAGTGTGAATGAAAAGAGTGTGGATGAGGGGAACATTGTGTCTGAAACGCTTTAATGGATTTTATTGAATTAGGTTATCATAGTAACGTATTTATTTTAGCAAAAGATGCATCAAAATGTCCCAAAAAAAACAACCAAAAAACCATCCTAAACAGGTGATAAGGAATTCATAATTAATCTTCTGTACAATCCACTGTTTAGACTTATTAGCTAACCTTTAGTTTGCTTTGATTTCGGAGATGAAATTAGCAACATTTAAGGATTAAATCTCGAATTAGGAAGTGCACTTATCATGTGGTCGTTGGGACGTTCATCTTGACGATGTGGTCGCTTATTCGTCCACCTGGCCGGGGGGGGGCGTTCTCAGATCAGCTCACACTGACTTCCTGCAGAATAAATACGAGGAAAATGTGTCTGTTTTTCTGTCACACAAGCAGCTCCTCCTGGAAATATCAGGAGGTTTTTCAGGAGTTTTCTGCAGGTGTGAACGCCCTACTAGTGTCTTAAGGTACACCTGAGCATCGCTGCAGCTAAGGTGAAATCACTGCACGTCATTAAAAACAACATTTCAGGGTGTGCGGTTACGTTTTGAAATGCATTTGTGTTCTTCATTGTGATATTTGGAGTTTTTATTCCTGATCATAAAAATCACTCCGGCCTTGTGAAGAACACGCTCTCTAACCTGCTGTGCATTTTAACAAAAAAAAACCAACCACCTCGTTCTTTAAGCTTCACGCAGCAGCGTTCATCATCAGTGAGAACATCCTGCAGCTTCATGAGGACGTCTCACCCGAGTCAACTTAAAGATGGACGACAGGTGCATCACATGACAAAGGAGCCAGTTGAGGTGGTTTGGGCGTCTGATCAGGATCCTCCTGGACGCCTCCCTTTGGAGGTTTTCTGGACACGCCCAACTGGGAGGAGACCCTGATTAGACCCAGAGCTCGCTGGAGGGATTATATATCCCGTCTAGCCTGGGAACGCCTCGGAATCCCCCAAGAGGAGGAGCTGGAAAACGTTGCTGGGGAGAGGGACGTCTGGGTTGACTTACTGCGCTCTCTGCCACCGCGACCCAACCTCAAATCAGAGGAAGAAAATGGAGGGATGGACAGGTGTGTGTGTGTGTGTGTGTGTGTGTGTGTGTGTGTGTGTGTGTGTGCTCACTTAAACGTGTTCATTTGACCTTCAGCGCACATTTCCTGTCCTTTTTTTCGTATGCCAAAAGACTGTGACGGCCGTGTACTGCCCCAAGGAACAACGCCTTTCTGCATGACGTTCTGCATTTGATGGTCAGTTTGAAACGCCATGTCTGTGATGGATGATGTTTGATTTAAAGGAAATGTACCGTTATCGGACGCTGTGATTCTCGTAGTTTAATTCTTGTACTTAAAGCTTGAACTGATTAATGTGTTTTAGGTTTTTGTGAACGTGTCTCCTTACATTCTGGACTTTTTGAACGGATCGGTCTTTAAAATAATTGTTTTTCTTTTATAACAGTGAGAGCATGATGACTGGATATCCGCCTGCATGCATCGTCGTTGAACGTTTCCTGTCTGTGAATCAACTCCCCATGAAATAAAAGCTGCTCGCTCTCATGCTCTCAGTCTTCAGTTATTAGTTTATATTCATGACAGATGGTTTTTGTTCCAAGATAAAACGGCTCCAGCTAAATAGAGGAGAGAGAGAGAGAATATTTGACTATAAGGTATTACTAAAAGGTTTGTTAACATTAATTAAACATATGATGACGATTCTGACGTCAAGTCGGCAAGTCGGGCGCCTCTTTCTTTCCAGAGTTTCCGAGTTGTTCTGACTTGAGCAGGTGTTCATGTGCATTTTATAACTCGACACTTGTTTTTCCGATTCGCCCGACACCACATGAATGCACCATAGAGCACGGACAGGTGTAGAGGCCTGACCCCGTCTACCATTAGACAAAAAAGGTAAAGCTCTACGTCACATCAAACTTAACGTGTGTAAGAAGTGAACCGAATCCAACGTACCCCAAAAGTCACGTGACGCACAGGTGAGCATGTCGGTAGAGTTTGATGCTCACCTGATGACCCTCAAACTGGACTGGACTGGTTTGTAGAGGACTGGTTTGTGAACGATCAACACGTTTCAGCTGAGGAGGACTTTCTTCATCCGGGTGAGTGCATACAAACCCTGATCCAGTTCAGATCCTCCTCTGCATGTCTGAGACTTTAACGAGTTTAGCCACATGTCGCATGGGCAAAACACTCAACCACAAGTGGCTCGGTGGGCGGCGCGTGAGTGTGTATGAATGGATGAGTTAATACTGATGGACTCTTTACACAGCAGCCTCTACCATCAGTGTGTGAATGTGTATGAATGGATGAGTTAATACTGATGGACTCTTTACACAGCAGCCTCTACCATCAGTGTTTGAATGTGTATGAATGGATGAGTTAATACTGATGGACTCTTTACACAGCAGCCTCTACCATCAGTGTGTGAATGTGTATGAATGGATGAATTAATACTGATGGACTCTTTACTCAGCAGCCTCTACCATCAGTGTGTGAATGTGTATGAATGGATGAGTTAATACTGATGGACTCTACACAGCAGCCTCTACCATCAGTGTATGAATGAATGAGTTAATACTGATGGACTCTTTACTCAGCAGCCTCTACCATCAGTGTGTGAATGTGTATGAATGGATGAGTTAATACTGATGGACTCTTTACACAGCAGCCTCTACCATCAGTGTGTGAATGTGTATGAATGGATGAGTTAATACTGATGGACTCTTTACTCAGCAGCCTCTACCATCAGTGTATGAATGGATGAGTTAATACTGATGGACTCTTTACACAGCAGCCTCTACCATCAGTGTGTGAATGTGTATGAATGGATGAGTTAATACTGATGGACTCTTCACACAGCAGCCTCTACCATCAGTGTTTGAATGTGTATGAATGGATGAGTTAATACTGATGGACTCTTTACACAGCAGCCTCTACCATCAGTGTGTGAATGTGTATGAATGGATGAGTTAATACTGATGGACTCTTTACTCAGCAGCCTCTACCATCAGTGTGTGAATGTGTATGAATGGATGAGTTAATACTGATGGACTCTACACAGCAGCCTCTACCATCAGTGTATGAATGAATGAGTTAATACTGATGGACTCTTTACTCAGCAGCCTCTACCATCAGTGTGTGAATGTGTATGAATGGATGAGTTAATACTGATGGACCCTTTACACAGCAGCCTCTACCATCAGTGTGTGAATGTGTATGAATGGATGAGTTAATACTGATGGACTCTTTACTCAGCAGCCTCTACCATCAGTGTATGAATGGATGAGTTAATACTGATGGACTCTTTACACAGCAGCCTCTACCATCAGTGTGTGAATCTGTATGAATGGATGAGTTAATACTGATGGACTCTTTACACAGCAGCCTCTACCATCAGTGTTTGAATGTGTATGAATGGATGAGTTAATACTGATGGACTCTTTACACAGCAGCCTCTACCATCAGTGTTTGAATGTGTATGAATGGATGAGTTAATACTGATGGACTCTTTACTCAGCAGCCTCTACCATCAGTGTGTGAATGTGTAGGTGTGACCTGCAGTGTGAAAGAGCTTTGAGGAGTCAGAAGACTAGAAAAGAAATATACAAGCTCAAGTCCATTTACCATTCACCTGCCTCCAAGTCATTAATCGTCTGCTTAAAATCATCCAATGAGAACTGCTCGTTAAGTTCCAGGTGTTTTTAGTACCTCACGCTCTTAAGGTCAACAACCATTTTCTTATCTGCATTTCATAAAGGTTTAGGATCAATAAGTTCCTCTCAAAAAGCCTTGAAAGAATCTGCAGGTTTTCAGGAGAGACTGTGATGTCTGTGCAGTCCCGCAGCTGACCACAGGGTGGTGCTGTTGGTCCGTGTGTGTGTGTTCTGTGTGTGAGCTTCCCCTGCAGCTTCAGAGATTTTATCATCTCTCTCTGGGATCCACTAATACAATTAGAGGTGGAGAAACTTCACATGACTCAGTGGGTGTCTGAAAATACCAGCAGGTCACACGTCGAGGTGGAACTTAAAGCGTCAGAGAAGAGACCAGTGAGTGTTTTTTATAGACGAGCTTTATGAAAGAGGAAAGCTTCACTGCTGCTGAAACCCTGAAACCCTGTCCAGACTGTGTGTGGACATCAGAGACCAAACTCAGCTCATTTACTCTGACTTCTTCTGCAACATCCAAAACTAAAAACTGTTTAAAAAGTCAGCAGCTTTCTCCTTCAAAATAAAATACAGACTTCTCCTAAAGTGAAGCTGCTCCATCGTCCCTTCTGGGCCTCCATACATGTGTGCTGGTGACTGTGTCTGCAGAGACTCTGTCCTCTGACTGGATTTTACTGTTTTGTTCTGTTTTACTGCTTTGTTCTGGTTGACTCGGGACGTTTCTGGGCGGGGAGCTGGTGTGTTTCCTCCAGCCAATGACAGCGTAGCAGGTGAGTTTAGGAGTGGATACAATTCAGTGATTGGGCGTGATTCAAACTACTAAATATGAGGGACGTTGACGTAGCAGCAAAGAAGAGAAAATATAATCACAGTGAGGAGAAACACAGAGCAGATAAAGCTAGTTCTAAAAGGAGGGTGAACCTTGTGTTGTCTTTTTAACCGTGGACGTGGAGTTGGTCTGCTTCCTGTTGGACGGGCAGGTGACAAACACCTGCGGTTAGCTTGTGCTAGCGTGCGTTAGCTTGCAGTGTAGGTACAAGCAGTAAACGTAAACACTACGTCCTGCAGGGGGCGGAGCTTCTGGGGGCGATGAGCCCAGGAGGAGGAGGGGCCCAGTTTGGATGTTGTGTTTCCAAACATTTCTAGTGCCTCGGCCTTTAATGTTTGAAATTGTTGCAGATGAAAACGCTTTGACTTTCAATTAAATTTTAAGAGAAACTAAACCAAAGACAAAAACCAGCTGTTTAATATTTAACTGGATTTTCTAAATCTGTGTCAGCCAGACTTTTTCTTTTTCTCCATCTTTAAATCAGAGTGTCTCCATCCTCACAGAGTCACTGATGTCAGCTTTCATACGATTACTGTTAAGATCCACATGTTCTGTGTATTGTCCTTCCACCTGTCTTCCTGTCTCTCCGACTCTAAGTGGCAGGAAACTCTCTTTAGAGTATCGTGATTTTCAAATTAAAATATTGATGCTCTGCAGTGATTAGATAAATGTGTCACACGGGTCGGGATGACGATGTATTTCTGTATCATTGTTTCCCTGAATGTAACATCATGATTTATTTTCTCCTCTCTCTGTGCACCTGTTCGTCTCCTTCTCCCTTCACCTGTCTGTCTCTTCATGTCTGTGTCCACCTTTCTGTTTACCTGCCTGTCTGTCTGTGTGGCTAAATATTGTTCTACCCTGTCTGTCTCACTGTCCACCTGTCAATCCACCTGTCTCTCCAGCTGTCCACTCACCTTTCTGGATTCCAGGCCGTCTACCTGTCTTTCTCCCTTTCTCCTGACCTGCCTGTCTTTCCCTTTTTTTCATCTGTCTGTCCACCTGTGTTTCTGCATTGTCTGTCTACCTACACTTGCACCTGTCAGTCCACCATTTCCTCTACCCGTCTCTCTCCCTGTCTAACCACCTGCTTGTCTTTCTGTCTCCCACCATTCCTCTCCTCTCCTCTCATACCTCCTACTCCTGCTCATCTCCTCTTCTCTTTTCTCCACCCTGTCCTCTATTTCCTCCCTTCTCCCCCTCTCATCTCCTCTCCCCTCTCTCCTCTCATTACCTCCAACTCATCTCATCTTCTCCCTCTTTCCTCCCTTCTCCCCTCTCCTCAGTACCTCCTACTCCCCCTTCTCATCTCCTTTTCTCTTTTCTCCTCCTCGTTTATCTTCCTCCTCCTCTCTCTCTTCCTCTCTCTCTCTCTCCTCCTCTCTCTCCCCTCCTCTCTCTCCCTTCCTCCCTCTCTCCCCCTCCTCTCTCTCTCCCCTCCTCTCGCTCTCCTCCTCTCTCTCCTCCTCTCTCTCCCCCTCCTCTCTCTCTCTCCTCCTGTTGACAGGATGTGAGTGGACGACTGTGGATTCTGATGTTGACGGATGCTGACACGTTTGTGGCATCTTTGTCTCTCTACGCTGCTCTGATTGCTCACAGTGACTGGTCCTCTGCCACAATGTCACCGCCGTGTGTGTGTTTGTCACTGTGTGTGTGTTTCTGCCTGCGGCGCACACGCACTGTTAAAGGCTTCAACATGGCTGCAGGGGTCTCAAACTTTTCTCTGTGTTCCGTGGCACCCTCGCAGGGTTTATTTTTCAAACCTCCCGAGTGTTTTAAAAGACTTTCCTAAAAAAAAACACGTTTGTTCTGGAGTCACTTTATTTCATTTCTAGTTTCTTCTTTTTTTCACTAACAACTTCCAAATAAAATCAACAACAAAACATTTTCCTGACGAGTTCATCGTCCCAATCTCAATTCATATCTTTCACATGACGCCACACACTTATGGAAACGCCCACCTGAAAGGCTCCCTGCTGCACGCTATGTAGAAGTTATCGCACTCAGTGTCCACCTACGTGCTTTAACCACAGACTGTAAATATGAATGTTTGAAGTCAGAGTGAGGTCACCTGTCTGTTCCTGCAGGGGGCGCTGGAGTCCCATCGATGGCGGTCTCCATGCTGGAAATGCTGTCTCAGTCTAACTTTCAGTCAACCTAACGACAGGCTGAGAGCTGGAGCTGAGGAGGGTTTTAAACCTCCTGACAAACCGTTACACCGCGCCCACCTGTCAATCAGGTCAGCTACACGCCTTATTGTGAATAACTCTTATCCTTCATCAAATCAAAACTGATGAGTCATCAAAACATTCACCCCCCGTACAGTGTGTGTCCATCGAGACATGAGCTAATCAGACCTATTTGTTTTTTTGAACCAGGCTGTAAACATGTTAATCTCTGCTGTAAAAACAGACTTTTTAGAATGGGTGTGTATGTGACTTCCTGTGCTTCTGCAGCCAGCCTCTAGTGGACACTCGAGGAACTGCAGGATTTTACACTTCAACATCAGCTTCATTTTTGGCTTGGTTTTAACATGTTTTATTTTTAATCAGCTGGTTTATTGTTTTATTGTTTGATCATGCTGCCTTTGCTCTACGGTTTAAGTCTATTTATTTATTCTCTCCTTATTGTTTTCTCTGTTTTATCGCTTTTGCCCCTATCTTAATTGTTTTCCCTATCTTAATCTTAAATGCTTGCTAAAACACTTAAACAAATGCATCTGGTTCGTCCAATGTATCTGTGATGTCCATGCCAAATAAAGTCTATTATTATTAATGTTTTAAACTGAAGCTAGTTGTTGAATGTGACGCTCTAACGGACGAGCACACCACACATGTATGTAGGAAGATTGAGCGGCTTTACTTCAGCGTAAGTCTGTATTTTATTTAGAAGGAATAGCCAGCTGACTCTTATCTTTAAAAAAAATAAATGTAGCTGTGTAAACTGACTCCTGTTTCACTCACGTCTCTTAACGTCTCTCACATGTTTTTTCATGTTACTGGAACAAAATAAAACGAAGCAAATCTGTAAACAGTCACTTAGTAATAAGTGTGATCATGTGTGTGTGTGTGTGTGTGTGTGTGGAATATGATCCTCTGCATTACACTGTAAATTAAAATTGACTGCACAGATCCATCTGGTTTATCTCCTCTACATTTCTCCTTTAGTACGTCAGATACACCGTGAAGCCCCAGCTTTCTGCCAGAACTACATTCTTATCATTTATTTCTGTGTGTGTGTGTGTGTGTGTGCAGGGGCGGAAAGAGTTGACATACATGAGTGTATCTTTCCATGAGCATTCATATTAATTTTCCGCGATCGAGAGCCAAGAAACCTTTTAATTAGACTCGAACAGGGACTATCTCATCCATTTTGTACTTCAGTATCACCCTTAATTATCTGTGGCATTATCATTTCAGTGTGTGTGTGCGTGTGCGTGTGTGTGTGTGTGTGTGTGTGTGTGTCACGTCAATAAGCAGTCTAAAGGGTACATAAACACACGCTTCCCGCACAGGACTAGAATTATTCATGAGCTGTCACAATGTATTCCCGACCACACAACACACAAATAATTGAAATAACGATGTTAAAATACTCATGCATGCTCACTCACATTATGGAGGGTTTAATGCACACACACACACACACACACACACACACACACACACACACACACACACAGGACAGGGTGACATAAGTAACCAACCAGTGAAGATGGTTAAGGGTCTGCCGACCAGGACCACGTCAATCCTCCTGAACCAGGACCACCTCTATCTTCCTGAACCAGGACCACATCAGTCCTCCTCAAACAGGACCTGCTCATCCACCCAAACTGTTTCTGAAGCTGCGTCAGGTCTGCCTGTGGTCTTTAAGACGTGATCAGTGATGATGAACAGAGAGAAAGCTTTATCATCAGCTAGCATGTTGTTATCTGAATACGGCTAACTAGCATGTTTTTAAGGTGTTTTCACTCCTGTAAACGCTGTCAAACTCTGGTGTGGACCAAACCACCGTACACAGAGACCGCTTGAAAAGTCTGTCTCTGTCAGCCGACATGAACCGACCTCGATCTGATCCGATTATTGAGTTTTTGTCCACCTTCTTGAATCTTGTTCTTTACAGCGAGGCCGCAGTATGAGCGTAAAGACGCCCAGATGACAGAAGTAAAAATACGTCTGACGGTCTGAAGTTAGAGAGCAGAACGGATTCTCCACGGGACTGAACCCCATCACATACTGTTAATTTAATGATGATGTCATCGCCTCTCCCCGGAGCGCCGTGCTGCAGAGTCAGTGTATGAAATATAGATATCTCATGTGGAGGAAGGGGCGTCATTTGTAAGGATATGTAGGAAATTTAAAATATTAAACAAAGCTTTCAGAATAATCTGCTGGTTCAGTTTCCTGTCAGTGCTCTAACATCTCCTCTGACACTGAACATCACGTCGACAGTCGAGCTGTCGATGGCTCTTTGGCTTCATTAGCATCTCTCTGTCATGTGTCATTGGGACCAGTGAGCACCAACATCAAGGATCATGCATCTGTTCTCAGCGCTGTGTTGATCCACATGACTCACAGCCCCGGGCGCTGAGCCAGCGTTAAAGGGTCATTCCAGTGTTCTCAAACCTTCAACTTATTTTACATAATGAAGCGTTTACATGTCCACCTGGCGTTTTTTCCCACGGTCAGGAGCACTTGTCTGAAACGTTTGAGCCCTGAGAAGGTGCGTCCTGTCTCCATGACAACAGGCTTTTGAAAACGGCCGCCGTATGGCCGACACTGCTCCGTTTATTTTTACTGCATGTTTCATATTTGATGCACTATGAGCATCAAATGGAGGACGCTGGACCAGCTACTTTTTCTGGACACGGATGTGGGTACATGGTACGATCGGTAGGAGACATAAATAAGGGGAATATTTTATATTTATATGTATTTATATTTTATATTTATATGTATTTATATTTTATATTACAATGCCTTTCTAAAAAAAATGGAAATATTTACAACCCAAAGCGCAAGGAGCCGCACAAAGAAGGCACACCGCTTTAAAAAAGACGCTTCTTTGGGTAACCGCCTGCTGCTGCAAACGCTCTCTCCTAATAAAAAACAATTTAAAAAAAGATGCTGGCGCTCAGGAAAAAAACGCTAGGTGTTCACCGCGCCCCTGAGGTCAGTTTGTGCTGCTCACTACCAGTCGACATTTTCTTGACTTTCTCGACTCTTTGTAGTTTTAAGTCACTTGGAGTAACAACCCCTCCTCATCGTCCGTCCCCGCAAACGACCATACATGACACATCTGTGTAAGTCTACACCTTTGGCGCTCTGTGGACGGAAGAGGATGTGCACATGTGCATGTCGTTTGGTTGGAAAGTCACAGCGCCAACTACTGGTCCGGCATGTATACCGCAGTGCAGGGACGGCACCAGGATTTTTTTTCTTCTCCTGGTGCTGAGCGGGAGCTTGACTTATTTGTTTGAGATGCTATGAATAGTCGATTTGCATGAATTCATAATTTTTAACTTCTCTCTTTTTAAAAATAAAAAAAAAGCAGACACACGTGAGGGGGATTAACCAGGGCTAGACAGATTTGAGATGGGGCTATAGCGCCCCCCTAGCCCCGGTGTAGCGCTGTGCTTGCTGCAGCGTTAAAGATGTTTTTGAGGATGAAAGTGCACGACGGTTGAAATCAAAACGTCTGAACAGGGAACCTTCTTGAGAATGAAAACTGATTCTGGTTTCAGTGGATTGTTTTCCTGGACACACTTTGATCTATGTTTTAGACGTTACTGCTTCACCGCTGCAGGATGAAGAAAACAACTTTTTATTTAAGCGCCGACATGCTAACTGATGTGGCCTTGGTTTAAAAATAAATCCCCTGCTTGATTTTGTGTTGCAGCTCCAGTTTGCAGTTCAACACTTTCAGACCGCGGTCCGACTGATTCCTCCCACTATTCCCAGTGGAGCGGTGCATGTCCCGGCCGTGTCCTCGCCATGTGCGGTGCGGTGTGAACACGGAGTCGATATCAGGCTGCAGGGGTCACATAGCTCAGCTCGGTCTGATTGTTTCACACGAGAGGACACGGCAGCCATGATGCGCTGTAACGTGAGCGTGACAGCAAACTGCTGGATTATAAACAAGTGGTATTTACTGCTGCGTGTGTTTGCATGCATCTCTCAGCCCATGCACGCTTTTATGTGTGTGTGTGTGTGTGTGTGTGTGTGTGTGTTGGCCTGCATGTGAACTGTATGCATTAAGAGCAGAGTTGAAGTTGATGGCGAGGGAGTGGGGAGTCGTGGCGAGCTCAGCGATATCCTCCAATCCCCCTCTGGCTGTCTCAGTGCGAGCCTGCAGCAGGAGAGCATTGTTTGTTTTGACAGGCTCTGAAATCCATTTCCAGTTTCTGTCATATGCGGCGTGAATCCATTTGAACTCTCTATCTGCTGTGTTTCTGCCTCGTGGATTTGTCGGAGCGTCTGTGTGTGACAGGGAGGCTGAACGCCACACGTGGACCAGACACATTTTTAGACAAACTGGACGCTCTGTTGTTTGTCATCAGAAAGTAACCGAGCAGCGTGGAGAAGCCACACACACACACACACACACACACACACACGAGCCTGCAGGGGGGTAAGACGGAGATTATTATCCGTTTCTATTCTGTCATTATTCAAACATGAGGCGGGTCCTGAGGGACGCAGCGGTAAACGGGGGTGTGTTAGCAGAACAAACTAACTGAAACGAGCAGGGGGGGGGGGGGGGGGGGGGAGTGAGCAAGCGAGTGAGGGAGACTTAATGTCAGTCACTCCTTGATTCCTCCTCGTTTCCTTTCCTTCTCTTCTCTAGATGCTTCCTTAATCTCCTCCTCCTCCCTTCTTGTCTCCTCTCCTCTGTTCGCTGTCCTTTCCTTGGTTCCTCTTCTTGTCTCCTCTCCTGTTTCTTCCTCGTTCTTGAATTTATTCCTTATTTGAGTTTTCTTGTTTCCCTAACGACCTCTAACTCTATTTCACTCCTTTTACCCCGGATGTCTTTTCTTGGGAACAGTGGACATAAACAAACCTTTTTTATGATCCAAATCTGCTTTTTCTCATGAATAGATTGATCAACAGAACATTTTCTCAGAGCTTTAAAGCAGCAAAATCACAACTTTAACATCTTGGAAACAATCAGTTCTTCAAGTGGATGGATTGAATTGTTGCAGGAGGAATCTGCAGGGGTTTCCATGGTTACAGAATCAGTCTGGATACTACGGAAGCCCGAAGTGGACATGAATCCACACATTTCCTGAGATCTTGACTTAATCTTTTAATTATTACAAGATAACATCATTACCCCCGTGATAACAAGCTCAAGATCTCGAGAAATGAACTCTTGATTTTTATTATTATAAATTTATAACACGAGAAAAAATAATAAAAAGGTGAAGATCTCGAGAAAAACAACCAGAAAACTCCTCGAGTAAACTGTAATCTACTGGCAGGTCTTCCTACATGAACTATCAAACCTCTGCAGATGATACAAAATGCAGCAGCACAACTGGTCTTCAGCCTTCCTAAAAGAGCACATGTCACTCTGCTGTTCATCTCCTTACACTGGCTCCCAGTTTCGCTTGTTTCAAATTTAAAACTCTGCTGCTCGCTTACAAAACAGAGACAAAAACGGCTCCTCCTTACTTTAACTCTCTCATCCAGGTCTACACTCCCTCCCGCCCACTACGCTCTGCCAATGAAAGGCGTCTGATCCAACCTTCACAACAGGGTCCTAAGTCTCTGACTAGACTCTTCTCCTCTGTCGCCCCCCGGTGGTGGAATGAACTTCTAAACTCCATTCAATCTGCAGAGTCCCTCTGCACCTTTAAGAAAAAGCTAAAGACCCAGCTCTTTATGAACACCTACTAACTTAATGATGATGGTCTCCATATTATTGATGATGATGATGATGGTAATGACGTGTCATTTGTTTGATAACGACGACTCATAAGATGGTTTCTATACTGATTAGAGCTCTCAAGAACTGCTGTCAATGTTGTGCTTTGCCTCTGGTCACTTCCTGTCAGCACCTGTGTGTCCAATCGGACTCAAAGCTGATCGTTTGCTCTTACTGACATTGTTCCCTTTTTATTAGATCCTTGCTTGTGTTGTTCTTACTCTCTGATGTACGTCGCTTTGGATAAGTGAATTGTAGAATTGTATAATGTATTAATGTATGAATGCATCCTCTTAAGCCCGGCCTACACTGAACTATTGTGTTATAGTCGTGGTAATGTCAGCTCACACTGGACGACTGAATCGTTTAGGATACACGACCAGAGCTCACGATTTACGGGCTCACATTGTACAAGGTCTGAAACGACCCGAGAGTGAAATCAGGACGAAGAATTCACGATTTAATTAGAAAACTCCCACCGGCAGAGGTTGAGTTCAGTTTTCTCTAATGCACGGCTTAACTGGGCTACACACACCGGCAGAAACGCTCTCTCTCTCTCTTGCCACGCACACACAATTGTACCACCCTAAAAATCATTTCTGAATCAGCCTGAAATCGTACAGTGTAGGCGGGGCAGCCTGAGGGAGCTTCTTCTATTACATTTATAATTGTTTTATTTGTCTGTACTCCTTTAAGAAGCACAGGCTGAACAGTCACTGCAGTAAAGATGAGTTCTGTTTGGTCTGCTCAAAGTGTTCGGCTGACTCCGACTCAGAGTGGGATAGTTGATCTTTGTGTAGCGACCCTGCAGGAGAACACATGAAGACGACTGTGCAGAGTATATTTCACACACAGACAGACGCTTCCTGACCCGACAGCGCCGCACTGTAACGTGCACCCTGGGACACTTCCAGTAACATTTCTAATGTTTTTTTTTTTTTGTTAGAGTGCAATAAAAGTGTCTCAAGGTCTCAGTGCAATAAATATGTTTGTCCTCCTTTTTATTTGGCCGTTACAGAAAACACTAACGAGATTTGACTTCTTCACGAGAAGCAGACGGACGAGGGGAAAATAACATTTGGCTCCAGACTGCTCGCTTTGAGTCGACTCTCTGATTTTCATCGTTCAGCAGATGTTTCCCCCGTCTCTCTGTCACTGCATTAAAGACGTCTGAATCCAATAAACGACCAGGATGTTTATCATCTCACAGGACACATGTCTGATCCGACATGGCTGTGGGTGAAGTTTTCTTTAGTTTCTGTACCAACCCGACCAATCAGGGTGCCCGTTTTTGGTGATTTTTTTTCGTCATGATAAAAACGAGCGGCAACCTCCTGGTGTTGAGAAATGAAGCCTGATGCTGAAAGCCCCCCCCCTCCTCTCCTAGTCTCCCGCTGTGAGGTGCATGTGTGAACAACCAGGTCAGAATCTGCGATCAATCAAATAACGAACGATCAACTGACCCGGGGATTTGGAGCTTCACCCGTTCACACAGCAGCTCTCACATGTTTAACCCCCTCCCCTCCCCCCCGCTAACTTACCGTCCTCCCTCGTCTCTGTGTTTCAAACCCGGGTGTGATCAGCGCTCATCTGCATTCAGAGCGGCGCCGTCGGCTCACAGTCCATCAGGCGACTCAGTCAGCTCATCGTAAAACCCTGTGGTTACTGAAAACTATTCTCCTCTCTGGTCGGACTCCCTAAAGTGTTTGTTTGTTTACAGCTGTCGCTTTTCAAGGTGACCAAAGTGTGAATAAAACATAAATACAGAAAACTCGCTGTCAGACTCGAGACGACGGCAAGGACGCCCCCTGAGAGCCAACGGGCGGATAACTGTGTGTGTGCTGTGTGTTGGTGTGCTCGACAGACATGTGATGGAACTTTTAATTAAGTGTGTATTTTTCTTTCAACATATTCTGCAACCATTTGCGTCCATCTGTGTGTAACGTCTTCCTGGACGAGCTTCTAATAGCAGTTTGATGTGAAAGCAAAACTGTGTTTGTTTTTGTGTGTGTGTGTGTCCACTGGAGTCTTGTGATTGATGCTGGCAGGTGTTTCTGCCCTCACACACACTGACATCTCATTCCCATCTGAGTCATTCAAAGCCGAGGCTCGCCGGGCTCCGGGAACCCAGGGATCACAGGCTGAATGCTAACGAAGATGGCTGCGATCCCCAACCCCGCTCTGTGATAAGATCAGAGGCTGATGTGACAGCGAGGGATCAGAGCTGACACATTCTCACCTCGCCTGGTGTCTCTGTGTTCGCTCACTGTGGCCAGCGGAGAGCGGAGATAAAGAGAACACAGAGGAGGGAACACGGGGAGGTGACAGATGATGAAGTCAGCAGGCTCATGTGAGGAAAGAGAAGACACTCACTAGAAAAAAAAAAAAAAAAGGGAGTCGGAGCAGAAGAAAGGGCGGCCAAAAGTTCTTGGTGAGAATATTTTCTCAGACGAGCCGCCTCCCCTCACAGTTCACAAAGTCTCCGGGAACATCTGCTCTGTGTTCACGCCACAACCCTGAGCTTTACAGACGATACCACTTCCCTTTATTCTCTCTCCAGCTGTCTTTTACACCATTTCTTTCCTCTGGTTGTTCCGTCTTCCACACACAGCGGCCCGTACCCACGCTTGGAAAAACTGTTTGATGGATGTGCCTGACGATCCATCTGTGTCAGTGCTACCAAGGCCAAAAGCCGTGTAATTGCACTCCAATTAATACAGGCAGAATGACTAATGCCGACCTCCTCCCCCTCCAACACCTTCTTAAGTACCCTTTTGTTTAGAAACTAGTTCCCTACCTTCGCTTCCTTCCTCGCTGCGTCTCCTCTCTGTGTGTTCGGGCCTCAACCTGACCTCGTCTTCCACAAGGGCAAACCTGCTGGATTAGCTGTGTACAGGCCTTTTGTTTAGTGAGTGTGTGGTGTGTGTGTGTGTGCGCGCGTGTGTGTTAGCGTTCACGTCCTCCTCTCCAGGCCTGCTGATTTAGCTGTTTTCTCTTGTAATATGCGTCTCATATGCTGGGGTCCAGAGTTTGTTACCTACACAGCAGACGGGTCAGAGAATGGGCGTGCTTGTTTATCGTCAATGTGGCGGCACTGAAGGCGTTCATGGCTCAGGACTCATCCGTGCACCTGGAGAGAAATGACACGTCGACTTTGAGCAGGAACAGAACCTGGACCGGACTCTTTTAAGAGGTACATTTATTTAGTAAGGATAGCAAACATCTTAGATGATTGTGTGGCATAAACCAATGAAATATAAAGCTTTTCATTTATTGAAGTCCGTTTTATCCAACACTTATTTGGTCAGATTTCTCACAATAGATCAACAAAAGGTTAAAGGTCACATATTCTCCTCCTCTTCTTCAGTGTAAATAAGTCTCAGAGCCTTCCAAAACATGTGTGTGAAGTTTCTTGTTCTAAATCCACTCTGATCCTGTATTTGATCATGACTATAAACCCCTCTATTTCAGCCCTGCTCAGAACAGGCTGTTTCTGTGTCTGTACCTTTAAATATGCAAATGAGCTGTGTCTGACCACGCCCCCTCTCTGGAAGGGCTTGGGTGTCTCTGGCTTTCTCGCTCCATGTTCTATTAGGGTGAGAAGGCAGACTCAGAGGGCAGAACAAACACCTAGCTGTGGGAGTGTCACCCACCTGGGGGAGGGGTTACTGCCCTTTGTGATGTCATGAAGGGAAAATCTCCAAACGGCCTGTTTGAGCACACATTTTCTGAAAAGTGGAGCAGGTAAAAGACGAAGAGGATGCACTTTTCTCATCATTGGGGGGTTTGTAGACAGACTAGGGACACATATTAGAGTTAGAGAAACATGGTAAAGTGGATTTTGTATATTATGTGACGTTGTGTCATTGACTGAGATTGACAGAAACCCCTGACTGTTGGGTAGGGTTCGTCCCCACACGATGGGCTGAAGTATGAGCAGCTGTTGTAAACGCTGTTGTAAGCCGTTGTTTGCTCTATCGCTGCTGGATTGTGGATTTTTGAAAGCAAACTAAATTGCAGGACTGTGACTAAAGCCATGATACGTGGGAGGTTCTGTTAGTGCTGACACAGACTGACAGTCTCAGGGCTGGGCGGCTTTCTGTCAGGGTATACTCTCTTTAAATCTGACCTGTTGCCAGTTTTGCGCGGACCAGCTTCCAGGAGGTATTCCCGTGAAAAAGGCAGATCTTAGAGTCATGGGGGTATCTGAAACACTTTGACTCTGACCCTTGTCCTTTCTATGTTATGTTGCCAACAGTCGGAGTCATTCCAACCCCTCACCTGGAGACATGAGCTCTGGGTAAAGACAGACTTCCTGCCAAAGTTGCCGCTCCATAAAGCTTCTCTGAATCTCCTTTAATGATCCACTGCCAGTTTGGCTCGGACAGACCTTCCAAAGGGTATTCCCCTAGAAAAGAAAAAAAGTAGTTCCAAGGGTCATAGGGGGGCTGCGTCCTCTTTTTGTTTCACTGCCAGCTTTCGTTGTCTGAGTCCAAAGGCAGAGCTCTTTTTTTAAACTGTCGATCTTCATTCTAACCTTAACCTGAAGGCACAGACTTCCGGGAATGACAGAAAACATTAGATCAGGAAATCAGCCTTAGTGACAGGCTGAGGAGCTCAGGCGCCAGGAGAAAGTTCAGAGTAGAAGTGTTGTTATTTTGCACTAAAACAGCCAGTTAAGGTGCTTTCAGTGTCTAATAAGGATGCCTCTGGGATGTTTCCTAGTGGAGGAGACCCCTGGGGCAGTCCCAGGATCACCTAGAGTGATTCAGTTCAGTCAAAATCTTTAATGTCCCAAAGGTAGTACATTATTCTGCAGCAAGGAAACAAACCCTAAACAAAATAATCATTTGCACATCCCATTTTCTCCAGGCTGTAAACACCTGTAAGGACGGGCATAAACTATGCGGATGGAGGCTTTTTCAGGACCAGATTTGAGTTGTTTGCAGTGCAGTTCTGGGACATGAGGGCTGATCACGGCCCAATTAGCTTGGTCAGCCGATTGCAGACACTCACACTGAGTCACGAGTCTATTCCTCAACTTCAAGGCTTTTTTCCCTAAATGCACCTGGGCAAAATGACAGACGGCATCTAAATTCAACATGGCAACCATAAAATGTAACATACCGAGTCAGAGTGAGGTCACCCGTCTGTTCCTGCAGGGGGCGCTGGAGTCCCATCAATGGCGGTCTCCATGATTGAAATGCTGTCTCAGTCTAACTTTCAGTCAACCTAACAACAGGCTGAGAGCTGGAGCTGAGGCGGGTTTTAAACCTCCTGACAAACCGTTACACCGCGCCCACCTGTCAATCAGGTCAGCTACACGCCTTATTGTGAATAACTCTTATCCTTCATCAAATCAAAACTGATGAGTCATCAAAACATTCATCCCCCGTACAGTGTGTGTCGATCGAGACATGAGCTAATCAGACCTGTTTGTTTTTTTGAACCAGGCTGTAAACATGTTAATCTCTGCTGTAAAAACAGACTTTTTAGAATGGGTGTGTATGTGACTTCCTGTGCTTCTGCAGCCAGCCTCTAGTGGACACTCGAGGAACTTCAGGATTTTACACTTCAACATCAGCTTCATTTTTCAACACCGGAAGTTTTTGCTTGATGGGAAGAAGTCGGCGCCTCTTCATTCGGAGGTGTCAGCACAGAGGGGGCAGCACATTTTTTCCTTTGTTAGCTTTGCTCTAAACGTCTGGATCCAACTTCCATCTGTGGGAGTTTTCAAAGAAAACTTATTGACAGGTGCCAAGGCTTCATCCTGATTGAACTCTCACAGTGTAAGCACATAAATCATGAGCTTTGGTTGTGCGTTGACGTTACACCCCGACATACAATCAGATATACCCGACTAAAGGGAACCTTTTTTGGAGATGACTGGTCCAGAATGGATGAATGACCTCAAAGTGCTTGTGTATATTTGAATGCATGTCACTTTAATATTCCATCAGTATTCATGTGATTCTTCTTAAGCTCGGGTCATTTTCAAAGATTGGGGACCCATCTGGACGGATGATTTTCACTCATGAATTTAGGATAAATGTGCAGATTCCTGAAGGGTTTGAATGTGGTTTATTCCAATCCAACAGCTGCACATATCACATCTGTTCTGATGAATAGAATCTATCAGAATTAACAGCAGAGGACATTTTCTCCAGTCGGGATTCAAAACTTTCATGTTGCCAAGAGCTCCCGTGAAGCTGCCTTCTCAAGGACGAGAGGAAACCTTCAATCCTGCTTGGTGTGGATTTAGTTTGTTTGTTGACCGGATACAGAAAGGTATGAATCTGTGTGTGATGGTTACTGTTAGGGACTTGCAGGTTACCTGAGTTTTCAGGGAGAAACTGCACAAAGGGAGTACACGGGGTGAGGTTCTTGAAATGATGTTAGTAGGTTGGCAATCTTAAACGAGAAAACTCTGTACTGAGTGCAAAAGCATGTTCCTGAGGCAGCAACTTACAAAACACTCACACACAAGGGTAAACGCTTTTGTAACAGGGATTAACCCAGAGTAACAAAAACGGAGACAATGACTGTGTAAATCATTCATTCCTGTTTGTCTGCGTGTAATCATTAATTTTGCCTGTGTTGCTGTATTTAGGTTCATATAAAAGAACACAGAGCTTTGACACACTGCCAGTCGTGTTTGAGTGTTTGTGAATAATGCATCAAAAAAATAAATAACTTTTTGGTATCCTTTTTGGACAGAGAGTAAGGACCCTGCATTAAGAAAGGTTTGCATGCATGAAGTAGTTTCTCCTCTTCATTCAGCATTGTTTACTTTAAGGTACAAAAAAAGAGGAGCCATGTTTCCAGACTTTTCACTTTGTTCTTCTTTATTTTCCCTTAATGAACAAAATATCCCCCGGATAATTTTCACGATCCATTAAAGGAGCAATATGTAACTCTGACACCTAGTGTTTAAAATGGGTACTGCATCCCAGATTCAAATTCAATTGTAGAGAGCTGTCTCCCCCCGCCCCCTCCTCTGTGGAGTCGATGCTCACACAGGTTGTCATGTCAATTCTGACAGTGAACATGTTGAAGAGCTTTAAATGGTCAAAATCTTCATTCCTAAAAAAACACTTTAATCTCCCACTAGGCCCAGTTGTCCCGTACCCTCCCCATTGTCCTGCACTCACACTGCTCCAGGACTAACCAGGCCTGAGCATGGTTTCCTCTTACATACATCATCATCACACGTGTTGTTGCATATTAAAGATCGCTAGCATTAGCATGCTAACACAACAATGCAGTGCAAGTTGTTTTGGTTTCATGCTGGTGCTCAAGGGCGACATCTGCTGGATCAAAAAATCACATATAAAGCCTTTAAGGTGGCTTTATTGAATCACGAGGTCAACTCATGCACTGAGTGACATGAAAGCAAACACACGGTAGCTGTGAAATAGCAGCCTTAGACTGTGTGATAGCGGCTGCTGTATGGTGAATGTTCTCTCTCTCTAACAGAGAAACATGAGGGTGGTAACTTTTCTGACTTTGTGTGGACATGTTGAGTCGTTTCGATCAGGTAGAGCCCTTCAACACTCCTGAGTTTCCCCACACTTTTTGTTTTTACGTCGACAGTCTCTACCTTCTTCTTCAAACCAGATACCGTCACACACGGTTACAAACGCCGATGATTCAACCAGGAGAGCTTCACGCCAAATCAGGACTCAAAGAGCTCCAACTATGACTCATGTTTGTTTCAATAGAGGAATAAATGAGACTTTCAGACCTTTGGTGCCCAGAATATCTCCCTCTTTTGGATTCCCATACAGGAAATAAACATGATCATGTGTGGAGAGTCTTACCTTGCTTATCTGCAGCGTGTGTTTGTCTCACGCTTGAAGCAAGAAACAGATTCCTGACATCGCTTTGCGGCGCTCATGTGTTCAGTACATCGTCTATTTGTCCTCCCCCGCTCAGGTAAAGCCGTGTGAGAGCTAATAAAAAAACAGGGATGAAAAGAGAGCTGCCTACCTGAGACAGAGGAGTAACTTACGAGGCTGTGATGTAGCAGTATATGTTCTGACATTTATTTAAAGTGCGTGTTATTTCAGCCTGCAGGGAGCAGGACGTGGGCAGGAACACAGGAAGCTACTGACGCCGTCACCTTGCACTTTCTGCACAAACATGAATGCACCGAACTCAGCGGCAGAACTCCTTTGAAAGAACAATATCTTTACTTTCTCTTAAAAGTTTGAATGCATGGCTTTGCATACTGCGAGTGTGTGATAGGTGTAATTTATTTGAAATAACTGATAAGTTATAAATAAATTCATGGAGAAATAAATATGATTTTAGTGACATAAAACAGCAAATTCTCGTAAAAAATGTAATTTGTAGAAGTTCATTTAAGTTTAATAATTTGTAAAAGATATCAGTGTTAAAACAGATTCAGTCTGAAGGATTTAAAACACTTTTCAAAATTATTTTTTTGTTAAAAACCTTTGAAATATACAGATATGTCTGCCAAGATTTATGAATCTGTCATCTACCTGTAATGTCTATCAAGAGATAATGCATGTGATTGATTAGTTATGCCTGCCGAGGCCGGAAGGGGGAGCTCTCAGCCGCGATGCCTCATTCTGCATGACGCTGACAGAGGAAGCATCGTGTCTTGAGTCCATTTATTCATTTTACCCCTTTTCAGGTAAAAAGATAATCTATATCTGTGTTTATCTACAAAGGATGTTTCTAGAGATGTTTTCGTGTTTATTGTTAGGAACTTACAGAAAGGTTGATGTTTAAAATGTTGTATTTACATTTTATGAAAGTTCAGTGAGACACTAAGCTAGGTTAGCTCCGTGTTGTATGTCGTGCACATGTCACCACACGAGGTCAGTGTTGGCATGAGCGCGTGTGTAGGTCTGGACGTGTGTGTATATTAAGATTAAGAATCTGAAAGTGTTTATAAGAATAGTGATGGTTGAGAATATTAATCGTGTCAGTGAGCACATTGTTTTTTGTTAGGAAGAAATTGTTCAACAGAAGAATGAGAAATTAAAGAAATATGAAGTAAAGTGATAGACAGGATATTTTTGTTTGTATTTTCAACACTGTTGATCATTTTATTTTATTGTAATTACCTGTTATGTTTCATATTTGCCAGTGAAAAGAAATGTGAAAAGAAAACACCATTGTGGATCATTTTGAAAAGATAAATCAAATCATTCTGCATGACGCTGACAGAGGAAACATCGTGTCTTGAGTCCATTTATTCATTTGACCCTTTTTCAGGGCACAACATGAGCGTGTGTGCGTTAGCGTGTGTGAGCGTTAGCGTGTGCTGGCTCTGTGATTATCAGGCACACAGATCAGAGGATGCAGCTTGATGACTGATACCTGACACTCTTCTTCCTCTCTTTTCGCCCACAGTCCTGCAGATTGCTGCGTTGGGCCTCTCGCTCATTAACGGCACTCACTCACATGTACATGGCGTGCACTTTCTTGACATTTACATGAGAAAGACGATCGTGAGTTACACTGTGGCAGGTAATGAGGGACACTTTATGAAAACGTGATGAATAGAGAAGTGCACACTGCTGTGGGAACTTCAAACATTTATGCAAATAAAGAATTGTTATTCATACAGGACGTACTCTCTGACGAACTCTTAGTACGCCTGCTCAAATCAGCGAGAACATCTGTAACGTTTTTTTGCACATTTGTTTGATCTTGCAAAACTTGATAAAGTAAAGCCTCAAAACCTTGAGGGAACATGGAGGTTTGAGAATGGCTTTAAAGGAGCAGTATGTAACTCTGACACCTAGTGTTTAAAATGGGTACTGCAGTTTAAATTCTAAACATTGTAGAGAGCTGTCTCCCCCCCCCCTCCTCTCTAGAGTTGATGCTCACACAGGTCACCATGTGGTGAACACTGAAGCTTCAGTGTTTATCCAGCTCTGCATCGGTCTGTAAACCTTTCTGTGTTCTAACCTCTCTCCATTTTTCAAAAGAATCTCCAATATTGATCCTAGTTTGAGCACGTTTCTGCTCGTGGAGCTTATTAGAAACATGCAGAGGCTTTTTAGGTCGAGTACAATCACTTCTATCTGAACCTGTTCTCTTGCCCACTTCCATCGCTGCAACACCTGTTGACCTGATAACTGCTCTCATATCTGGCAAACCGAGGGGCGTCCAAAATGGCCGTGTGGGGGGTGTCTTAAAAGCGCCTACCTTCTCTGGTCCAAACAAATCCAGATCATTCAGGACCAGAATCTAAAGTTAGAAGGAGGACATACTGGCTGCTGCATTGTTGTCAGAGAAGCCAGCACTTCAACATGTTTCCTTAATGTCTGATCATATAGTAAGCTCACTTCATCATTTCACACACTACACATCTCATTGATTGGACCTTCAAATTCCAGATGGTTACCCTGATTATAACACTTGGTATGTTTTCAGATTCCTTATAACGTCATACCTGTAGGAAGTGCTGGTCCGGTAATATTTAGAATAAAGAGGGATTATTAAAGTGGATATAAGCAGCGTCACTCACTGGTGGGCGCTCAGTGGAAAGCTTGTTCTTGTCCGTTTCCATTTGTGTTCTTTTATGCAAATGAGGTTCAAATAAAGGACATGAGTAATGACATGCAGCAAGAGCCCACGTCCTACCTGACGACATGAATTCAGTCTATATATAGTTTTCATTAGTGTTTCAGCATGGGACTGAAGGCGCTCAGGCTGCTGGTTCACTGTCTTCTCTGCACTTCTGTCTCTCTCTCTCTCCAAAATAAAACATATATAAGATCAATTATTTATGAATCTGGATGTTCAAATGTCCAATATTTGCCTCTCACTGAGAAGAGATTTGTCTGTCAGAGTCAGTCGACCTTATTGACAATAAGACCCCGTAAATCTATAAGTGTGTCAAGCTGAACGGTGAGTCTTCACCCGCGATGACTCCATCACTGATGAAGGGCAAGTTCTCCGCTCTCTGGTCGTCGCTCTCTGCGGGGGGGGGGGGGGGGGGGGGGGGGGGGGGGTCAGAGCGGGCAGATGAACACACCCTGCAGGGCTCAGTTAGCTGCTCATGAGACTGTTAGAGGTTGATTTAGTTTGAACTTCAGACTTCCAGCTCGGAGTCGATTTCTGTAAATATCACTCTGATGGGAAAAATGAATTCAACCATCTCTTTACAAGACAAAGAGTCTGCAGCCAACGCACGGCCTCTGTGGGGAGAAATAAACACAAAGAAGAGCCAGACTTAACAAAAAAACAATGTCTGGGGCACAGGTAGGCTAGTGGTTAGTGTGTGCAACCCCATGTACAGAGGAGTTAGTCCTCCAAGCAGGGGGTCCGCGTTCAAAGCCGACCTTTCCTGTTTGTCATTCCCCACTCTCTCTCTCTCTCTCTCTGTCTGTCTCTCTCTCTCTCTCTTTCCCCGATTTCTTACTCTATCCATTGTCCTTTGCTCTAATTATGAAGGCAGATTTCATCTCTGTCTGTGTGCAAATAGTCCGATAGTTGACTAGTTTCCAGACTCTTTTGTACCATTAGCTCATCGCACTTTTTAGCTCGCGAAAGTGGACCTTGACACGCCTTTCATGAACTTGATTAATCCACTTTAGACAATGCACTAATCTGCATTTAAACAGCCTGTTGTGTCTTTTCGCTAAGAGGAAGGTGAACGCTTGTTTTATTTATTGGTGAGGCTCTTTAGCTGAATCTAAAGTTGTGCAGAGAGGATTCAGCGTCTAATTCAAACAGAATATCCTCCTCACACATTTCCAGAAACTCTTGAATTTTGATGAAGCACTCTGAGATAAATTCCACGAGTGTTGCAGGGACAGAAGTCATCATGGCTGGAACCTCCATGTGCTCTGTGGAGCAGGTGTAAATAGGTTTTCTCTCTCTGTCCATTGTCGAGGGTCTCTCGTCCTCTGCTGCCTTATTTTCCTCTAATACTCCTCCGGGCTGCTGTGGACACGGAAGGTGAAACAAGGACGAACTGTGACATTTATATCTGTGGCCACACAAGTCAGCATCAGCACAAACTCTGTGTGTGTGTTTTTTTTTCCATATGTATGTGTGCATCAGCAGTAACAGGGGCTGCAGTGTTTGGTGGAGCTGGATTAGAGCCCAGTCCGAGACGTAAACCTCCATGGCAGCCAAACGCACGCCGCCGCACCACATCACCATGAAGACATGACTGCTGCTCCACCACCATCCACCCCGATAAACCAACACGGCTACAAATCTCCAAATGAATGTGTTTGGATTCAACTTCCACAAGTCTGTGCACAAATCAAAGTTCACTTCAGTTTGAGTGTTTAGTTCAGAACTTTTTCACTACCAGAGGTGAGGTGAGGATGTGTCACCCACAGACTGTTAGTAACGGACGTAGTCGGCCACCCTGATGTCTCCCAATGCTTTCTCTGCTGCTTATATACAGCGCCAAGTTTGGATTACCAGACACGGCCATGTTGGTTTCCTGGAGCCAGAAATGACCGTAGAAGGTGGAGCTGGAGAGGACTGCGGGTAGTAATCTTTAAGTAGTGGGCTAGGTTTGGTTCTCACAGTTGCAGATTAGCTGCTAATTGTTGCTAACATGTAAATAAATAAAGTTCTAATGTGACTGGTTGTAGAAAGTGGAGCTCAGACTTGTTGGACGGTCTGTTAGTCCAATAAAGCTCACAGAGAGACATATTATTAGTCTGATATTTACAGGAACAAATCTCCAAAAGGCTCCAACAGCACAAACACAGCCCAGAGGTCAAAGGTCAGGGACTGAATCAGCTGAGGAGACACCTAGCAGACAGTTAGCAGCTCCCACCTGTCACTCAAAGAGGCCACACCCCCTAATTCTACAACCCTTTAAGCCTTAATATAATGTAAAGAGTTGTTTTCAGAAAATGTGTGCTCAAACAGGCCGTTTGGAAATGTTCCCTTCATGACATCACAAAGGCCAGTAACCCCTCCCCCAGGTGGGTGACACTCCCACAGCTAGGTGTTTGCCCTCTGAATCTGCCTTCTCACCGTAAACAATAGGACATGGAGCGAGAAAGCCAGAGTACACCCAAGCCCTTCCAGAGAGGGGGCGTGGTCAGACACAGCTCATTTACATATGTAAAGGTACAGACACAGAAACAGCCTGTTCTGAGCAGGGCTGAAATAGAGGGGTTTATAGACATGATCAAATTCTGATACAGAAAAAAAGAACAGCAACATATAAGCATAATATATGAGCGTCTAAAGAGGTGCAGATTCTAAGTATATAAACGTCATCTGTCACAGACGTTCCTGGAAAGCAGCGTGAGCTTTAAAACGAACCTGTCTGGAGTTTTTCAGCCAGCTTTTGAATGCTATTTGCTCTCAGTCTTTGAAAAGAGTTCAGCCTTTCCTCTCTGTTTTTATTGAAATCTTCTTCCTGGATCTGTTCTTTGGTTGTTAAAGTCGTTGATACCTTTATTTTAAGAAGCTCTGCAGGTCTGTGCTGAATGGAGCTGACAGTAATGGGCACCTCGGGGTCAGTGAGTCAGAGAGTGTCACCAGACGTCTCCGTTGAAACTCCCTGCGCTCACATGGACTAACAGAGGGGCTCGCTTTTTATTTAAAATGTATATTTAACGAGCTTGTGTGCAGCGTGCACAGTCATAACAGAAAACTGATAAGAAAAATTTACTTTTTCGTGTGATACTGCTTAGAAACCTGAATAGTCATGCTGTTACCCTTAATGAGGCCTCACTGTAGAAACGGCGCTAACGCGATTAGCATTGATCTCTAATTTGTGCACGTCGGAGTGTATCAGACAGTTTGAGCTCCTTTGATTGCAAACATTATTCTCTTCGATTCCCATCGTTTCAGATCTAATCTCTGCAGGATTTAGCAGCTAATCTTGAAACACTGCAGTATTGACAGTCCAGGTTATAAAGCGACACATTTAGCTCGCATAGAGAGCTCTTAATCAAAGCTGTCAGCCTGCAAACATGCTGCTGCTAGAAATGTGAAGTGTGTGCAGAAAATGGAAAACTATTTAAAATGTTTTTTTTTTTTTAAAGATTTAGTTTTGGGCTTTTTGTGCCTTTAATGGAGAGATAGGATAGAGGATAAAGTTGGAAATCAGGGAGAGAGAGAGAGAGTGGGGAATGACAGGAGGAAAGGAGGAAGGAGCCGTAGGCGGGATTTGAACCTGGGCTGCCCGCTTGGAGGACTACAGCATCCATACATGGGGCGCACACTAACCACTGCACCACCAGCGCCCCCTTCAAAATGTTTTTAAGTCTGAACACATGCAGACACACAAGAGGAAAGACAGCACATATGAGTCCAAGTTTCTTCTGAATACTCACCAAATATGTCTTTCCTTAAAGTGGGCGTCGGCTGTTTCAGGTCCCTCCTGTGCAGTCCTAAGACGCCAAAGACCTTTGCGGGATATCTTGGGAGGACCTGCTGGGAAAGTCTTTGCAACAAACCTCGAAAGCTCGTCCATTACAGGTACCTATCCCTCTGGCACTGACCTTCCCAAACTGTATGGCTCTAAGTCCTATCACGCGCCTCCCTGTCTCTCTGCTCGCTCTCTACCTCTTGGCGTGCTCTAGCTCACACTCAAAGCGCGTCACCGATGACGGAGTTTATACTGTGAGTTTACTTACCGCTGAATGAGGCGAGACGACGTAGTTTCTACACAATGCAGGAGATGAGCTGAGGTCCGCTTCTGGAGCAACGATGCTCGTGCATGTAAGTGAGGGGGCATGGCTTTAGAGGAAGCACAGGGGGGAGGGGGTGGGTGCAGACAGAGCACTGAGGGAATGCTACTTTCAAAATCATGCTAGTTTTTGAAAATGACCAACCCTGCCTTAAACGAATGAGAGGTCCTGTAATCGTGATTAAAGCCGAAGCAGCACTTTGTTTAAATGAGAATCTGTCTCGGAGCTGAATATTCATCCGGTGCATTTTTGCCTCTGAACGTCACAAACTCTGGTGACAGAGGCATGACAGGGAGGCTTCTGAGTGCGAGGACAAAGCCGAACAAGAGCAATAATGTGCTCGTTGGAGAGTTTGAGCCCCGAGGCTGCACACCATTTACCAACAAATGAATTTGTCAAGACCGGGCTGCTTTTATTGATCGCCGGGCTGATGAAGAGGAGCTTTATTGAATGTGAATGTGTGTCAGCGAGGGAGCGCCAGAGTGAATAAGCAGAGGGGCGGCGCTGTCAGAGAAAAGAGACATTAGTGGCTCCGACAGCTCAGCGAGAGCGATGTGCAGAAAGAGACGCGAGCCGAGCTGACAGCCCCCAATCAGTTTCAGTGTGAGGCAGAGAGCATGCTGGGAGCCGGGGCGTCGTGTGGACGCCGCTCTGTCACCACAAACAAAACATGAGTCTGTCAACACGCACTGCACACTAATTTGTCTGTCAAAGCAAATATCTCAGCTAATTACAGAGTTCAGTCACAGCCAGTCAACAGGTGCAGTACTGCCGACTTAGCGTTTAATGAGAAAGGAACACAAGTTACCCTAACCATGATTTAAGAAAAATCGACCTGACACAGTTCATCCAGAATCTCACGTTCAACATCTCGTTATGTTTCACCCTGCCTGCGTCTTGGTCTTGACTTGGTCTCGCCCTGCTTTGGTCTTGGTCTTTACTCGGTCTCGCCCTGCTTTGGTCTTGGTCTTGACTCGGTCTCGCCCTGCTTTGGTCTTGGTCTTTACTCGGTCTCGCCCTGCTTTGGTCTTGGTCTTGACTCGGTCTCGCCCTACTTTGGTCTTGGTCTTGACTCGGTCTTGCCCTGGTCTTGGTCTTTACTCGTTCTCGCCCTGCTTTGGTCTTGGTCTTGACTCGGTCTCGCCCTGGTCTTGGTCTTTACTCGGTCTCGCCCTGCTTTGGTCTCGGTCTTGACTCGGTCTTGCCCTGGTCTTGGTCTTTACTCGTTCTCGCCCTGCTTTGGTCTTGGTCTTGACTCGGTCTCGCCCTGGTCTTGGTCTTTACTCGGTCTCGCCCTGCTTTGGTCTCGGTCTTGACTCTGTTTTGCCCTGCTTGGGTCTTGGTCTTGACTCGGTCTCGCCCTGTCCTGGTCTTGGTCTTCGCTGTCATTTCTATTTAAATGTGAGCGCAGCTTTAAAAGCAGCATCTGTACACGTTAAAGGTTGAATCCTTGAGAACTTGATTTATTTTGACAGAAATGAGAATCAAACAAACTGGCTGCAGAAACTCTTCATGCTCTCCGGGTTCTTGATGTTTAACTTCTCTGAATCTGGGAAACTTTCCTTCCCGGTGTGGAGGAGAAGCTTCAAGGTCAAAGTGAAGGACGTAGAGTCGGTTTAATTTTGATCCCATTTTCAGATAGCGGACTCCGTCTCCATCTCCTGCTCCCTGAATCACTGCATATCTCCTTTTTTTCTGTCTTTAAGTCTGAGCCAGGTGAGCTGCCCGTTTCTCTGCCAGGCTGCAGGACCGAGTTTAAATTCGGTCGACTTTCCCGTCTCCTACCTCCAGGCTGCCTGGTGTCTGTTTGACTGGTCTATTTCTGGCTTTCAAGGACATGGGCTGACTGTGTGTGTGTGTGTGTGTGTGTGTGTGTGTGTGTGTGTGTGTGTGTGTGTGTGTGTGTGTGTGAGGCAGAGCTAGAGAGAACAGGGACAGAGGGGAAAAGGTAGAGTATTGTATGTATATGTGCAGGGATTCAGAGGGGAACAATGCCGGGAGTCTTTCAATCAATCAAAGAGAAAGCAGAGTTTCCTCGACCTCTCTGAGAATGTTTCTATAAAGACATAAAAGTAAAGTTACCTCAGGTCCAAAAATTATCCGTTTCATTGCTGTGAATTTTGAGCATCCTTGATAAATTCCAAGTCCCCTGTTAATGAAGTCGCCCCTGATTGAAATGACCTTCAACTGAAACTTTTTTTGTAGTCCGAACATCAGGGATATAAAAATCTAAAACATGAAGACTTTGTTCCTCGCCATACACCGTGCAATTGGGAATATGTTGCGGTGAAATTTCTCTCTCTTATCTTTCATGATCGGAGGGGGGAAGACGCATCAAACAGGTATGCATGACGGAGAGATGGGATCGGCGGTGCGAGCGGGGTGAGCATGTGTGTGCACGTCTGACTGTGTGTGTATCTGGAGCTCCACATGTGTGTTAACACCCGTGCTGTCTGGTGGTTGCACACTGCCGTGACCCAATGTGAAAATCCCAGACTGGGATATCAATATCATGCCGTCGGGGAATCAGTGTGAATGTACAAAGACTTGATGCCTGCTGAGTTTCGTTACAGCGCTGATGAAGAACTCTCTGAAAAAGCTTGTTGGTCGTCCCTCCTGTTCTCTGCATGACACACGACGCAGGATAATACTATCAAAGAGAGCAACGCTGTACCTCTTATCACTGTCAACACACACCTGATCATTAAGCTGTAGAGCGTGTTCAGGGCAGCAGTAATTAACCCCCCGTTGACTGTCACTTTAATGAGGCTGCTTTGTTTCCTTGTGAGGTAGATAAGGAGGAAGAGGAGGAGCCAGTCACCTGACTGAACAGCTACCTGCAGGCTGTATTTATCAGAGGTGACATGTTAACAGTCCCTGTGTCTGCAGGCTGCTGTTTGCATGTCAGAGCGGCTGCAGCCTCGAGGCACAAAACCATGACGTGGGAATTAAATTGGGAACCTGAAAGAGCAAAGAGTCCGAGGAGCTCGAAAAACGAAAAGATGTGAAACGGCACAGAGAGCAGAGGGAAGCTCAGACAGACTCTGTGGGGCAGCGTGGACGTGTAACTCATGACTCATATTTAGAAAAATGTTTAAAGGTCACATATCCTCCTCCTCTTCAACCAGTTTAAATAAGTCTCAGAGCTCCTCAAAACATGTGTGTGAAGTTTCTTGTTCTAAATCCACTCTGATCCTGTATTTGATCATGTCTATAAACCCCTCTATTTCAGCCCTGCTCAGAACAGGCTGTTTCTGTGTCTGTACCTTTAAATATGTAAATGAGCTGTGTCTGACCACGCCCCCTCTCTGGAAGGGGTGTACTCAGGCTTTCTCACTCCATGTCCTATTGCTTACGGTGAGAAGGCAGACTCAGAGGGCAGAACAAACACCTAACTGTGGGAGTATCACCCACCTGGGGGAGGGGCTACTGCCCTTTGTGATGTCATGAAGGGAAAATCTCCAAATGGAGAGGATGGACTTTTCTCATCATTGGGGGGTTTGTAGACGGATTAGAGACACATGTTAATCTTAGAGAAACATGGTGAAGTGGATTTTGTATAACAAGAGTCTATAACTCTGAAGACCCATTATCCATGTCAATGTCCTCCTCAGCCACTTGTCCTCTTTGCATGTCTTCAACTTTCAACAGACTGTCGCTATGTTTAACTTTCCCGCAGGTTTCCTCTGTCCACAGCCCGTCACATTTCATCCCTGCATAGTAACCTAATTTCTTAAAGGTTAACGAGGGAGCTACCTGCTCACAAAAAGCCTCACCAAGCACTTAGTTAGCTAAATGAGTTAGCATTTAGTATCTTTATTTCCCGCTTAATCTGCAATAAAGATACTGCATAACAAAAAACAGAAGAAGTGCTCCGAGGACAAATAAAAATCTTGAATCTTGAATCTTGAATCTTGAATCTTGAATCTTAAATCTTGAGGAGAGTGCAGACGAACACGCTCCCTCTCTGGTCAAGAAAACAAAATCAATCAATTTTTATTTGTATAGCGTCAACTCATAACAAGTGTTATCTCGAGACACTTTACAAAAAGCAGGTAAAAGAAGAGATTAGTTCTTCTTAAATTGTTCCTATCTTGAGTTTATTGTGGAC
The DNA here is from genome assembly GCF_963584025.1 of Labrus mixtus. NCBI lineage: Eukaryota > Metazoa > Chordata > Actinopteri > Labriformes > Labridae > Labrus > Labrus mixtus. The sequence goes on along the minus strand of NC_083628.1, from coordinate 18,079,725 downwards.
GGTGGATAAAGAATCTGTGCTCCAGTGACAGCTGAGCACACAGAAACATAAACATGCACAGACATTGTGAACCTGATAGATCTATACATTTGCAGGATTACCTGCAGACTGACACAAACATGCTGAAGACTGAGCACATCCTCCCTGCAGGCGAACACCCCAAGGACTTCATGAACATTTCTTCTCCGCTGCCTCTATTTTTACATTAGTTTTATTGTGTCCGCTGAGGATCGCTGGCACAAAAACGTCTCTCAAGATGAATGAAGATCAGTCTGATCTTGTTTTCTGTTTGCGGCTGCAGATCCATAAATCAGGCTCGTTTCTAGCTGCAGATGTGAATCCTGTGAGTTTTAGGGCATTTATTACTGTAGACACAAAATAAAAAAAAGGTTCAGTTAGAGGTTTGAAGGATTGTTATTCAATCTGCAGGTTTAATTAGACTGGATGAAATGCTATCAAACACTCTGATGTCAGTCGTAAACTCTAAAGTATCTGAGGCCTTGAACACACTCAGATATTTGAAAAATGTGCCGACACATGACGACAGATCATGACGGATGAACAGTTCAGTTCTTATCGCGTGTGGAGAGCAACGAGACGACCAGCTAACGGCATCAGACGCGACCTAAGAGTAAACGAACAAGATGGTTAAAGCTAACAGTGGCTAGCGGTTAGCCGGTACATTACGGTAAACATTTTGTCCGTTCGATGGTGGTGTGTTTTACAGACAGGTTGCTCCTCCATTTCTGACCTCCATCTAACTTTATGCTTTGTGTTTGCTGTGGTCGCCAAGGGGATGTTTGTTGTCTGCTTGCTTCCTGATTGGCTGTTATTCCGTTCCATGTGACAATCCACAGACTACGTGCTGGGTGGTCCTCAGTGTTCTCCCCGCACATCAGGACTTCTAATTGTAAATATGACGAGTTGAAATCGGGGCGGCCCTGATCATCTTCAGGACAGATTGTGGAGGTTAATATCACTCTTAACACACCACAGGAACATCTGTAAGATCACCTTTGGATCCATCAGATAGTCGCGTCTTTGCTGACTTTGGTCTTTAGGGGGGGAGCTTGTACACCTCTTTAGTTGTAAATTAGTCCGTTAGAACATAGAGCAGTATGTGGAGGGCTCTATGTTTAATTAAGTGGCACCACATGGAGAATGATTTTGTAGTTTTCTGTCTGCATCATGTTGGAGAAAAGCCCTCAGTGATCAGATGTGTTCTCAGACTGCAGCAGCTCCTCTGTTCTACGGCTTAACTCGCTTCACTTTAACAGACTGAAAAACAAGTCGGGGCGTCAGCAGCCGGCTGTGAGCACAAACAGAAACGCAGTAAAGACCTCGCTGACAGATCTGGGTGAAGCTGAGTCACAGTCACATCCAGAGGAGCTTCCTTTTTGTCTCAAACATTTTGTGTCTGTTGTTTCAGACTCTCTCTGTGTTTATCAGGCGAGGAGAAAACTTAAAGACTCCAGACACCGAATCAAAACGGTTCTTTGTTTGCAGGAAAATGTCCGATTGCATGTGTGCAGACGTGCTGTGAAGACACTACAGAGCGTCAGGAGAGTCCACAGACTTTACTTCAACATGCTTATAGACTCCAAAGTGGAAAGAAAGAGCTTTGTTTGTTGAGATTTCCTCCCAAAAAATATTAGTGAGACTTTCCAGATGTTCTGCTGCTCCTCTCATTGAGCCTGCCCTCCATCCTCTCATCAAATCCTCCACGTGATTTCATAATGACGCACTTAAACTAACGATTTAAACTTCATCACTTCTCTGGACCGACAGTTAGAAACATTACATGTTGATGGTTCTGGAGATCATCTATGCGCAGTGGCGGCTTGTGCATGTTCACCAGGAGGGGCACAAGATGAACTGAGATGTTTACCTTTGCTTGTTAGCTTGATGCTAACACATACTGGAAAATGCCATTCACTGACTAACAGAATTAGCATCGTGCAAATCTTCATTTAGTAAACGATCTATTTTACTTAAAGTTCTCGACAAACAACAGAATCTGCTCTCGTACCAACAGACGTTTATTTCCTAATCTTGGTGGCAAGGAACTTTAAAAAATCAGCTGACTCATGCTTGTCTGGTCTGATCTGCTGTCATTGGGTGAGAGGCGGGGTTACACCCTGGACTGTTCACCAGCCAATCACAGGGCTGACATTTAGAGACAGACAACCAGCCACACTCACATTCACACCTACAGACAATTTAGAGTCTCCAGTTAACCTAACCAGCATGTCTTTGGACTGTGAGAGGAAGCCGGAGTACCCGGAGAGAACCCACACATGCACGAGGAGAACATGCAAACTCCACACAGAGAAGCTCCTGTCAGACGGGGATTCAAACCAGGAACCTCCTCACTGTGAGGGGACAGAGCTACTGCACGGTGCAGCTCTCTTCATGATGACTTCTTTATATTTAAAATAATCACATTAAACAGTGAGGTTTTACTTCTCCTCTCTGAGCTTTTTATAAATTAAAGAATCCCTCTCTCTCTCTCTCTCTCTGCCCCTCTCTCTCTCTCTCTCAGTGTCTCTCTCTCTCTCTCTCTCTCTCTCTGTCTCTCTCTCTCTCTGTCCCTCTCTCTCTCTCTGTGTGTCTCTCTCTCTCTCTGTGTGTCTCTCTCCCTCTCTCTCTCTCTCTCTCTCAGTGTCTCTCTCTCTCTCTCTCTCTGTCTCTCTCTCTCTCTGTCCCTCTCTCTCTCTCTGTGTGTCTCTCTCTCTCTCTCTGTGTCTCTCTCCCTCTCTCTCTCTCTCTCTCTCTCTCTGTGTCTCTCTCTCTCTCCCCCCTCTCTCTCTCTCTCTCTGTGTCTCTCTCTCTCTCTCTGTCTCTCTCTCTGTGTGTGTGTCTCTCTCTCTCCCTCCCTCTCTCTCTCTCTGTCTCTCTCTCTCTGTCTCTCTCTCTCTCTCTGTGTGTCTCTCTCTCTCTCTCCCTCTCTCTCTCTCTCTGTGTCTCTCTCTCTCTCTCTCTCTGTGTGTCTCTCTCTCCCTCTCTCTCTCCCTCTCTCTGTGTGTCTCTCTCTCTCTCTCTCTGTGTGTCTCTCTCTCTCCCTCTCTCTCTCTCTGTGTCTCTCTCTCTCTCTGTGTCTCTCTCTCTCTCTGTCTCTCTCTCTCTCTCTCTCTCTCTCTCTGTCTCTCTGGAAAGCGGCCTCATTAACAGTAAATATTATGTTTGCACGCCACATTCATCAGATGTAGGACAAGGCATGAATCTCTGCGGGTCTTCATCTCACACACTCACATGAGGCGGCTCCATCGGCTCATAAATCATTTAGGGTTTTAATTCAGGGATGAAGAACGAGTCGTGTTCAGTTTGAAACTCTCTGACAAAACAGGTCAAATAATACAGTGATGAATTTAAACAGAACGTCAGACTGATTCACAAAGAACAATACTGTTCGATCTGAACGCAGCAGCAGAGCTCAGCGGGATATCCAGTTCCTCATGTTGTTTGTTTTTTAAAGTTCTCGTCTGAAGAAGAAAATAAAAACAATCTTCAACAATCAGAAGCTGATAAACATCGATGTTCTCCTATAACGAGAAAAATCAAGACCTTCTTGTTGAGAGATCAAGGTTATCGATCAACAATCACAATGAGTGCAGTCTAATTTTCTGTTCTTTGAACCAAAAAATAAACAAGATTATGATTTTTATAAAGCCTTTTATGATTGTGTGTTCAAACTGTTTTGCTCTTCAGCTGAGATCCAAACACAAACATAGACATTTTAAAATTCATTTTTTTACATTTTAAAACTTCTCGGCTGTGTGTGAGTCTTAGTTTTTAATATTTAGTTTGTGTTTGTTGTTAAAGTCGATTCCTCCAAAACAAAGTGACCCCTCACTCAGTCACTTCCTGTATTTGGTACATTCCCTTTCTGTCAAGATTCTGTTGTTTCTAAAAGTGTTCTGCTGATTGGATATTTCTCTCAGCGCTTGTAAAATTGTTTCACACTTTGTAAATTTGCTTTGCACTTCCCAGCCACCGTATCTGATGGACGAGAGAGTATGGCGCCATAACGGAGCGGAGCAGACCTGTAATGCACACGTATCTACTGGAAGATCTGGGTAAGTTGCTGTGTCGAGCTTGAACGTTACTGTTGACGCTCAGAGCAGCCATGTTGGATTTTAAACCCGGGTTACTGAAGTTCCTCTGAGTTCATTCGTCAGAGTTCAGATCTTCAGTAGGTTACGGATGACGTATTCAACGGGAATATCGGAGAATATCGCTGCCTCTTTAAAAGCATCCTTAAGTGGGCGGGGCCGTCTGTCTTTGCCCCCCACGTGGTGGCGGGGAGGGAGCGAGAGGTTCATGTGCATGAAACATGTTTGAGTCTCTGAGTGAAACATAAAGATGCTGAAGGAAGCGCCGTCCTGTCACTGTGAACACAGAGCTGAGGACAACAAACCACCATGTAGTTTTATTGACACTGAGTCATAATGAGTTCCCAACGTAACTTTTATTCACATGAACGTTAGCGTGCGAGACGAACATACTCAGGCCATCATAACAATAACATTCTAAGTCCCGTTTGTTCTTACCAAGTCTCACGAGACTTACACTGAGTATGGCAATGCTCGAGAGTCATAACAGTATAACAGTACAACTGTCTACACACCATATAATTACTCAGGTTATATTTGATCTCTGCTAAATTAAGTTCCAACTTTTTAAATACTTACATGTGATTTTCAAAATAAAATAGCGTCAGAATTTTATTTTATCTTTAGAAACAACAGATTGATCTGTTTACACCACCGTGAG